>NC_052053.1:94467436-94771936 GCF_903992535.2 Arvicola amphibius
TCACCAAAGACATGGACCTTTATTCCTACCGTCTGCCTCTGGGGGTGTGTGCAGGCATTGCACCATTTAATTTTCCTGCCATGATCCCCCTTTGGATGTTTCCTATGGCTATGGTTTGTGGAAATACTTTCCTAATGAAACCATCAGAACGAGTACCTGGAGCAACTATGCTTCTTGCTAAGTTGCTTCAGGATTCTGGTGCCCCCGATGGAGCATTGAACATCATCCATGGACAGCATGAAGGTAACTTTTTTATGTGGCTACTTATCTGACTCCCAAAGGAATTAAGGTGTTCAGTATTGATTGGTAATTTTAAATTTTATTTATGTGCATGTGACTCTGTGTGTGTCTGTCACATATATGTGGGTACCCGAAGAGGCCAGATCAGGGCATTGGATCTCCTGAAGCTGGAGTTTCAGGTGTCTGTGAGGTGCCCAGGATGTGTGCTGAAAACTGAATTCATATCCTCTGCAACAGTGAGATGCATTCTCAATCACTGAGCCATCTCTCCAGCTCTGTGATTGGGGATTCTAGGATGAGGAAATTAGCAAGGGAGGATTTACTAATAGTAACCTCCATGTTTTAAGGTCATGTGTCTTAACCATCTTGCCATTTGGATGGGTTAAAGTAACTAACTAGGGAGTAGCAGTGTTTCCTACTCTATACTACATGTTAGGATACCTGAAAAATGGACTAGGACCAGACAAAGATAAGATTAAAGAGAAAGTTCATTTTCTTGTTTATTATCTCAACAGCCCTTTAAAGGAGGTAATATTTTTAATCTTACAGATGAGAAAATGAAGGCAGAATGCAATTAAGTCATATGCCCTAAGTAACACTACCAGAAACCAGGAAAATTAGGATATATCTGTTCAGGAAGGTTGGCTCTGATTCTTACTTTTAAATAGTGTACCCTGTCAGAACCTCTTGCATGAGGGTCTAAGTATCTGAGAATCTTAGACATAACATATTCTTAAAGGATAAAATGAAAAAATTAAGTTTTGAAAGAATATTACTTTGAGAAAAATAGAAATTGTAGTCTTTATGGGCTGTCAAAATGGATCAACATGTAAAGGCACTTGGCAAATAAGCAAGATTCCTGGAAACCATGTAAAGGTGTGAGGAGAAAACCAGTTCCACAAAACTGTCCTCTGCTGTCTACATGCACAGAGAGACACACATCATCACCGTCACACACATGCACACAATAATAAAATAACGTTTAAAGAAATTATGACTTTCAGAGATTAGAAATGTTTCCATTTAGAAGTGTTTCTACAATACTAATGAGAATAAATAACAAATAGAATTCGTAATTGTTTTGTTTTGTTTTGTTGTTGGTTTGGTTTTTTGAGACAGGGTTTCTCTGTGGCTTTGGAGCCTGTCCTGGAACTAGCTCTTGTAGACTAGGCTGGCCTCAAACTCACAGAGATCCGCCTGCCTCTGCCTCCCGAGTGCTGGGATTAAAGCCGTGCGCCACCACCGCCCGGCAGAGTTTGTAATTTAAAGACAGGTGTGAAGGCACATGACTGTCAAACCAGGATTTGGGAGACAGAAGCCAGTGGATCTCTGCACGTTTGAGACCAGCCTGGTCTAGTACACTCTAGGCCACTAGTTGGGGTACATAGTGAGACCCTGTCTCAAAAATGAAACCAATTGTAATTTAAGGGAAATAAGAGCACATCACAGTAGGATTTCCATGTAAATGTGTTTGAATGTTAATTTGCTGTCTGGGGAAGGAATGATTTGCTGTGTTGATAAGCCTATAGGCTTCTTTATGGTAATAATTTATTTTCTTTTTAAAGCTGTAAATTTTATTTGCGACCATCCAGACATCAAAGCAATCAGCTTTGTGGGCTCCAACCAGGCAGGAGAGTACATCTTTGAAAGAGGGTCAAGAAATGGCAAGAGGGTTCAAGCCAACATGGTAATTTCTCATTCCCTTCACTCCTCAAGCTTGGCTGTGTGTATATGAAAGAGCTAGGGATTGTCCTCAGTTGTCAGGCCACTCATTCCATGTCTTGTGAAGGCCAGCATTCGTCACTTCATCCTGACTGTCTTCCCCTTAGTCCCCGAACCTTATGAAGTTTAATGCTGTTGTGGTGACCATCTTTTATCATATACAATTAATCTTGGTAACAAAGGACATATTCTTCCTCAAAAATGTTACTCAAATTCTTTAGTCTTCAGCATTAACAGCCAAATTTTTCTTTCTAGACCTTATTTCTTGCTTCTTTTAAAAGAATACCTAACTATTATTGATATGGCTTAAAAACATGATAAAGATACAGTTATCCCTGACGTTATTTATCATTACACAACCAGTTTGTTAAGGGGCTGGAAAGGGACTGGGTCACATAAGGTTCATGTCCTCATATAATACATAGTTTACTTTTGTAGTTTACTATTATTTTGTTTGGTTTGGTTTCGGTTTTTTGAGACAGGGTTTCTTTGTGAGTCCTGGCTGTCCTGAAACTCACTCTGTAGACCAGGATGGCCTCAAACTCAGATATTCTCCTGCCTCTGCCTCCTGAGTGCCAGGATTAAAGGTGTGCGCCACCACTGCCCAGCTTCTACTAGTCTCTTAACCTGTCAATTTGAAAGTAACAGCTTTCCCGCTCCCACCACCATCTTGTAAATGGCTTTGACCTAAATAAATACATATCAGTTTCTCAAGGATATTAAAATAAATGGAGCCATATTTAGTATTGCTTAGACTCTGTCTCAAAGTAAAATGTTTAAAAAAAGAGATATACCTCAGTGGCTAATATTTCCTTGGCATGTATGAAACCTAGGTTCAATCCCCAATACTGCAAATTTTTTTTAAAAAGCCATTTTAATCTTTGTTCAAAATAACAAAAGATACAGTCTTTCCTTAAATTCTCATTTTATATATCAGATTCTTTGCCTAAGTTCTGGCTTAACTTAATTTAGCTAAGAAGACCTGTCCACTTTTCGCGTTTCTTTAGGGTGCCAAAAACCATGGGGTAGTCATGCCAGATGCCAATAAGGAAAACACCCTCAACCAGTTGGTTGGTGCCGCATTTGGAGCTGCTGGCCAACGCTGCATGGCCCTTTCAACAGCCATCCTTGTAGGAGAAGCTAAGAAGTGGCTGCCAGAGCTGGTGGAGCGTGCCAAAAATCTGCGAGTCAATGCAGGTAACCAGTCACCTGCCAGGTAACTAGACTTTGCTTCCCTGGCACTAACTTCTTAGATCTGGCATTGGCTTTGCCCAGGGGAGCAGTTCTGTACGCTTCTACTGCTGCCTTTCTTGAACTCCACTTGTCATTCAGAGCTATTTCAGCAAATTTTTGTTAATACCAACCTTGGACCCTTCTGCTTGTTCTATAGGAGACCAGCCCGGAGCTGATCTTGGTCCTCTCATCACCCCCCAGGCCAAAGAGCGAGTCTGCAGTCTGATCGACAGTGGAACAAAAGAGGGGGCTTCAATCCTTCTGGATGGGCGAAAAATTAAAGTCAAAGGCTATGAAAATGGTAACTTTGTTGGACCAACCATCATCTCCAATGTCAAGGTAAACAACTCTGAATTATTTCGCAAATGCCAAAGCTGAGAACACCTTAGAGGTTCTGGAGTCTCTAATTTATAAGTGAAGACTACAACTCTTGCCAGGATTGCTCAGTTATTCTGTCTGAAAGCTAAATAAGTCTCCCTGACTTCCAACCAGAGCTCTTTTCAGTGGGCGGCACACGTCCTGGTTTGCTCTCTATTGCTGTGATAAAGCACGACTGAAGTCCACGCGGGGAGGAAAGGGCGCATCTCTTCTTGTTTCAGTCACATGCCAATCTGATGGGGGTGATTCCTCATCCCAGATGACTGGAATATGTCAAGATGACACAAAACCAACCAGTATGGCAGACTCTCCCTGGAAGACGAAATATCCTCAGCTTTGTGAAAAGGAGTCTGTCACAGTTAATCTGGTGCACAGTACAATCAACCACAAGTTTGTGGCTGTGTTCCAGTAAAATTTTATTTATGGACATACACTTGGACTTTATAATTTTTTTAAATATTTATTATGTATACAATATTCGGTGTCTGTGTGTATGTCTGCAGGCCAGAAGAGGGCACCAGACCTCATTACAGATGGTTGTGAGCCACCATGTGGTTGCTGGGAATTGAACTCAGGACTTTTGGAAGAGCAGGCAATGCTCTTAACCACTGAGCCATCTCTCCAGCCCCCTGGACTTTATAATTTTATGTCATGAAATAGTCTTCTGAATTTTTTCCTAACCATTAAAAAAAAAAGGTAAAGACTATTCTTAGTTTGTGGGCTGTATAAGAACAGGCAGCTGCCACATTTGGCCTACAGGCAGTAGTTAAAAATCCTTTGTGTTACATTTCCCTTCCCCACTTGCTCATAGCTACTATAATGCCCCGTTCAATATATTAACTACCCAGGATTTATAGACTATTTTACCCCATGCCCAAAAGTTAATTTCATCTTTACTAAAATGAAAAAAAGAGATCATCAATCAATTTTTATATGTCAAAGTTTGAAAGTCTCTCAGCTAACATTTATGATGAAATTGAGGCAGGCTTTTTGTTGTATATCCTCACTAATCCTGAAAGATCACAGGTTGAAGTTTCTTGCCACAGAACAGCTGAGGAAAAACTTATTGGCAACACACACAGTTGGCTAGATATAATGATGAAGGATGTTTTGAATGTTTAACTAGAAACCCAATATCAAAATTGGAGACTTATTTGAAAGCAAAGGAATGAGTGAGAATGGGCGTTTGGTTACAGAGCACTCAGCAAGGAGTTTCTAGAAAAGTTATGGTGTACTTAATATGTTTGTTCATAAAAATGACTTTTCATGTAACTTTCATTAACAACGTGTGAAACAAGTTGTACAAGTATTAAAAAGGAAGCGAGTAATGGGTCTTGAACTTGAAATAGGGTACTGAACAGCAAAGAATGCAAAAATTCCAAGATATTTATATGATGGGAGTACCAAAGATTTCTACCTTTGAACAGAAGAGAAGATGGAAGATTACTAGCACGAAAGCTGCTTGTGGAGTCAGGGTGCCAAAAATGCAAAAATACTCAATTTAAAAGGCTGACTTCTTTCTGGATCCATCTCTCCTGACAGCCAAGTATGACCTGTTATAAAGAGGAGATTTTTGGTCCAGTTCTTGTGGTTTTGGAGACAGACACGTTGGATGAAGCCATCAAGATTGTAAATGACAACCCATATGGAAATGGAACTGCCATCTTCACCACCAATGGAGCCACTGCACGGAAATATTCTCACATGGTGGATGTCGGACAGGTTTGTGAATGGAATTTTTGAAGATTCTTATAACTAAGAGGACAAAACAGTACACAATGATCAGTCAGCTGCAATGCGTTTGAAGACTGCACCTTTAATTGCCCATAATTCCCCATCCTTTCCTCAGTAATAAAAATTCTTAGGGTGAAGCACAGGGTGCAAAGATGACTACTCAAAAATTGATACCTCTAAAAAAACCAAACCAAGCAAAATATAAAGTCCAAAGAGAAAAATAAAATTGGTCTCTGTAGTCTTTGTGCTTCTATATGGACACTCTGTGGGTTGAGCTGTGATCAGTACTTGGTGTGCGTTTGTTCTCTTTAGGTGGGTGTGAATGTCCCCATTCCAGTGCCTTTGCCAATGTTTTCCTTCACCGGCTCTCGATCTTCCTTCAGGGGAGACACCAATTTCTACGGCAAACAGGTAACTTTTGAGTTGGAATTCTCTTTTCCTTTGAGAAACTTTCTTGAGCATCTTCAGAGCAAGATTACATAAGGAAGGACCGGCTGGCAGCTGCTGTGGCGTCATCTTTTCTGCTCTGTTTCACAGGCCCCTAAAAAAAGATTGAAAAGTTAACCATATTTTGCTAACCCTCTTCATGAGTAACTGTAGGCAGTAGATTTAGAGAAAAGAGTATAAGGAAATCCAAACCTCTGTATAGATTATCTCCTTTTTCCGTGACCCTCTGTCATCTGAATGACATCTGATCATTTAGCATGTCTTGGCTTAAAGATCCTCAAGCTTATTCTTGTATAATAAATTATCCATATATTAAGTGGGGTGGGATTGAACATAGGTCTTGCATCTGTACACTATTTTAGGTTTGCCACTTTACATAATATAGTACATTATCACTGACTACTAGAAATAGAATTTGCTTAATACCAGTAACTTTGCCATGTTACTTCAGTTTCTCCTCATAACATCAATAAAAGGTGTTTGTGATATAAACATTATCACAGACAGGGCTCAAGAGTTAGCCATAGTAAAGGGTCGAAGCAGGATTTGAGCAAAGTCTGTTGACCTTGCTTCTTAGCTTGGAAATAGAGTGGCCTGAAAATTTAACAAGATTACATCGCTCAGTTTTTCTGCTTTGATACCCTTATGCTTAAAATTCTAACTTTAGTATATTAATGATGTCTAAGGTTTGACTGTTTAGTATGTGGCAGATATTATGTCAAGTGTTTTTATTATTTACTTCTTGTGTGAGAGATGGGAAGGGCTATCCATTTGGAGGTCAGAAGACAACCTTGGATGTTGACCCTTGCCATCTTGACTCCTGTTGTTTGCCAGACTAGCTGGCCCTTGAGCTTGCAGAGAGCCTCCCATCCCACCACACAGAATTACTGAAGCTTGCTACTGCACCTGACTTTTAAGGGTTCTGGGAATTTGAACTCAGGTCCTAATGTGGCAACTGCTTTACCCACAAAGACATTGCCCCAGATTTATTTTTTTGGAGACATGGTCTTATATATCCTAAGATGGTCTCCAACTCACTGTTGTAGTTAAGGATGACCTTGAACTTCTGATCCTCCTGCCTCTACCTCTTGGATCTTAGAATTATAGTCATGTAATACCATGCCTGGTTTATTCCATGTTGGAGATTGAATCCAGGACTTCATGCATATTAAACAAGCATTCTACCAATTGAGCTATATCCCAGCCCCATAAGTGTGGTTTTATTTTGGAGAGGGTTGTTTTAATTATATGTGTGTGTGTGTGTGTATGTATATGTATATATGTATGTATATATGTATGTATGTATGTATGTATTTTTCCCACATACATGTCTGTGTACTATGTGTGTAACTGATTCTCTCAGAGGCCAGAAGAGGGTGTTGGATTCTCCTGGAACTGGAGTTACAGGTGATTGTGCTGCCAAGTGGGTACTGGGAATGAAACCTGGGTCCTTTGCAAGAGCGGAGTTGCTATTAATAGCTGAGCCATCTCTCTACACTCCCATAACTGTTTTAGGTAGACTGTCTCATGAACATTGGATTTTGTTGCACCAATCACTCAAATAGGAACCTGAGTATTTTAGCATCACCTTCAAAATTAATTTGAAGTTATATACTCCTAGAAGTATACACTGACTCTTTTTTTTTTTTTTGTCCTTTTTAGGGCATCCAGTTTTACACTCAGCTAAAGACTATCACATCTCAGTGGAAAGAAGAGGATGCTACTCTTTCGTCACCTGCTGTAGTCATGCCTACCATGGGGCGTTAGAAGCAAGTTCTTCAAGACTCCATACAATCTGAGTCATTTCCCGTCATTCTTGGCCACGTTCACTTGCCATCTTTGCTCATATCAGATCCATGATAATGGAATATGTTGCAACTAAACTCTTTCTCAGAACTGCCAGTCCCTTCAAAGTAATAGGGAGGCAGCAGGGAAACACTAGTGCTGGGTCTGCACTTGCTCTCTGTACTTCTCTTCTGGAGGTAACTTGTAATTGTGAAATGCTTACCTGGAGTGAGAGCTGAGAACTGTCTTCTAACAGTTCTTCTGATGACTTGGAAAGGAATGCCAGTGTAGGGACAGAGTTCCCAATACCTGGAAGAACTCTTGGACAGGGAAATAGGAAGTAGCGGTTCACCTCAGGTTGAGCCTCACACACAGCCCTCCATCGATTCTCACTTGATGTTTTCTCTTATCCCAACATTGTGACACCTGCTGCTTCTCTGCTCAGTGCCACTTCTTCTTGTTTTGATTCATGACCACTACTTAATTCTATCATTGTCCATATTCTTTTCTTAAAATGCTTCTCAAAGATACCTCAGGACGCAAACAATGTTAGCTTTTTGTTATGTGTGCCATGTTTCATGGTTCGCTTCAGCAATCATTAATCAATACTCTAGCCATTAATACAGATGCAAATAAATCCTTAGAAATTATATCACAAAGTTATATTTTACCCAGAAATCAAAGAATGTTCTAATCGTGAAAGTGGATAAGATTCTTTGCCTTAAACAAGCCTAACCTATTTTTTTTTTTTTTTGGTTTTTCGAGACAGGGTTTCTCTGCAGCTTTAGAGCCTGTCCTGGAACTAGCTCTTGTAGACCAGGCTGGTCTCGAACTCACAGAGATCCGCCTGCCTCTGCCTCCCGAGTGCTGGGATTAAAGGCGTGCGCCACCACCGCCCGGCTTGCCAGCATTTCTCATTAGTTGATACTTATTAATGAAAGATCTTTTCATATAGAATAATTGATTGGGCTACAAGAAACTTACAAGTTTCCATGCTTTGACAGTATTTGGCCATCACTTTTTCAACTGTCTTTCAACTTGCCTCTGAAAATCTTTCCTTTCCTTTCCTTTCCTTTCCTTTCCTTTCCTTTCCTTTTTCCTTTTTCCTTTTTCCTTTCCTCTCCTCTTTCCTCTCCTCTCGCCTCTCACCCAGCCCAGCCCCGCCCCGCCCGTCCCCTCCTCTCTCCTCCCCTCCCCTCTCCTTTTCTCTCCTTTCCTTAAGTCAGAAGAGGCTTCTGTGCTGAATAGAGTAGTTTCTGGCTGTCTGACCTGTCTGAAGCCCAGCTTTCTGAACTAGATGGCTGCTTGCTCTGCTAGCTTAATCCTTAGTGCTGAGTGAGCTGTGGTACCGGTCATTTATTTTCCTCTGTTCTGTACAGGCATGTGGACAGTGCTACTCTGGTCCATCGGGTTATTTGGTGAGTTAAAATAAAGGTGGTGAAAAACCTTGAAAATTCCTACTCTGTGGGCCTAAGATTATTAGCATATCCTCATTCAGAGCCTTCAATCATTTTAACAAAACACAACTCTAATTTTTTTGTTTTCCATCCTAAAGTCAAGTAGAAACTTGTAGTTTGTGATTATAACACCCTGCGTTTTCTTATAAAACATAGTTCATACCTAATTCAATCCAACAACTTTGGGCTGGGTTGAAAAGTGGTTATTATCTAAATTCCAAACAGAATTTAATTACAAAAAAATTCTAATATTTTCATTAGATATAAAGGAAGGTACCTTTAAAAACTGCCAACTAATCAAAATTGTGTTACTCTAATTAGAATCAACTGATTTGGGCAGCTACTTATGCTCAAAGAGTTTGTTTCTTAGATGAAATCTACAGTTCTATTCAGGTTAGTATCACTAAAACAGAGAACCAGCATTTTCCTTTTTATTCTTTTATGATCTCATTTGAGTTTTGTCAGATTATGTACTGATTATGAATAACCAAGTACAAATAAAAAGTCCTTAAGAAAAAAAAGCCTTTGGAAAAATGGTCTTTTTCTTCCTTTGTTCTCCAGGTTACAGTGATTCTGTGTCTGATATATACTCAAAGCCAAGAACTGCAAGGATATTTTGTCTGTGTTCCTATAAAGACAGGAGGGCTGAGTGTTAGCTCCACAGGGAGGCACAAAGCTTCATTCACCAGCACTGAAAACAGTAATGCAATACACATTTTGACTAAGCCACCTATTTCAGAAAGAAATCTATAGGTTCTTCAGGTACATATAATATACCTTATTAGTATGGACATTTTTATAAAATTTTCTATGGTCTCCTCCTTAAGAGATGCTTGGGTAGTAGAGAACTGTGAACTAGCCAGACATACAGTGAAAGGTAACAGTGGTGTATTGTCTGATTAGATAGCAGATTCCTTACTCTGTCAAAGTCCTGTAATCCTTTAGAAATAACACCAGGTGACATCATTTTCTTGGAGTCTGATACTGGAGCTTGCTGGGTGATGAAGGTTTGATCTGGAAGGTTAACTTCATCCCTATAATGACAAAAATAGTGCTTTCAACAGTCGTACATGGAATCTGGTTCAGAACAACAGACTTGCTAAATCATTCTCACTTAACTCCAGCTATAAAATATCCACAAGGGACACTGCGATCAGGCTTTTGTTTGTAACTCTGGCAGGAGAACTCTTACCCAGTTTCTTTCATTTCTCCACTGTCAGGAATAATATGGTCCGGAACAGGAGGCTTAGAGCTCTGCTTGTATTTCCTGTGATGGATAAACATCAATAAACAAATGAGGCAATGTCTCCTTGTGCCTTCCTATTTCAATACCCTTAAACTGAGTCAAATTTCAGTTAGATAAGGTTTCCATTTTAAGAATGAGTTTTATACACATGATATATATGCACACAAATAAAGCAAATATATAAAATACATATAAATAAATATATATAAGCAAACATACAGTTTATTTTGGTTTTGGTTTTTTGTTTGTTTTTGTTTTTTTAAGATAGGGTTTCTCTGTGTAACAGCTCTGGCTGTCCTAGAACTCTGTAAACCAGGCTGGCCTTGAACTCAGAGATCTACCTGCCTCTGTTCCCCAAGTGCTGGAATGAAAGGCATGTGCCACCATTGCCTGGCTAAAATGTGATATATTAAGTAATGGAATACAATAGCTTAGCGTTGAGACATGTTGAAACAAATACCTATGGAGAGAACCATAAGGAGCTCCTCATGGACAGTGAGTGATGACTCACGGCCAGGCCGAATGAGAGAACTCATCAAACACCCAGGAAGTTCCCTTCCCACAGTGGATCCGTGCGTAAAAGTACTTGCTGCAAAAGCAAGAAGACATGAGTTCAAATCTAGCATTTGGAGGAGGACACAGGTACATCCTGGGAACTAAACAACAAAAAAGAATTTATGTCAAGTGAATGGTTTTGGGTTTTGGGTTGTTCTGAATAGGGAGAGTTGGCTCCCAGTTCAACATGAACCTAAGGATGAACTGAACTCCTGATCCTCCTCCCACCTCTGGAAATACGAGGAATTAAAGAAAGGTATGAAGCCTAGATTATCCCTAATCTAGGGATAATCTGTCTTCATTGTGAAGGTCAAGAAAGTTCTGATAAAGGAAAAGCTTGAGCCAATAATACCCAAGTTAACATACAGAAAGGGTAAAGAGCGACTTCAGGGCACACATAAACACAGACACACACAGACTGTCAGGACACAGAAGATAGCCAGTGTAACAGGCGCAATATACTTCAGAAAGTGTATTAATGTAATTTATTCATTATTCTGAATGAGTGAGCTTATAGAGATCAAGTGCTATGGAATAATCCTTCAGTACACTATGAAGACATATTACTCTCATTGGTTAATAAAGAACTGACTGGCCAGTAGCCACACAGGAAGTATAGGTGGGACAGTCAAATTGAGAATGCTGGGAGAAAGAAGGGTAGAGTCAGTGGAGTCACTAGGAGACACAGAAAGAGCAAGACATGCTGAGGACAGGTAAAGCCACAAGCCACATGGAAGTACATAGATTAATAGAAATGGGTTAATTTAAGTTGTAAGAACTAGTTAATAATAAGCCTGAGCTATAGGTCAAGCATTCATAATTTATATTAAGTTTCTTGTGGTTATTTGGGGGCAACTGCCAGGGTACAGGAAAACTCCCCCTACAATAAAAAATATCATATGTTGACTTCCCAAGAAAGACACATATGCCACTCCTAAACTTGACTTAAGCAAGTGTGAAGAAAACAGCATATACTTATTCAAATGGTGGCAACATTAAATACTCTAGTAGTTAAACATGAAAGAAATCCTTGGTAAAACACTAATAGTGCCTAAGTGATTGCTAAGATTTATTTTAGCTGCTTACTGTTTGTACTCTATGTAGGTCAATTACAAAAGTCTATTGTTGAATTCACAGTTATACATAGTCAATTCCTAATTATTACTATTCTTACTTAGAGGTGGAGGCAGATCAGGGGTTCAAGACTAGCTTTGGTGACAAAATGAGACAGAAGCAACCTGAGCTACATGACACTCTGCTACAAAACAAACATCAGCCTAAAATAATTTGTTCATCTCTGCAAACCAATATAGGCTCAAAAGTTAAGTTTTCCTGAAGGTGGGGCTGGAGAGATGGCTCAGTAGTTGGCAGCACAGGCTGCTCTCCCAGAGGTCCTGAGTTCAATTCCCAGCAACCGCAAGGTTTTTCACAACCACCCGTAATGAGATCTGGTGCCCTCTTCTGACCTGCAGATGTACCTGCAGGCAGAACACTACACATAGTAAATAAGTCTTTGAAAAAAAAAAAGTTTCCCTGAAGGTGCCGGCCATTCAGCTCATCAGTGATCCTCAGGAAGCATCGCCTTAAATGTCTGAGATTTATTTTATCTCTCCCATTTCCACATCTCCTTTAGTTTTTGTGTTTATTCGTTCATCTCCCAGTCTTTGTCTATAAGAGTTGCAACAGCCGAGCAAGTAGCTAAGGCCTTTCTGGTTCTTCAGTGTATTTCTGTAATTCTCAATAGCAATATAGTAATTGTTCCCATGTGGCTTCTAGGTTTGATAACCAACCTGACATTTCATTACAAGAATGGGAAATTACCTTGCAGCAAAACCATTCATTTTTGCAAAGAGCAATCTTAAGACTTTCTCCTTTTGCTCCCAGGTCAAATCTCTAATATCCACATTTTTTTGAGTACTTGGCCTGAAGAATTAAAAAAAAAAAGGTTAAAAATGTGACCAAAGTAAACTGACCAGATAGTATATAATGATTTCAAAGCAAACTGTGCACGTTACAAAATTCTAAATTGAAAAGGATCGTCAGCACACTAGCCAATGCAAAGTGTTCTGTTGTCATGAAGTCAAGTGAGAACCACGCGTGTACTGTGATCTGAACCGGCAGGTTATAGTGGGCAGACTACAGACTACAGTGCTGAAGAGAAACTAGATGCACCTCTGATACAGTCTAAGCTGCCTCGGACATCCCACTTTCTATGGTAGGAGTAAATCTTTAATTTTGAGACTTTTGGTTAATAGTGATGCGGGGGCACTACTGAATGCCCCCAATCCATGTAACATTTCTGCATGACACTAGTTAACTACAAAGAATTATATTTTTTTATTATATAATTGTTATTACCTATGAACTGAAAAAGTATGCTTATTAATCCCAGCACTCAGGAGGCAAGAGGCAGGCGGATCTCTGTGAGTTCGAGACCAGCCTGGTCTACAAGAGCTAGTTCCAGGACAGGTTCCAAAGCCACAGAGAAACCCTGTCTCGAAAAACCAAAAAAAAAGTATGCTTATTAAAAATATTTAAACTAGCCTGATGTGGTGATGCATGCCTTTAGTCCCAGCACTTGGGAGGCAGAAGCAGGTGACCTTTGTGAGTTTGAGGCCAGCCTGGTCTACAGAGACAGTTCCAGGACAACCAGGGCTGCATAGAGAGACCCTGTTTCAAGAAAGAAAAAAAAAAGTTTAGGGGGCTGGAGAGATGGCTCAGTGGTTAAGAGCATTGCCTGCTCTTCCAAAGGTCATGAGTTCAACTCCCGGCAACCACATGGTGGCTCACAACCATCTGTAATGTGGACTGCTCCCCTCTTCTGGTCTGCAGACATACACAGACAGACTAATGTATACATAATAAATAAATAAATATTAAAAAAAAGTTTAACCTAATCTAATACTTTTCAACAAATTTCCAATTTATAGAAACTAAGATAAAGAAAGTAAAAGACATTACAATGATGTCACTAAGCACAAAATAATAGCCACCTTTACAAATGTCTGTCATGAGATAAGTGGGGATGGCTGCTAAGAACATATACAGCCTACACACTATGCCAAGTACAGGGGCTATGAAGATAAGTCAGTTTCTGTCCTCAAGTAGCTTACTACGAAATCTGTCCAACAGACTGAATCTTTTCTAGAGGAAAGAAGACTGTAGCCCAGGCCAGGAACTTTTGTCTGTCCTGTGCTAGGACCTGCTGAGTTCTCCTTTTTTTTTTTTTTAAAGGATAAGAAAACAAGGACACAAAAAGACAATATATTACAGTGTCATTAGTACCATTTTTCAGCCTCCATGAGATCCTGATTCACACTATTGGTACTGTGCTCTTTGCCATCAAAGGTCCTGATTCTGGGATACTCTGTTCTTCCCGCACACGCTGTTCTCATTTTTAGATTGAAAGCAGCTTGTGCTATCTGCTTGTATTGCTTCCTGTTGATGAGAATCTGCTCCTTCACTTGGTATAGAGCATCAAGAAAGAACTGTTCCACTTCTGTCCTCTCATCCAGGATGTTCTTAGCCAGCTTCTTCACTCGATTCATTTCCCTGTCCTTCATCTCAAGAAGCTGCTGCAGCTTGTCAATTTCCACCTGACCTGCTTGGTTCTCTATAATTGCCTTTTGCTGCAGTTTCAAAACTTCAGCCTCAAACTCTGTGGTCATATAGGTCAGAGCGTTCTCCAAGCTTACCACCTTCTTCTGAAGAGTTTGGATTTGTGATTTCTGCTGGGTAAGTTGCATAATCTTTTCCTTAACCAATAGCTCATTGATTTCCTAAAAATCAGAAAGGTTTTCTTTTCTTTAAATATTCTAGAACTTAAAAGTCCCTCAATAATTTTTTAAAATTTTATTTATTCATATTTTATGTGTGAGTACTCTGCATGTATACCTGCACACAAGAAGAGGGCATCAAGTCCTATTACAGATGGTTGCGAGGAACCATGTGGTTGCTGGGAGTTGAACTCAGGACCTCTGGAAGAGGAACCAGTGCTCTTAACTGCTGAGCCACCTCTCCAGCCTCCCTTAATACGTTCTGTTACGTAAGGGGATCTGAGCTACATGTTAGGCTGAGGCAATTATTTTGATATCTCTGTGGGCAGAAAAACATCTTTAGATCCTTGCCTAGGCTTATGAAAGCAATCAGCTGATTTTATTAATTAGGAAACTTACAAACTTCCTCTATAATTCCTTTTTCCCTTTTTCTTCCTGCCAGAAGAGGCACCAGATCTCATTAGAGATGATTGTGAGCCACCATATGGTTGCTGGGAATGGAACTCAGGACCTCTGGAAGAGCAGCCAGTGCTCTTAACCACTCAGCCATCTCTTCGGCTCCCCTCTATAATTCTTAAAAGGTTATATATTTTATATTATTAAAATCAATAAAATTGTGCAAAACCACTGGCAAGTCTATAAAGAAAACTGTAGCAGATTCCTAGTTGTCTATCCTAATGTCCATTTTCTCTCTCCCTCAAGTCAGTTGAAAATTCCAGGGTCTCTTGCAGTTCAGAAAGGACAGGTTGCAATATAAGAGAACTTGGGGGGGGTGCTTGCTTTTTTCCCCCCAAGACAGAGTTCTCCGTGTAGCCCTGCCTGACCTTGAACTCTTTCTCTGAAGACCAGGCTGGCCTAGAACTCAAGAGATCCATCTGCTCTGCCTCTCAAGGGCTGGAATTAAAGGCATGTGCCATCACCACCCAGCTGAGATATAAGAAATAGGACACCTGGAAAGATTTTTAACAGAGCTATTTTTTGTTGTTTTGTTTTTGTTTCTTATCTTCCCTCCTGTTGTCTGGAGTAACCTTTAGGTCTCTTGTCAGCCACCTTGGCTACAAGGTACTCAACATACACAAACACTAAAATGAAAAAAATATTTAAGATAAGGGTTGGAAAGATGGCTTGGCAGTAAAGAAGAGCACTTGCTATTCTTGTAGAGGAACCAGGTTTGGATCCCAGCACTCACACGGCAGCTCACACTGTCTCTGTAACTCTAGTCCCAGGGGATCTGAAATTTTCTTTTGGCCTCCACAGACCCTGCATGCACATGGTGCACAGACATAAATACAACAGGCAAAACAACTATACATACAAAATAAAAATACAACTTTTTCCAATGTTAATAATCTAAGGTATATGTTGCAGAGAATGAAAGAAGACAGTCCTGATCTGAACTGCTCTCCTTCCAGCATCCTTTAGGGAGCTTTATGTGGTGATACCGCTAATGTGAGGTCGGTTACAGACAAATCAACTCCTAAATGATTAGGATCCAGCAACTCACAAAACAAAGTGAGTATTCTAAGGTATCAGAGGAGGAGAGGGTAAGAATTATGTTTTTATTTCTGATGTATTTGCAAAATCATGCCTAACATGTCTATAAAGTCATTTAGTAATTAATCTTTTCAAATAATACAACTATCAAGACAGAAGGAAAACAGTACTGCTGCCTTATCTATCATTATTATGCTCAATTCTTGGTATTTACCAACATAATCCTTAAAAAAAAAGAATGAAATCTAAATGAGAGTGGGAACCTTTTGATGTAAAAGGCAGGAATGACTTTCTTGTAACTTCTTGGAGTTTTTCTGTCGCACTTCAGCTTCTTTCAAGTGGTATGTAAGCGCCTTGTGAAGATACACGTTCTCTTTGAAAACATTTCTCCCAGCACTGTTCAACTGCCTGAAAGATATATAGATTTAAGAACCCAAAATATAGGCCCAAGTTTCTTGTATGTGGTGGGGGGTAGGGGAATGAGTCAAAGTTACTCTATGTAGACCAGGCTGGCCACAAAATCACAGAGATCCATCTGCCGCTGCCTCTGGAGTGCTGGAATTAAAAGTAGGCATCACCGCACCTGGCTCATGCCTAAGTTTTAAGTACTAGAGAACAATGTCGGCTTTGTTCTCCAAACATTATACTGACGACCACTAGGCCGGGTATGTAGGTGAGTGAGAGAATACTTGCTTAGCATGTGAAAATCCCTGGAATTAACTTCGAGCACCAGAGTTTGGGGGAGAGCAGAACACTGGACACATATGACACTACCACAATTTAGCCTATGAGTAACTACTTAATAGGTAGATGGTGATTTTGTGACTAAGTTCTTCCTCAGCAATAAGGAAAAACCTATGTGTTAGCTGGCCATGATGGTACAAGTTGTTTGACAACTTGAGCTATAGCAAGAACCTGTCTCTTTAAAAAAAAAAAAAACCTAGGAATAGTGGCATACCTTTAATCCTAGCTATTCAAGAAGCTGAGCAGGAGGCTGACAAGTCCATGACCTGCTTGGGCTACCTATCCTGTACAAGGCTGGCCTTGGCAATTAAGCAAGACTGTTTCAAACAGTGAAGGGAGCTTTGGGGTGTAGTTCAGTGGTAGAATGGATATGCACGCCTGGGTTTTCAACCTCTAGCACCTCACACGCAGTAATGTGGCACCAGTTTCCCATGCCCTCCTCTATCCATGTCATCTGTAACCTATAGAACTCCACGGTCACAGAGGTACAAGATGGAAGCAGCCCAAGTTCCTGCCTCACCCCCTGAAGAAAGCTGCCAGACTCATTATTACATTAACAAGAAATAAACCATCGAGACCTGGGCTTCATTGTTAACATAAACACACTCTAGCGTTATTACATAAATATATATATTCTGACAATCCCACAAAGTTGCTCAATGGCTCTACTTTAGGTGTGTTTGTAATGGTCTCACTGTGCGTTCTAGGCTGGTTTAGAATAGGTGACGCTCCAGCCTCAGCCTCCTAAGTACTGGGATTATTTTAAGTGTGTGCCACCATATCTGGATGGCCTATTTTTTTTCATGAAATTTATTTTCTTAAGAATTCTTCCAACAAGCCAGGTAATCCTAGCACTTGGGAGGCAGAGGCAGGGGGATCTCTGTGAGTGTGAGGCCAGTGAGATAGCTCCATGTCAGCAGAGGCGATGCCGCCAATCCCAATGACCTGAGTTCTAGCCCAGAAACGTGATGGAAGAAAGCACCAACTTCCCGCAAGTTATCTGACTTCCACACTCAAATTATGGTACTACTATACCCTCAAACGTGCCTACCTACCTAAATAAATAATAAAATGATTTTAAAAATACATTTTTCAGTAGTTAATTAGCATGCATGTAGATAGTCAGGATATAACTTCAAAGACTAGGTTGTTACTAGCATATCATGTTATTGAAAGGATGGAGCATAAAGGGTAGGGGATATGAAGAGGAAACAGGTAGACAAAAATATTTAAAGCAAGTTTGCCAAGAGACAAAGGAAGGTAAGAATAAAATAAAGGAAGCAACTGGCTCTTACACCACAGCTTCATGGTGGGCTCTCTCGGCCAGCATTACTATCCTCTTCTCAGCCTCTTGTTCCAGACGGTGCTAAAAGATACAATATGGGAGGCTTAAATACAAAACCATACATACACGCATCCATCCATCCATACATATATACATACATATTATTGATATTTATTGAGCTCTACATTTTTCTCTGCTCCCCTTCCTGTCTGTCCCCTCCCCCCTTCAACCCTCCCCCAAGGTCCCCATGCTCCCAGTTTACTCAGGAGATCTTGTCTTTTTCTACTTTCTACTTCCCATGTAGATTAGATCTATGTAAGTCTCTCTTAATGTCTGCATTGTTGTCTCAGTTCTCTGGGATTGTGGTTTGTAGACTGGCTTTCTTTGCTTTATGTTTATGCTATGAGTTGAGTACATGTGATAATTGTTTTTCTGTGTCTGGGTTACCTCACTCAAAATAATGTTTTCTAGTTCCATCCATTTTCCTGCAAAATTCAAGCTGTCGTTATTTTTTTCTGCTGTGTAGTACTCCATTGTGTAAATGTACCACATTTTCCTTATCCATTCTTCGATCAAGGGGCATTTAGGTTGTTTCCAGGTTCTGGCTATGACAAACAAAGCTGCTATGAACATAGTTGAGCACATGTCCTTGTGGCACGATTGAACATTCTTTGGATATATACCCAAAAGTGGTATTACTGGGTCTTGAGGAAGGTTGTTTCCCAATTTTCTGAGAAATCGCCACACTGACATCCAAAGGGCCTATACCAGCTTGCATTCCCACCAGCAATGCAGAAGTGTTCCCTTTTCCCCACCACCTCTCCAGCATAAGTTGTCATCAGTGTTTTTTTTTTAATTTGTTTATTTATTTATTATGTATACAATATTCTGTCTGTGTGTATGCCTGAATGCCTGAAGAGGGCACCAGACCTCATTGCAGATGGTTGTGAGCCACCATGTGGTTGCTGGGAATTGAACTCAGGACCTTTGGAAGAGCAGGCAATGCTCTTAACCACTGAGCCATCTCTCCAGCCCCCGTCATCAGTGTTTTTGATCTTGGCCATTTTTACAGGTATAAGATGGAATCTCAGAGTTGTTTTGATTTGCATTTCTCTGATGACTAAGGATGCAAAACCATACTTCTAAAACAAATATTTCATATCACAAAATAATTACTTCAGCATCAAACAGAGTTCTTTGTTTGGGAGCTGGAGAGATACTTCAGTGCTTAAAAGCCCTTACTGCTCTTGCGTTGGACTGGGTTCAGTTCCCAGCACCTATGTGGTGGCTCACAACAATCTATGACTCCAATTCCAGGGATCTGACACCTCTTCCAACATCCATAGGCCCCTAAACATGAATATACTCAGGCACATTCACATAAAATTAAAGAGATTAAAAAAATACTCCTGTTCATGTGACCTGATATAAAGAACTCTTAATTACTGTTGGATGAAAGAGGCAGCAAAAGGATAGTATGGGGTTAGAGGGAAGGCTCAGTGGTTGAGAGCACTGGCTGCTCTTCTAGAGGCTTGGGGTTCAATTCCCAGCATACAATATGGCAGCTCACGGTTGTCTGTAACTCCAGTTTAGGGGAATCGATGTCCTCTTCTGGCCTTGGCACAAGGCACACAAGTGCACAAACATAGATGCAGGCAAAACACCCATATGCATAACTACAAATAATTTAAAAATTTCTCACTGAGGCAGCAATATAACTATGATGGCTAATCTTGGTTGCCAACTTGGCACCCCTGGAACAAAGGAGCCTCAATTAAAGAACTGCCTCTCTCAGACAGACCTGTGGTCATGTCTGTGGGGCATTTTCTGAATTGCTAATTCATGTAAGAGGGCTGAGTCTGCTATGAGCTTGGGCTGAAAAAGAAAGATATCTAGCAGATTGAGCCTGGGAGCAGGCCAATAAGCAGTCTTCCATGGTCTCTGCTTTGGTTTCTGCCCTCACTTCTCTCAAGGTTGTTCTGCGACCTGGGGGCTGTAAGATGAAATAAACTCTTTCCTTCCCTAGTTGTTTTTTCATGATGATTAACAGAGTAACAGAAAAGCAATCTAGCATAATGGCATATCCATAAAGCAGGGAAAGACTTAGAACGCAGAGCTGGAAGATGTTTTGCTAAATGAAACATGATGAAAGTCACTCATTTTAAAATTGTGGAATGTGCAGGGCACGATGGCACACACCTATAATAACCAGCACTCAGGAGACAGAGGCAGGAGGAATCTCTGTGAGTTCAAGACCAGCCTCATCTACATTTTGAGTTCTGGGTGAGTAGAGGCTGCATAGTGAGATCCCATCTCAAAACAACAACAAAGGGGAAAAAAAGGGAAATACCAGGCTGAGGACTTAAGCCTTCACAAGTTGGCAGTCCCTTTTTTTTTTCAAGACAGGGTTTCTCTGTGGCTTTGGAGTTAGCTCTTGTAGACCAGGCTGGCCTCGAACTCAGAGATCCGCCTGCCTCTGCCTCTGGGAGTGCTGGGATTAAAGGCAAACGCACCACCACCGGGCTTGGCAGTCCCTCTTGAGGATATTTCAAGACTCTGACAGAAACAACCTAAGTGCCTACCCACTAACTGATGAATAGACGTGGTATATGTGTATGAATGTTGAAATGCTGTTGTCATAAGAGTGAAACCTGGTCATTTATGACAGCTTTACCAGAACTAGAGCTCACTGTGCTAAGTAAAATAAGTAAGGCACAGAAAGACTGTGTGATTTCCCTCAGAAGTATACTCTAAAAAGCTTGGTCTCCACCAGGCAGTGGGGGAAACTTTTAATCCCAGCATTCGGGAGGCAGAGACAGGCCGATTTCTGTGAGTTAGAGGCCAGCCTGGTCTACAAAGTGAGTTTCAGGACAGCCAGGGCTACACGGAGAAATCGTCTCAAAAAACAAACAAACAAACAAACAAACACAAAGGTTGACTTCTGGCTGGAAGTATAACTCAGTGGTAGAGTGCTTGCCTACCATGTGTAATGTCCTATGTTTAATCACAGCACCACAAAATAGGTAAATGGAAGATAGCTAAACTCATGGGAGTTGAGATAGGAATGGTAGTTATGGAGGGCAGGGAAAGTGAAGAGGGTGTCTTAGGGTTTCTGTTGCTGTGATGAAGCACCATGACCAAAACAACTGGGGAAGGAAAGGTTTTATTTTGCTTATATCTCCATATCACAGTTCATCACTGAGAAAATTCAGGGCAGAAACCTGGAGGCAAGAGCTAAGACAAAGGTCATGGAAGATTGCTGGTTACTGACTTGCTGGCCAGGGAACACTCAGCCTTTCTTACAGCACTTAGGACCACCAGCCCAGGAATGGTATCGTAAAGATGGGTTGGGCCTTACCACATCCATTACTATTTAAGAAATGGCAAACAGGCTTCCCTACAGTATAATCTTAGGGAGGCATTTTTCTCAACTGAAATTCCTTCCGCTCAGACTCTAAGCTTATGTCAAATTGACATAAAACTACCCCCAGAGGGGAGAGGATGGAGAAATGTAGATTTGGGTGCTAAGTTACAATTACATACAAGCACGACTTTCTGATGTGCTATGCACAAGCAACTTGAAAGTTGATAACAACATGCAATACGTTTCAAAAAACTAGAAGAAAATCTTTTGAAAGTTCCATCATAAATGGTACTTACATGAGGAGATGCATATCCTTATTAATGGAGCATCATGTACATACCTATAATCCCACCACTTGGAAAGTGGAACTGGGAAAATCAGAAGTTCAAGGCAGAGCCTCACTAATACAAAGTTTAAGGTCAGTCTGTGGCTACCTAAGACCTTATCTTAAAAGTCCGAAACAAGCTGGGTGGTGGTGGCACATGCCTTTAATCCCAGCACTCTGGAGGCAGAGGCAGGCGGGTCTCTATGTGTTTGAGGCTAGCCTGGTCTACAAGAGCTAGTTCCAGGACAGGCTCCAAAGCTACAGAGAAACCCTGTCTCAAAAAACAAAAACAAAACAAAACAAAAACAACCCCCCAAAAAAGGTCAAATTTAGGTTTTTATGTATAAATTAAAAATTAAAGGAAATGGGCAGTGGTGGCGCACGCCTTTAATCCCAGTACTCGGGAGGCAGAGGCAGGTGGATCTCTGTGAGTTTGAGGCCAGTCTGGTCTATAGAGTGAGTTCTAGGACAGGCTCCAAAGCTACAGAGAAACCCTGTCTTGAAAAACAAAAAACAAACAAACAAAAAAAAAACTGGAAAAAATTAAACACTGTGAGATTAAAGAATATTTGTTTTTCCTCATTTGTATTCTATTTCTTTTCTTTCTTTTTTTTTGATACAAGTCTTAGCTCAGAGCTAGCTTTGGACTCAAGATCCTCCTGCCTCAACATCTTAAGTGCTTCAATTATGCGTGCATACCACTACACTTATTTTCTGCTACTTGATAACATTTTCTAGATGATACCAATGAAATGTTGGAATGCTCAGAATGCATATAAACATACTTTGTTCTAGTAAACAAAGCATTTCTTAACACTAATATTTTATACCTTTTCTTCAAAAAATCTGCCTTCTAGTCTTCTAAGAGTCTCCTGATGTTTTTTCTCTGAGTTTCTTAAATTTTCTTTCAGCTAAAAAGAGAGAAAAAAATGGCTAAAAAATTGAGTGGAACATATTCATAGAAAATCATGAAGATACATTGTATGTTATATATTCTTGAAACATAAACACAAAATTAAATGTCATCTCCTCTGAGCACATTTTCCTTAACTCTATAGATTTACTAGATTGGATGGAGTTTCTTAAAGACTTTCCATGAGTAACCCTTCCCAGGGCATTCAGATATTTTCTCTTAGGGTATACGAAATACAGAGTCACACAATACATAGTCTGCAACCATAAAGATGATGACAGTGGACAGGGGAGATGGCTCAGCAGTTAAAACACTTCCAAGCAAGAGAAGCAGCTCAGAGCCCTAGAATTCCTGTGCATGACAGGTGGATGTGGCACCCACCTATAATTCCAGCTGGAAGATGAAAGGCAAGGAATCCAGGGGCAAGCTAGCGAGGGAAGACTGGTTTTATCAGGAACTCTGGATTTGATTGCGAGACTGCCTCAAAGAATAAGGTGAAAGAATGATTGAGGAAGATTCCCTCCCACCTGAGGCCTCCACATACATGTATACACACTAACATAATACGCACATGCATAAGAAAAAGGGGAAAAAAGAATAATACAATTATCCCAGGCCCAGTGTGGTGGCACATGCCTTTAACTTCAGCACTTGGGAGGCAGAGGCAGGTGGATCTCTGTAAATTATAGGCCAGTCTGGTCCAGGACAGCCAGGGCTACACAGAGAAACCCTGTCTCAACAAAAACAAAACAAAGAATAAAAAAAAACGAATCCCCATAAAAATATTCTTCTGGATGTGTCTAAGAAGGTGTTTTTAGGAAGGTTCAGTGACTGGTGAGATATCTAAGTGATTACGAGCATTTAATGTTTTTCCAGAGGTTTGGTTTCTAACACCCATGTTTGGTGACTTACAATTGCCTATAATTCCAGCTATTAGCAATCTGACGTCTTCTTTTGGCCTCTATGTGCATACAAACACAAATAACAAGTAAACTTAATACACACACATGCACACACAAAATCTTTTAAAAATAGAAAAGTTTGCCTCAAGGGAAGAACCACCCCAAATGTGGGCAGCACTATTCAATAGTTTTGGGTCCAGGATTGAATATGAGAAGAAACCAAATGGAGTACCAGCATTTATCATTCTTTGCTTCTAACTGTGGGTGTGACCAGCTGCTTCACATTTTTGAGGCCATTACATCCCCAGCATGATACATCCCCATCATGATGAACTGCACTCAAATTGTAAGCCAAATGTTGCTTTTGTCACAAGTATTCTTCACAAGGAGAAAAGTAACCAATATAGGTAAGATTTAAACAATACAAGTAAAGCATTTAGCACAATAAACATTTAATGGCATAATATTATCTTCACCTATTATAATCTGCTCTAATATACTAAATCTCCATTTGATTATTTCTTTCAGATGTTCTCTTACTGTTTGTATTTAACTTTTGAAATGGCTTATTTTGTCACACTTTCAAAATTAATGTCAACATGCCAGTTAATGTATGGTTCAAATATTCCCCACTCACGTGTCTGGAGATGGAGCTCTGATACATCATAGAACTCCCCAAATCTACATATCAATAAAAATCTTTCAAAAGATAATTAGTGGGGTCAACAAAATGGCTTAATGGGTAAAGGTACCCAGGAGTCACACAGTGGAAGAAACTGACTCCAATTCTATTCTGACTTCTACACACACATAAAGAAAAGTTACGGTGAAAATAGTGGCTGAGCACAGAGACTCGCACTTGTAATCCCAGCTGGAAGTCTGAGGCAAAAAATCCCAAATTCAAGACCTGCCTGGAATATGTAATGAGTTGTACATCAGTCTGAAACACAGAGAGACTGTCTCAAAACCCCAAAGGGCGCGTGAGATGACACAGGAGGAAAAGGGTAAGGGCGTCTGTCACACAGGCTGGCAACTTCCTAAGTTAGTTTTATAAGTAAAAGTGGCTAGAGATGACTCCACAAAGTTGTCTCTGGCCTCCATTATTGCACAAAGGCAGAGGCATTTATACACACAACATATATGCACACACAACAAAACACTCATTTCATTTTCAGTTTCTTCTTTAAAATATATGATTTGAATTCCTTTTCATAAGTTAAATGTCTTTAGACTCTTACAAGTCTATACAAATAAAAATCTCTCACCTAACATAGACATTGCAATTTTAAGTTGTGGGCCCCTCATCTCTTCCATATTTGAGATTCCACAGAACTGCCCTGTTTTTTTCCAGTAAGGCAGTAACTTTGCCCTTGAATTTTAAGTGTTCCTAAACAGCCCCTCTTAGGAATGTCTAAAATCTACTTCTCCAATAGGTGGCGACATTGTTCTTTTAAAAAGAAAAACCACATCAGGGCACTAGAGTATGAACTAGTTATTAATTTATTTTAACTTAGAATGTATAGCTATACACAGGATGGTAGTCTGAGAGTTCCACAAGCCAATTGTACTGATTTAATCTGCAGCATTGTTACATAAAACAAAAGTTGGATACTCTTCTTCCTAGAAAATTAAATATTCCTTCAATTATGGTTGGTTTTTGAGGTGACCAAAACAAAAAGTACTTTGAGATCTGACAAGTATGGAAAACCTAAGTGATGGTAATTACACTCCATCAGGGTCTTCTGGGGTGTTGGAAGCACCACGCTCTGCTGTTTGATACTTCTCCAGTTTAGCAATCAATTCTTTCGCGGGATTGAAGACCCCATAGGTCTGCTGCTCACAAACATAGCAGCGTGGAGTGGTACGGTAATGCTGCAGGGCACAGGCCTCACAGAAATAATGCTTACACTTAGTGACAACTGGATTTCGGAAGGTTTGGCGACAGATGAAACATTTGAATGGCATTTCGTCGTCATCACTCTCTACTTCATAGTTTTCATCTTCATACACACCATAACGGCCCTCATCAAGCTCACGTTCGATCTGCCACCCGTGCTTGTAATCCGAACGGTCATGGAGGAATTTGCAGCTGTCTCCAAAGCCACAGAAGCCGGTTTCCTTGTAGTCCTTACAGATGTCAGGCTGGTAATCCCAGCGCACGGTGGCACGTAGATGTTCAGGGGCTCGGATGGGGCCTTTTCTCACCATGCCGGAGGAGGCATTGCCCATGGACGTATCCTTGGGCTTCATGTATTTCTGATAATTATTAATTCCACGATAGATCTTGTCATCCTCCTTGCCTCTCAACTCCTCCTGGATTTTTTGGCTGCGCTCAAAGATGGCCTGGGCGTCTTTCTCCTTTTCTGTGTCCAGCTCATAGACAGCTGTCGCCCCCATATCTTCGGGCCCCACCGGTTTCGCCGAGCGCGTGGACTTGTAGACTACGCCCAGACTCTCATTCTCGGTCTTCTCCTCCTCTTCGCTGCTCAGATCACAGTAGGCCGCCTTCTGTTTACCACTGCCACTCGTCTTCTGAATCATTGGATTGTGGGTGGCCCGCTTTTTCTCTGGTCTCACCACTGCGCAGCTCTCGTCGCTACTGCTTCCGCTTTCCCCAGAGTCGGGGTCGCACACTGGCCGCTTCCGGCGGCCAGCACTCCCTTTCCGCCCGGGCTTTTTGAAGAGGAAAGAGCACACCTGGTCCGCCGACTTTCCCTGAGGAACTTGCTCTGCCATCTTCGACTTCGGAGCGCTGAAACGGCTAGCAGTATCTACGAGACGCTGGGTGGCGCGGAATACTACGTCATTCGCAGCTACGTCACTACAGAGCCGCACTCTGTCGGTTGCTGGGGCCGAGAACGTCAGAGCGCATGCACCAGTCAGCAAAGGTTTAAGAAAAAGATGCCCTCTGTCTTTAGTTAAATGCTGTTGTGCTTCTTGTTTTGGAATGAATACAAAATTTCCGGCTCAAAGAATTTACAATCTAGTAGGGATGATAAGGTAAATCAAGATGTGTTCTGTATCAAATCCCACGGGAAGATAGAAGGAATCTTAAACAGGACTCTAGGGGAAGGCCTGGGGAGAAAGTGCATTTAAGGTAAGCCTTGAAGGCTAGGAGAAATTTTAATGGATAGAGATCTATCAGAAATCTATTAAAATAAAATATTCTGAACAAAGCAAGAAAGACAGAACTGGAGTGTAGCTGATAGATTGCTTGTCAAGCATGCCCAAGGCTCGGACTTCAAGCACAAACAAAGAAAATAAAGGAGAAAACTTCAAAGTTATGTGAATATCCAATTTGGGTAAATTAATGAATAAAAGACCATGTATTGGTGTAAGTGTATTGTTATAAAAGATTAAAATTCAAGCTGGTGCACACTTTTGATCGCAGCACTTGCAAGACAGAGGTAGATCTCTATGAGTTCCAGTCTGGGCTGGTCTACAAAATGATTTCCAGGACAGTCAGAGCTGTTACAGAGAGAAACCCTGTCTCAAAAACCAAAAACAGGCGGGGCAGTGGTGGCGCACGCCTTTAATTCCAGCACCCGGGAGGCAGAGGCAGGTGTATCTCTGTGAGTTCGAGGCCAGCCTGGGCTAGTTCCAGGACAGGCTCCAAAGATACAGAGAAACCTTGTCTCGGGAAAAAAAAAAGGGAAAAGAAAAGTAGAAACAAAAATTAAAATTAGATAGGTGTACAGTCTTACATATTAAGCTGCTTAGACAATATGCTCTTTACAGCTGAGAAATATAGATTCTTGAGGGAAGTGATCAGATCATCAGAACTGATATTTTAAAGATTCCTAATGGAATTGAGGCATTCCTGTAATCTCAACACATAGAAGGCAGAGGCAAGAGGATCAGCTCAGAGCCACCCTGGGCTACATGAGACCCTTCTCAAAATAAAATTAAGATGGGCTTACAAAGATGATTCAGCAATTAATAGCATGTATTGCTCTTGCAGAAGATCCGAGTTCAGTTCCCAATACCAACATCAGTTGGCAAACAACTGTCTATAACTCTAGTTCCAAAGGCTCCAAAACCCTATTCTAGCTTCTTTGGGTGCATGCACACATGTGCACACACCCCAACACCTATGCACATAACTAAAAATAAAATCTGAGAGGGGCTGGAGAGATGGCTCAACGGTTAAGAGCATCGCCTGCTCTTCCAAAGGTCCTGAGTTCAATTCCCAGCAACCACATGGTGGCTCACAACCATCTGTAATGAGATCTGGTGCCCTCTTCTGGCCTGCAGGCATACATAAAGACAGAATGTTGTATACAAAATAAATAAACAAATAAATATTTTAAAAAAATCTGAGGAAAAAAGTGAAAACAAAATAATTCGGGAGGCTTATCCTGTAATCCTAGCACCTGAGAGGCTGAGGCAGAAATGTTGTTACAAGCATGAGGCCAGTCTGGGTATACAAAAAGTTCCAGGCCAGCCTTTATATAATAAGATTGTGTCTCAAGCAACCTCAACAGTCCTGCTGCTGCTGTGTATACTTAGGGCTATAAGGGTGTATGGCAGGGCAGTGGTGACAATTCTTTGACACTATCTTCAAATGATGGAACCTGATTTCCACCCCTAAATTGTGGAGATGATTTAGAGACTCTCCCAAATAACAGAATATGCCAGAAATGTTGCTATGCCACTTGAAACGATATGTCATGAGAAAAGCTGCTAGGGCTGGGGATCCAGGCCAATAGTAGAGTGCTTTCATAGCATGCACAGGCGCTGGGTTCCATCCCTACCAACACACACACACACACACACACACACACACACACACACACACACAAACACACACACACAAAGATAGCTTCTGCACAGTTCTTGAATTATTCACTCTCAATGTCACCCACTAACATATAACTAGGACACTAGAGCAGCTTACCGAGTGTCCAGGTGAACGATGCTGAGGCCTACCATCTGTCACTGACAACACCTGCACAGCCATATGAATGTGCCAATTTGGAAGCAAATTCTTAAGCTTTAATCAAGCATTCAAATGACTCTATCCCTAGATATACCATGGAAATCAGCAAATAGCATAAAACAGACCTTTCAGGAAACTTCAGTGTTCCTCACCTCATTCATCCGTACCCATACAGCCTTCTAATTTTTCCTAAAATGTCTCTCATCCTAAACACATTTTCCTGTAGAACTCTCCTATTGACAATTCCTAAGAACATATATGTAGTTTACTAATATGATAGGTGTATTGGCTGATATTTGCCAAGTTCACAAAGAAATCAATGCCTAGAAAGAAAAAAAAAGTTGTCAGGCAGGTGAACTGACTCAGCAGATAAGGGTGTTTGCCACCAGGCCTGACCATCTGAGTTGACCTCTGAAACCTACATGGTAGAAAAAGGACTACAAGATGACCTTCTCTGACCTCCACACAGATACACTCCACACACAAACACACATATAGAAAATAGACACACAGATAACATAAAAATATATACAACAGGTGAGATATTTCCCTTTCTCTTCTCTAAAATACGATTTTTTCACAGGAATAAATGTGAGAGCTTTTCTGGGGGGCATTAAGTTGTTAATCCAATCTCCTTAATGAGAGACAGTTCAGTGGTCAAGAATACTTACTGCTTTTTCAGTGGTGGGTTTAGTTCCCAGCACCAATGAGGTAGCTCACAACCTTCAGTCAATCTAGTTCCAAGGGTATCCAGCATCCTTTTCTGGCCTACTCCAGCCCCAGGAATACATGCAACATACTTAAATTCATAAAGGCAAAATAAGCACATACATAAATCCTTTTTTAAAAAGAAGAAGAAACAAATTTACCTCATCTAATTCTTTTTCCACTTGGATTTTTCTCTTCTGGAATTGTTTTATTGTCTTTAGCTCTGTTTGAATCATGCCAATTTCTTTGGCTTTTTGATAAAACTGTCCCTCCAACTCATTTATTTGCATAGTATACTTTTGTTCCTGTATTTAAAAAAAAGTAAATGAGTTAAGAAAAAAGTGTTCCACAGAACCATGCCTTATCTGAGGCCTGAGCCATTATGTATCTTCTTGAAAGAACTGTTCCACCTCTATTTTGCATAAAGCTATAATTTTTGCATAAAATCTTAATTTCTGTAAAATAATGCCAGTGAGCCTTAAATAAGAAAAAAATTCAGGAATTTCTTGTTTGTTTTTTGAGACAGGGTTTCTCTGTAGCTTTGAAGCCTGTCCTGGAAATAGCTCTTGTAGAACAGGCTAGCCTTGAACTCACAAAGAACCTCCTGCCTCTGCCTCCCGAGTGCTGGGAATAAAGGCGTGCACCACCACACCAGGTGTTTTTTTGTTTTTTGTCTATGTAGCTCAGAAAGTAGAATGTGTGGTTAGTATGTGAAACCCTGGTTCAGACCCCAGAAGAAAATAAAACCCAAACCAAATAAGACACCTCTAAAATTCAAAGCTTCGGTGTTTGGTTGGCAACAAAATCTTACAGAAAGGAATTTCATATTATATTTAAGACAGGTCTTCCCACTTGCTTCCTTTCAACTTCCTTAGCCTCCTACTACTCTGCCCTTGAACTATGTAGCCTAGGCTAGCTTTGAACTCTCAGCAATCCTCCTGCCTCAGCCTCCTGAATGCTAGAATTGCAGAATGAGCCACCACACCTGGTTTTCACCTAGTTTTAAAAAAGCAGTAGTGTTGAATTAAAGAAGTTTCATGCATGAAATCCTGGGTTCAATCCTCAACACCACACGGAGGAAATATTTTTTGCAGTTTTGATCAGAGACCTTTATTGATATGTATTAGGAGAGAAACCACCTGCCCTCCAAAAGTTTTACATTATTTTGAACTCTTCTAGCAATATACAGGTGGTGATATTAGTGTTCTGAGATTGTTACTGTAGTGAGTCCTAAGTAATAAGGTAATTATACTGATATCATTTAGAAGTCTCTGTAAGGGATAACGGTGTATCATACGTCAAAATAAAAATCCTGTGTTTGAGTCTGGATGTGTAACATAAGGTATAACATCTGCCAGCATGAAGAAGCCCCTGGGTTTGATCTTTAGCACACAACTCAGTCCAATATTCTTGCATCTGTACTCCAAGTATTATTGTTCATTTTGGAACTCGGTATACCATGTTTTTTTGAGACAAGATCTTGCTTTGTTGCCCACGACACTGGCCTTGAGAACATCTAAACTCCTAGACTCAAGTAGAACTCCTACTTCAGCCTTTGAAGTAGCTGGTGTGTGTCACATACCCCAACAAGATGCTACTTTTGGACATTTGTATAAACAAGTACATGAGTTTTATATTTGTTCATATCTTATTTTGTTTTGTTTTTGTTAAAGATCTGGGGATGAATGCTTCTGAACCCCCCTTTTCACTCTTTTATAAATTTTCATTATTATTTATTTATTTATTTTTGGTTTTTTTGAGTCGGGGTTTCTCTGTGTAACAGTCTTGACTGTGCTAGGATTAAAGACATCCACTACTTCCTTCCAGCTTCATTTATTGGGCCTAAAATAACTAAACTCACTAGAAATCTGGTTCCCTAATAAGTAAACTATTAGTATATGTAGATACTTACCAATTTTTCCATCTCTTCTTTGGCTTTTTCCTTTGTTTCAACTAATTGCTGTTTCAGTTTTTCTATCTGTAGAACACAAAATGCGAGAGTAAGGTGACACCAAATTCCTTTGTGTCCTATTTCTATTCATAAGCTTTATTAATTTATGTAATAGTAAAGACAGTAAGCCAGGAAAGACAGTGAAGAAGGAAGGGACAGGGATTTTCTCATATACTTAATCTGTTATTGACATTTCCGAAATCTAGCTACCATCAGAATTACGTGGATAATTGTTTTGTTGTTGTAAAATACACAACATTGGGCTGGAGAAATGACTCAGTGACTCAGAGTGTTTACTGCTTTTGCAGAGGACCCAGTCCTAATTCCTAGAACCCACATGGCAGCTCACACCTGTTTATAACTCCAGTACCAGGATCTGATATCTTCTGGCCTCCGTACAGACTCCTGCATGGATATGATGCTCAGGCATACACAGATACACATAAAAACCACAACGCTGAATTTACTCTGGCAACCTCTTTTTAAATATGGTTTTTCGAGATAGGATTTCACTGTATAGTGCTGGCTGTGCTGGATCTCGCTTTGTAGACCATGCAGCCCTCAAATTCAGAGATTCACCTGCCTCTGTCTCGTGAGTACTGGGAGTAAATGCATGTGTTACCACCACCAGGATCTGTGAACCATTTTTAAGGGCTCAGGTAAGTGGTTTTTGTTCTTGTTACCTAAAAGGTCTTTAGAATTTTTCATTTTGCAATTCTCCTTTCCCTCTCCTATAAATATGTAATCCTTATTATCTTTTTCGCTTTGGGTAGGAGTGATGGGGTAGAGACAGGGTTTCGCTATGTATACATGACCTGGAACTGGATATGTAGACTAGGCTAGCCGCAAACACGGAGATCTACCTGTTTCCCAAGAGCGCTGATTAAAATGTGTGTAGCCACGCCCAGCCTCACTTTATTTTCTCTATCCATTTATTTTTTAATAGGTTTTTAAATTGTCAGTTGTTTTTTCAAATTTTTTAAAAATTATGTGTTGTGTCTGAATATGGCCACCTTTGTATGGTGTAATTGGTGGTCAAGAAGCATCAGATAGCCCTGAAGCTGGAGTTCTAGGCAGTTGTGAGCTGCCTGATGTGAGTGCTGGAAATCAAATTTAGGTCCTCTGAAAGAATAGCACACACTCTTACTTGCTAAGCCATCACTCCAGTGGGATTTTTAAACTGCTTTCATCTCTATGGATGTAGATAATGCTACAAGAAAGAAAGAAAAAGCTAATGATAGCAAAGCTATTCTGAAATAACAGCTTGCTTCAAGTGGAGTTAAGTGTAGATGGAAGTTGTCCTGCAAGCCACTCCCAAGTTAACCACACAGAGGCTTAATATGAATTATAAATGCTCAGTCAACAGTTCAGGCTTGTTACTAACTCATACATAAATTAACCCATATTTCTTATCTACCCTCTGCCACGTGGCTCATGGCTTATTACCTCATTTTCTACATGTCCTGCTTCTTCTGTGTCTTCTGGCATCTCCTTTGACCTCACCCTTCTTCATCCTTGCATCCTTAGTTTGGTTGTCCCAGCTATACTCCTGCCTGGCTACTAGCCAGTCAGCTTTTTATTAAACCAATCTGAGTGACAAATCTTTACAGTGTACAAAAGGATTATTCCATAGCAGTTAAGGGCTAACTACAGTACCCTAACCATGTGATGAGCTTTCAAGGTATTACCATCTTTTAAAAAAGTAACAACCCAGCATTTGAAGGCAGAGGCAGATGTCTGTAAGTTTGAGGACAGCCAGGGCTACATAGAAAGAATTCGTCTCAAACAAACAGAAAACAAAACTTTAAAAAATATAACCATGTCACATAAACACAGAGGGAGGTTATGGGGTTCACAGTTTTCTACCTACCTACCATATTATCTTTCTCCTGATCCTGCTTCTTCAAGTAGCTTAATACAGACATAGTGTCTTTTTCCAATTTATACTGCTGTTTCTTTAAGTCTTCATTATTTTTTGCCAGTCTTCGGGAAGTATCACGATACTCAATCCTAGAGAGTTCTGTGACTTCTAATCTGGCCTCCCAAAGAGAGGCATTGGCCTTGGCTCGCTCAACCACTTGGTCCTCTGCTTTCACTACTTTCCTACAGAAGACGATAGTGAGAAGATGTGACTCTCTTTACCTTATCAGCACCATTTCTCTTCTGTTGTGCTTGGCACTGCCTGGCACATAAAAGCATTCCCGTTGGGTGAATGCATTAATGAGAAATGCACATCCATTTGTATTCATCTAAGAGAAGAGGAATGCTTTGGGGTATGACTTTAGAGGACTAGAACAACAAAGAGGAAATAAGAGGCCAAATGCATTCCATAAAGCTCTATACCTTCTCATTTACTTCATTCTTCCATATTTCCTTATTTATTTTTGCTGTGCCGGGTATCAGCCCTGATCTCAAGCATGCTAGGCAAATACTCCACAGTTCCAGCTCCTAATCTTTTCTATTTCACTCAGTTGCGAACCTTGGCTCACTCCCCTCACTATGGCTACCTTTCTACATGAGAATACATTTGTTTATATGTCTGTAGTCTCCACACCCACTCCACCCCCAGTTTTTGTTATAGTTCTTTTGTTTTGACTAGTTCACACACAAATGATCAAGTCACTTGGACAAGTATTTTAAATATTTTACTTGCTGGTACCACAGTAAACCAGGTTTTAAGGGAAAACACACACCATAATCATTTATGCTGAGATGAAAAATAATTTAAGTAAGGCCCTAGGGATGAAGCAGAACAAATATCATATATTAGGTTTGATCCCCAGAACCATGAAAAACAATAAGAGTGGATTCAAAGCTTTAAGTGATAAAAGGTGAGGTTCTTCAAAATAAATATTGCACTAGCATTAACAAAACACTACCCTATGATAGGCACTAGTTACATAAATAATGCATAAAAAGTTTCACCGATAATAGAGTTCTAAATAGTCTCCCGAAAGCATGTAAGTAGATCCTTCCTACTTACACTGTCGCCTTCCATATCCTCTCAACTCCTGATTCTTTACTCCTTTTGCACACCTACGTTTTGTTCTCTTCGAATTCAGGCCAGCTCCACTCCTAATTCTCCAGTCTATCTCTTTCCAGTGTGACTTAGACACTAGCAATAGAATGCCTTTCTACAACCTCTAGCTGGTACCAGACAGTATCAAGAATTGATGCAAGCCCTTAGCTGTCTCTAAGAAAAAGACCACCAAGTTACTGGAGAAACAAAGGAGGGTTTCTCAAACAATGAGCCATGGAACATTCAAGAAATACAATGTATGTTATTGTTCCTCCTTGTTCTAGTGTGTTCTGAAGATGAAGAGCCAAAAATATAAAACATGGCTGTGAGTAGCAGGAAGGCGATAAGCCCTCGGCAATTTTTAGAATGTTCTAGACTGATTAGTTATATTTTGTTTTCTCAATCACCTTGCAGAATATATATGTTAAGAGGTCAGGGATGTGGCTCTGTTGTAGAACACTTGCCTATCAGGAGAAGGCCTGAGTTTGATGTTTGGAGTAGGGGTAAGGGAGTCTACAAATCATTCGCCTATCATTTTTTTTTTCGAGACAGGGTTTCTCTGCAGCTTTTTTAGAGCCTGTCCTGGAACTAGCTCTTGTAGACCAGGCTGGCCTCGAACTCACAGAGATCCGCCTGCCTCTGCCTCCCGAGTGCTGGGATTAAAGGCGTGCGCCACCACCGCCCAGCTCGCCTATCATTTTACACAGGAATAAAATAGAAAACACGATGATAGTGGTTTAACTGTGAATGGTGGGATGATAGGTGATTTTCTCTTTCTCCTGTAGTAATTCCCATATCTCCCAAGCTTTCTGTACCGAGTATAACTTGGTCTAAGTTACTCTGCTGGAGATGGAACCTAGGACCCTGCACCAAGTACCCTATCACTGAGCTACACTCACAGACAAAACAGGTTACCTTTTTGGTTGTTCCTTTTTCTTTCTGTTTTTAGAGACAAGAGCTTCCTATGTAGCCCTAGCTGCCCTAGAATTTGTAGTCTTCCTCCCTCAGCCTCCAGAGCAACGTGATGGCAGATATGCGTTTACTGAACCTATCTCCAAAGAATTCACTTCATAATAACAAGTTTAAGGCATTCCTTTGCGGTTCCCACATATGGTGGTGTTGAATTCCCTGTGTGCCTCCAAAGACTTTAGGAACTACGTGGGTAGCCCACTAGGTCTATTAGCTGACATTCTAGCGGCAACTCGTGGCACCTAGAGGTGGGGGATCTGACCAATCTGGTCGGATCCTTTTGCGTTCTCCCTTTGATCCAAAAGAATTCCTGAAAGGCCCAAGGAACATCTTTAACAACTCAGACCAGAGCCAGAATGGGGTACACCAGTTCACATCAGTCTCATAATGGAGCTCTCTCAAGATGCTAGGGCTAAGTTGGACAGCGCAAGAGCTGTCCTCAAAAGCCGCGGCCCTAGACTCAAAGTGCCCCGAGGAAAAGGGGGGCTCTGCGTCGCCGCCGCGCTTACTTGTCTTTTTCTTTGCCTTTGTTCTTGCCTTTCCTCTTGTCCTTTGCCGGCATTTTGACTTCTCCAGGAGTCTCACCGCCGTTGTCTCCTGGTGGCCGCCACCTGGGCAGACTCGGTCTCTAAGGAAACCACCACGCCGAAGGGCTAACGTCCTCCGTGCCGTTGAGGGCACACGGAGGGCGCACGCGCGTGACGTGAGCGCGCCGAGGGGCGGGGCGGAGAGCGCTCCGAGGAGGCTGGCGTCCGCGCCTGGGCGGCGCGCGCGGTGAGTGTGCACGAGCCCCGGCGGCGTTCTCGGGGTTGGGGCCGGGCAGGAGGCCGCGAGGCTGGGAAGGGCGGGAGCGGGGCAGCGGGACGCGGGGTCACACCTCACGAGGCTCACATCCCAGCGGCTCTCCGACCGCCACGCGCGCATCCGAGCGGCGCCGGTGGGGCTTGAAGCGCTTCAGGTCGGGCCGGAGGCTCCTCCACGTCCCCGGCGCGGCCAGCGCGGCGGTCCTGCCCGCGTCCCTGCTGCTGCCCCTGCGGCTCCCGTGCTGCCCGGCTCATGCTTACCTCCCCTCCATCCTGGCTACGGTCTCGCGGGCTCCGGAGAGGACTGCGCACCCGGGGACGTCCCAGGCCAAACGCTTTCAGGGAAGCAGTTGACTTTTCCCAGGGCGGTGGCTGGGGCGAGGCTGCCAGCCTTCGCGGGTCAGCGCGCTCGGCCGCTCTGAAGCCGGCTCCCTACCGAAGCTGCGTGTGACAACGGGGGTCGGCCGCCCCCGTGTCTGCGGTGACAGGTGCTTGGCTCCAGCTGACTCCCCGGTTCCTGTTAGCTAATATCGCCCGCAACCTCTAGTGACCACAGTCTAGTCCCTTTGCTGCAAGTTGCATAAAGTTGCAAGCGCTTGCCTCTTATCCCGGGAAAAGGAGTACTCCAGTGTTCTAGTTTGTTCCCAGAGGAGGAGCCCTGTGATTATGCCTTCATTCAGAGAGAGCGAGTGAGTCATTACGGAAGACAGGTATTGTGGCTGCCAAGTCAATAGTTAGAATTGTGAGTGAAAGCCCTGTTTTGCATTATCCTCCGTTTCAAATTAGTTAGCAGTTATTTGAAACAGCATTGTTAGACACCCCCCCACACACACACACACACAAACACACTTCTTTAGGGAGAACTTGAGTACTATGCTCTTAACTATAAGGTGAAGTCCCGCCCTGCCTCATCCCTGGGGGCGTGGCTTATGTAGTTTGTAAATTTTGCAGGCATGTGGTTGATTCGGTAAAGGACCTAAAAAACCGTTTTGAACCATCTGCTAACATAGTTATAGAATGTTTTGACTGTTTCTGGTGCATTCTCTCCTGTGTGTGACACGCCATTCGATCCACGAGCAGAATCTCATTACTTCTGAGAAACAATCTATAAAGCGCCCTATTGATAACAAGCAGAAAGGGAGAAGGGCATCTTCTGTCATATAGTGTACATTTAAACTTCATTACAAAAATTTATTGTAAATAAAAGCCAGCCCCAAATTTACCATTTGAACATAGGCCTACTGATAAATTCATATTCAAAAAATTTTGACTTCGGTAAGATAGCTTCTTTGTTGGTTTTTTTGTTTGTTTGTTTTTGTTTTTTGTTTTTCGAGACAGGGTTTCGCTGTGGCTTTGGAGCCTGTCCTGGAACTATCTCTTGTAGAGCAGGCTGGCCTTGAACTCACAGAGATCCACCTGCCTCTGCCTCCCGAGTACTGGGATTAAAGGCAGGCGCCACCACCGCCCGGCTTGTTGGGTTTTTTTAACCTTTATTTTTATTTTATGTATATGAGTGCACTGCTTGCCATTGTATGTCTGTGTGCCAGGTGCTTGCAGTGCCCCTGAGGGCCAGAAGAGAAAATTGGAATTGGAATTACAGATGCTTGTGAGCTAACATGTGGATGCTGGGACTCAAACCTGGGCCCTCTGGAAGAGCATCCAGTACTCTTAATCTCAGAACTATCTCTCCAGACCCACCCCACCCCTTTTTAATATAGGATCTCAGCATATGTATTTGCCTGGCCTAGAACTCACAAAGATCTGCCTTTCTTTGTCTCCAAGTGCTGGAATTAATGATGCGTACCACAGTACCTGGCAAGATTGCCTCTTAATTATATACATAGTACTTTACTTTTAATCTTTGTTTTATTTTATTTTTTTTTTTTTAGGCAGTGCCTCATATTTAGCTCTGACTGGCCTGGAACTTACCATGTAGACCTGGCTAGCCTTGAACTCACAGAGATCTTCCTGCCTCTGCCTCCAGAGTGCTGGCTGGCTATGCATTGTGCTTTAAAATACTATATATTTTATTGTACTTTATCAAGCATAAAATAATCTATTTTGAGATTAAAATGAAATTATAGCATTTCACTCTTTTATACCTGTTTTATAAATTTATTTTATAGATTAAAATATATGACATAAATATATATCATTTTTAAGACCTACCTAAAGTTACTGATATTTCACAACTCTATTCAAAAACTGCCTTTTAAAAAAATGAAATATAGGGCTGGAGAGATGGCTCAGTGGTTAAGAGCATTGCCTGTTCTTCCAAAGGTCCTGAGTTCAATTCCCAGCTACCACATGGTGGCTCACAACCATCTGTAATGGGGTCTGGTGCCCTCTTCTGGCCTGCAGACATACAGACAGAATATTGTATACATAATAAATAAATATTTTTAAAAAATTAAATATAGTATCCATTTTCCCCTTTTCTTTCTTCCATCCAGCTGCAGTCAGTCCCATGTGTTCCCCTTATCCTTGTACTCTCTCCCTCCTCCTTCACAGCTTCTTTTTCTTTAACTGCTGGCACATACATAGTTTTACTTATATGTGTGTGTGCATATATATCTCTAAATAAATACATACAACCTGCTCAGTCCATATTATGTTATTTTTTATGTATATGGTTTCAGGGCTATCTAAGCAAGACCTGAGCAAGATGACACCAATAGACTTGCTAACAGGGCAGGGGAAACCTTCCAAGGCCCCAACCAACACAAAGAGCTACAGGCAACCAAGAAATGCTGGGAGTGGGAGACATAGTCTTCCCCAGGGAAGAGCCTCCCTCCCAACTGGTTTTTCAGTACCAGGTGGTCCACCATGAATGTATATTTTTAAAAAAAATTTTAGAGCTGGCCAGTGGTGGCACACATCTTTATTCCCAACACTCAGGAGGCAGAGGCAGGAGGATCTCTGTGAATTCAAGGCCAGCCTGTTCTACAGAGTGAGTTTCAGGACAGCCAGAGCTACACAAAGAAACCCTGTCTCAAAAAGAAATTTTTAAATTTTCTCTGTGTGTGTGTGTGTATTGCGTAAATATGATGTGTGGGGACAGGTGAGTGCGTATATGAATATGATGTGTGCATGGAATCCGTTCTTTTCCTTCCTGGGTCCTAGAAGTTGAACTCAGGTCATGAGGTTTGCATGGCAAGTACTCTTGTTCACTGAGCCATCTTTACCAGCACTTCAACACTATTCATAGGAGAAATGCCATGATACTTTATTCTGGTGGAAGTAGTTTTAGAGACTACAGTGTTCTGAGCCTCGGCATTCTCCACCAAAGAACTGGATGTTGTTATTCAGTCATCCATCCACAGGAAGTAACTGAGAGTAGGGTGTGGGGTGAGGGGGGAGTTCCTGTTCAGAAGCTTACCTGTTTCCATTTCCTTCCGCAATTGCTGGCTAGTAGCTTCACTGTTAAGTTTCATGAATTTGCTTTGTTTCATTGTTGGGACCGTCGAATGCTTTTAAGACATAGTCATTTAGTATTTTGTTGACTTGGACTTGTTGACGTTTTATACTCAGTTTGCACAGTTCTTGGTTGACACAGAAATGAAGAGTACCTTGGCTGAATGTTCCAGCAGAGGGGACCATTATGACCCTGGTAAGTAGAGCATCCAGACACAGGTACCATCTCTGCTAGCTTGAAGCTGAATATACACCTCAGTTGCTTCTGCCTCTGGGTAGGAGTCGATTGCTTTATGTCATTCTTGAATTTGACCACCTTTTGCCAAAAGTAGATTTTTTTTTTTTACTCATTGATTATATTATTATCGGGTATGAGTTCAATTCAGGACTATTTTGTATCAAAATTAATCTTATGCCTAATCTTTTCTCCAGGTATTTTCAAAACTGTTTAATCATTAATTAACGGTGACTTTACTGAGTTTTATTTACTTCAGAGATAAAGTTTTATACTGAAAAATAGCCATTAATTTTGTTTTCATGCAGCTTGTAGAATCCTGGGTATGTTATGCCCAGATCCGCCAAGTCACCCAAAACTGACAAGGAGACCGAGTCCCATATGTAAAAGCAAAGAGCCTTTATTTTATACAAGTTTGCAAACTTGGTCTCTCCATGTGTCCAACGTATTGGAATAATCGGAGAACCCCGAGCTCTGTTAGAGTTGGGTTTTTATAGTAGTAAAGGTGGGGGTGAAGAGTTTTTAAGGTTCAGGACCCCTGATTGACTGACATTTTTCTAGGGGTGTCCTGGTGAGTATGTGCTGGAAGGTGATCCCATCTACAACAGTTGAAACATTAGGCATTTCCTTTGGATGGTCTGTTCTTGGGTGGTGCTCGGGCTATCTCAGTTTGTCGTCCTTCCAGAAGCCAGGTATTGCTTCAGGGTAAACTACTGAGACTCAGGCCTCCATTAAAAACTTACTGATGGCTGAGTCCCACTCTGGCAGGTGATAATGATTGGAAGTTAAGAACTTCCTTGGGTGTTCTGTTTCTGTTAAGCTTTTCATGGCTGGCTTAGTCCTACCGGCAAATATTTCATTATACAAACTATATCTAAAGGGGCTGATTTCTGAATATTGTAGAAATGAGTTACCTTTATCCTACTTTTTTAATCACATGGAATTGGTTTTCTTCTTTTATCTTGGGTTCTTCAGATGGAACTCAGGTCTATGTATATATAGAATTCTATTAAATGGATATTATTTTGTGTGTGATTAGTTCAAATTCCTACAGGAGCACTATAAGGAATCCTGGAGGGTCAAGATTTATTTTTCCAGGCAGCCTTGAAGTTTCGGTTCTCCTGTTTCAGCCTCCCAAGTGCTAAGGTTACAGCCGTGTGCTGCCACACCCAGTTGCCCCGTTGTTAAATGACCTGAGGGTTTTAGAAGCACTGGAGGGCAGCAGTGGGTTCCAGAAAGGTAGCCTGGGAACTCAAAGTGAAGGACGCAGAAAGTACCGTGTCACCAGTCCTAGCATTCAGGAAGTGGAAGTAGTGGAGATAGGAGGTGACAGTTCAGGGTTGTCTTCAGTTGAGTATTAAAGTGAAAACTGAAGACAGCCTAGGTTGAGACTCTGTGAAAAAATTCACATTATAAACCTGTGCTTTTAGCCTATCCTTTAAAAAAAATCACATTTATTTATTTAGGAGGGGTGGTGGGTGTGGGTGTGAAGGTCTGTGTGCCATGACGTGGGTGTGGCAGTCAGAAAATTACCTGGGGAGTCAGTTCTCTCATTTTACCACATGGGGCCAGGTTGGACTCAGGTTGTTGGACTTGGCAGCGTGCACATAAGTGAGCCATCACTGTAGGCCTGGTTTATCTTCACAATTGGATGGGCTGGAAATATGGGGCCTGCCGGGCAGTGGTGGTGCACGCCTTTAATCACAGCACTCGGGAGTCAGAAGCAGGTGGATCTCAGTGAGTTCAAGGCCAGCCTGGTATACAGAGCTAGTTCCAGTACAGCTAGGGCTACACAGAGAAACCCTATCTTCAAAAAAAAAAAAAAAAGAAAGAAAGAAAGAAAGAAAGAAAGAAAGAAAGAAAGAAAGAAAGAAAGAAAAAGGAAGGAAGGAAGAAATATGGGGCCTATGTTCCATTATTGCATCAATCAGTGGGAACAGCTTTTAAAAAATCCCATTTAGTGAATATGTGCCCTCCCATATGCCACACGTACTGTTGCTTTCTTTCTTCCTTTCTTTCTTTCTTTCTTTCTTTCTTTCTTTTTGCTTTTTTTGTGTCTGTGGGCATATACACATGAGTACAGGTGCCACCAAGCCCTGCTGGTTTTTTTTTTTATTTGTTTACATTGTTCTGTCTGCATGTATGCCTGCAGGCAAGAAGAGGGTACCAGATTTCATTACAGATGGTTGTGAGCCACCATGTGGTTACTGGGAATTGAACTCAGGACCTCTGGAAGAACAGTCAGTGCTCTTAACCTCTGAGCCAACTTTCCAGCCCCAAGCCCTGCTGTTTTTGCATATATTTTTATCTCATTGCATTTCCTTTATGGTCTCTAAGTATTTGAGTTTGTAATTCTGTTGTAGACAGGGAGAAATTAATGAACATTTTAAAGAGAGTCACGTTTTTATATAGTCATTCAATAAACAATTCATTAAGCATATGTGAGGTTGCTTGGTGCTCAGTAATTATTGTTAAAGATGAATGAGCCCCTGCAATGACTAGTATAATTTTAGTGGGAAAACGATGAAAGAGTATTTTAGGATTTCAGAATAGCAAGAGTTGACCAGTTCAAGTCTGAAGTAATAAGGATTAGAATTTAGTTATCAGCAGAACTAGGAGGAAAGAGGAAGAGATGGGAAGAGTTTTGCCAACAAAGACTTGATAAGAATGTTGAATATAGAAGACAAAAGAGAGAAAAAAGTTAAAAACTAATAAACGTTTTTAATTTCATATTAAGAAAGTTGTGGTGCCACTGAAAAATTAAGGGACTAGTAAAAGAATCTGTTTAATCTTTGTATATGTGTCAATAAGTCTGGAAGAGTACTATAGAAGTAAGTGCCAGTTTGAAGTATCTCTGGTTTTGATTCATTATCTTGGATTATTTAATGGTTTTTGTTTGTTTGTTTGATGGTTTGTTTTGTTGAGACAGGGTTTTGCTTTGTAGCCCTAGCTGTCCTGAAACTCACTCTGTAGACCAGGCTGGACTTGAACTCTACCTCTGCCTTCCGAGTGCTGGGATTAAAGGCTCTGTCCAGGGCTGGAGAGATGGCTCAGAGGTTAAGAGCACTGGCTGCTCTTCCAGAGGTCCTGAGTTCAATTCCCAGCAACTATGTGGTGGCTTACAGCCATCTATAATGAGATTAGGTGCCCTCTTCTGGTGTGCAGGCATACATGGAGGCAGAATGTTGTATATATAATAAATAAATCTAAAACAAACAAACAAAAACTTATTTAAAAAGACTAAAGGCACTGCCCAGTTTGAAATTTAAATTTTAATTAAATGTGGTGTGTGTGTGCATGTGTGTCTGCCTGCCTGCCTGCCTGTCTGTCTCTCTATATGTACACATGAGTGCAGGTTCCTGAGGAGGCTAGAGATGTCAGATTCCTTGGAATTGGAGTTACAGGTAATTGTGAGCCTCTGGGAAACTAATTCAAACTTGGTTCCTCTGCAAGAACTACAAAGACTCTTTTTCCTCCATTCCTGCACACACACCAGAAGAGGGCACCAGATCTCATTATAGATGGTTATGAGCCACCATGTGGTTGCTGAACTCAGGACCTCTGGAAGAGCAGCCAGTGCTCTTAACCACTGAGCCATCTCTCCAGCCCTGCAAAGGCTCTTTAATTGCTGAGGCATCTCTCCAGCTCTTAAGGGTTTGTTTGTTTGCTTTTAAGGAAATCCTACTACATCCTAGGACTATAAAGGATGCTAGGAAAAGTGTTTATAGTCAGCAGAGTATAAGAAAATCTCCTTTGAGGCCTGGGGAGGTGACTCAGGTACGTGAGGTTCCGACTTGGTTCTTGCTGTGCCAGCATGAGGACCCGAGTTTGGATCCCCAGTACCCACACAAGAAGCCAGGCATGGAAGCAATACCTCTAACATCATGTACTGGGCAGCAGAGACAGGCATATCCCAGGGACTTGCTGGCAGTCGTTCTAGTGAAAGACCTTGTCTCAGTAAAGTGGAAAGAATCACCCTCTGGTTTCCACCTGCACACACACACACACACACACACACACACACAGTATACATGCACATGTGCACTGTGGGGCATATGTTCCCACAGTCAAGTTTAGAACTGGGGCTTTAGTAATTACTGATCTTTAGTAATTACTCTTTTGCAGGGCTGCATAGTGAGACCCTATCTCCAAAAAAGTTACTGAGTCTTATATATAATGTCTTCGTGTATGCTCCTGTTTGTGAGACAGTTTAATTTATAAGTGAAGTACAATAATAAATGATAAAATAGGATAAATATAACTATGCTTTGATAAGAAGATATTTGAAACTTATAAGTTGTTCGTTTTCAGAATTTTCCATTTAAATATTTTTCAACCACAGTCAGCTGTGGATAACTGAAACTTTGCTAAGCAAAACTGGATAAAGGGGTTGCTGTAAATGCCTCCCACAGTCAATACTTGTTTATGAGGTAGAGATAGCTTATCACCTCATATTTTTACTATGTTTGTTTATTGGGCAGTATAAACCCCTCTCCGATTAATGATGTATTCTTATCTAAAAGACTGATTCTTCATGCATGGCTAAGAAAACACCTTGTGATTGTGAAGAAGGAGGGAGCAATAGCAACAGCTGTCCCCTTTGGAAGGTAATTATTGTAGCCCACTCACTCAAGCTTAAAGCAATGGAGAATGAAGGCTTACACTGCCAGACTCACTTTAAAATAGCACCTGCATGGTTTCATTGTCCAGAATGACCCTTATAATGACCCTTATAGACACGAGTGGTCTGAAAATCTAACGCCATTCTGACGGAAACAAACTACAGAAGGAAGGAATCTGCATATAAGAAAGAGTTTTATATCTTTTGTCACTACCAGTGCGTCAATTCTAATCCTTTAATGGGAGTTATGGTATTTGAAGACTGTAGGACCTTAAAGAATTTATGACTCATTACCCTCCTGATGGGAATCCACCCTGACTAGCATGGTGAGATTTTGGCCAAGACTTTGAGGCAAAGAGCCTTCCCTCCCTTCCCCCCCACCCATGTGTGAGCTGAATCACCTCACTATGAGAGTTTTACTATTTGAGCATGCTCTGTTTCCATGCACACAGTTTTAGTGGACTTTGATAAAAATTGATTTTTCATTAAGCCTTTATTAGTTTTATTAGCGTTTCAAATAATATGTGGCTAGGTCTTTCTGTGATTTTCCAAGCTGTGCTGGTGGTCAGTAGTACCACTTTCTACCAATACATCTTTAATACCTTATCAATCTACTGCTCTGTGGTTAGAAACATTTTAACGTATGTAGTGTAAAGTAAGTTCCTTTAATGTTTGTGTTTTTACTCAGAGTATTAGTTTTAGTAGGTTGTTCAATTACTTACTGGTAGAAATAATGGCTTACTTATTTTCCTCTTTCTCTTTCAGAAATGTATCTCATTTTTATTTGAAATTTTAAATTAGATTATGCTTATAGAAATGAGCAGACTATTGTGTGAAGTGTAATTTTTAAAATTTGATTCTTTTACTTATATGATGAGACTATTAACAAATAGATTTAAGGGTTTTTTAAAAACAGTATTAAATTTTTACTAATTTTCTCCTATCACCTTTTTTTTTTGTTTGTTTGTTTGTTTTTCGAGACAGGGTTTCTCTGCAGCTTTAGAGCCTGTCCTGGAACTAGCTCTTGTAGACCAGGCTGGTCTCGAACTCACAGAGATCCGCCTGCCTCTGCCTCCCGAGTGCTGGGATTAAAGGCGTGCGCCACCACCGCCCGGCTCTCACTTTTTTTTTTTTTTGAGACAGGCTCTCACCATCTAAATCTGGGACTCGTTAGGTAGACCAGGATGGCCTGATCGGGTACTCCCTTTCTCCACTGCATGTTTTCATAGTGCATTTCGGGTGCATTCGTGGGTGTCTAAGGCCCTACATTTGACTTTGAAAACCTAAAAGGTGTTGTGTATGCCCATCGTCTTCAGATATCAAGGTCCTAGATGAGTCATGCTCACTGCTGAACTCTCCCACACTCACCTTTGAGACCTACCTCCCTTTGCTTGGTGTGGCTTTGGCCATTTCTAGTCCTGTAGTTAAGTTCACTGTTCAAAACTGTTATCCGAGTTACATTTTAAACTTGCCCTATGCTTAATGTTTAACCTTGTTAAAGACAGCTTTGCTGTGGGCACAGATGCATTGGCAGTAGGCTGGTTTACATGTCACTGTTTTCAGGACTTCAGATGGACTTCTCTCATCTCTTATCCTTTTGAAATTTTCAATTGTTGCTAAATGCTGCCATTTTATCCAAGCTGATCTATATTACTGTTTGCTTAGGGAGGGATTAGAAAGACCTAAATAATTACCTCAGGGTGTTACCATGGAACCATACAAGATAAATAAGCCTAGTGCTTTAAAACTCTGAGTTAGGGCCTCCAGAACTATCCTTCCTCACATTTGGCCTCTATTCTGGAACACCTGTATTTTCTAGGCATACTTGAGATTCTCAGAAATTCTCTTCAAGTTAGTGCCTTCTTCTGGCTCAGATCTACCTTAGCCTCTTATTTTTTTAAGCCTTCCATTCATCACCTACCCCTCTTCTCCCCTCCTAAGCAGTTAGCGCCCTGCACACATTTCTCCCAGAGTGCTTATCCCAACACATTGTAGCCATTAGTTTACCCATCTGATGATATTGTTTTTTTTTTTAGTAAGTCTCCCCACTAAAACCGATGTCCTTTATGGGTCTAGACTCTAGCCTGACGCTGATATGTTAGACACTTAATTGGAAAACCACTGCCCAGCTTTCTAGAGACCACCCCAGGAACGGAAATTATCATTAACTTGTCCATCGTTTATCTAATGTACGAACAACTCAAGGGCTGGAGAGATGGCTTAACTCAAAGGTTAAGAGCACTTGTTGCTCTTGTAGAGAACACAGGTTTGGATCCCAGAACACACTTGGTAGCGCATGACTATCTGGAACTCCAGTTTTAGGGCACACAACGCCACCTTCTGGCCTTTCTGGGTACTCACAAACACAGAACAGACCCAGCAAGGCTGGCACATACATATAAGTAAAAAAAAAAAAAATTATTTTATTTTTATTTGTTTTATTTTTTGAGACAAGATCTCATTACTTAGCTCATGGTGGCCTTGAACTCTTTTTGGTTTTTCGAGACAGGGTTTCTCTGTGTTGCTTTTGGAGCCTGTTCTGGAACTAGTTCTTATAGACCAGGCTGGCCTCAAACTCACAGAGATCTGCCTGCCTCCCGAGTGCTGGGATTAAATGATTACTGCTGCCTCGCTGGCCTTGAACTCTTTTATCCCCAGGTGATTTCAGACTTGCAATCCTTTTATCTCAACCTCTCACACTCTGTGATTACAGCCCTGTGCTACTAAGCCCCACTAGAATTCACTTTGTTTTGTTTTTGTGTTTCAAGACAGGGTTTCTTTGTTTAACAGCCCTAGCTGTCCTGGAACTAGCTCTTGTAGACCAGGCTGGCCTTGAACTCAGAGAGAACCGCCTGCTTCTGCCTCCCTGCTGGGATTAAAGGTGTGTGCCACTACTGCCCAGCTAGAATTCAGTTCTTAAGAAACTACTGCCCTTTTGGGCAGTAGTAATACACACCTTTAATCCCAGCATTCAAGAGGCAGAGACAGAGTAGATCTCTGAGTTTGAGACCAGCCTGGTCTACAAAGTGACTTCCAGGACCACTGGGCTACACAGAGAAACTCTGTCTCAAAACACCATCCACCCCACTGCCCAAAAAAAGAAACTCTGCCCTAGGAACAATAATTCTGTTGGTTGGCATTTAGCAATTATAGAAGTAAATGCACACAAAAGGTGGAGAGGGGAAGAATGAAAGATAAATGATAAAAGATAAAAGAGAATGAGTTGGCAAAAATCTACACAGTTGCAAACTAGCACAGGGTGACTCATGTGTGAAGCAAGGCTTGTTTCAGAAGGGCTGGACAAGGAGCAAAGAGCAAAGGCAATCCACAGTGAACCAAGCACTCCTAGCAGACAGGCAGACAGGATCTGGTGAGTACCTCATGGGGCTGGGAGCCTCTTGCATAGTGGTCTTCCATAGTCTAGAGGGCATGGAAGATGAGGAAGAAGCAAACTGAAGCTCTGGGGAGGCTGGCAGGAGGGCTAGTGTTTACTCTGGTTATAAAGAAACAGTGATAAGCTCAGGAGGTGAAGGAAGCAGGATCTGAGTTAGAGGCCAGCCTGAGCCACACAGGGAGAGATCAGAAACAAACAAACCAAAAGCTACTTTTGAAAAGACAGTAACAGGAGATGAGCACACATTACCTGAACCAAAGACACAGAGCAGTTGACGGGGCTGTATTGGGGAGAAGAGAATGATCAAGAGATTACTGGAGAAAGCAATTCTGAAAAGACTGGATTTAAAATACTGTATTCTTCCCAGTCTTTAAAAAGGAAACAACTGTCTACATTATTTTGAGTAGCATACAAAACAACTCATTTGGACAAAATGAAATCTGTGTAATCTACACATTTGGAAAAATAGTCTGTCCTTGGCAGTTTGGGATCAAGTTCTCCGGTGTGGGGAGATTAATTCTTTGGAAACAAGTCAAGCTCCTATGCTGTGCTAAATGGTCCGGACCTATGTCTGAGCTATTAGATCTGCTTTGATCCCCTCAGGGTGATTATCCAGCACCTACAGCGCATTATCACTGTTCTAGCCATAAACCCATCAGAAGCAAAACTCAAAAATCCCCATAGGTGGAGGAACATGGAGGATAGAAGTGGAAAAAGGAGGAACATGGAAATAGAGTAGACTGGGAGTTGGGAGGAGAAAGTCACTGTGAAGAAAAGTAGAGAATGAGCATGCAGCCAGCTGCGTTGTTCATGAGACAATGGCATGTGAGTAAAGACTGAAAAAGTGAGCAAGCCGTACAAGCAGGTCTTGTGAAATGCAGTGCCTCTGTCAACTCCGCAGCAAAAGCCCTTCTAATACCATGTCAAGATAACCAGTGTTAAAGGTGTAGAAGCCAGGTGCTGAGGGCAAAGGGAATCTCATGTGGTCTTGCTTTCTTGTAAACCCTTTGCTTGACCTTCTCCTTACACAAGTATGACTCTGCAGTTTCTAGCTCCATGAAAACAGATACTTAGCGTGTGTGTGTGTGTGTGTGTCCCCTTTTTTAATCTCTTCTGGAAGAAAACAGATGTCTGCTCAATGAATGTTTGCTGGAGAGGTTTATGGAAACTACAGTAATGCAGAAAATCTGAGTGACCCCAGAAGGAGTTTAGTGACAGATTGAGAAAGCCAATGAACAAAGTCTAAAGCAGCTGGGCATGGTGATGCATTCTGCTAATTGTAGCACTGAGAGGCAGAAGCAGGCTGATCTCTATGAGTTCAAGCCCAGCCAAGACTACATTTTTAAAAAAAAAAAACAACTTGTCTCAAAACACAAGAATATCTAAAATAGTATTTCTACTTTCAGCTATTTAGTTGACCTTCATGAGCTGCCCACTTGCTGTAAAAGAAGAGCCAGCAAAGGCAGTGCTTTAAGAAGTGAGTACAAGTCGGCCGGGTGGTGGTAGCACACCTTTAATCCCAGCACTTGGGAGGCAGAGGCAGGCAGATCTCTGTGAGTTCGAGACCATTCTGGTCTACAAGAGCTAGTTCCAGGACAGGCTCGAAAAACCAAAAAAAAAAAAAAAAAAAAAAAAAAAGAAGAAGAAAGAAAAGTGAGTACTACTCACTTCAGGTCTGCCAGGCATCTGCCCTTTCTGTGATTGCTTTCCTGGGATGGAGTTTCCTTTGTTTGGATTGTGAAAGATTAGCAATTCTCACTGTTTTTTCCCCCTAAATAATAGCTTTCATTCTTAGCCATAGGATAGAAGTTGAGCCTTGGCGCTCAAGTAGCTTTTTACCCTGCCATTGCAGTGCGTTCTGTAACCACAGCTCCTTTAAATACTTTTCATCCTCAAGTTTGAACAAACCCCAGATGGCTAACAAAGGAGAATAATCGAGGACCCCAATCTGTATACTCCGTATGTACCAAGTGTTCTATTAGGGATAAAAAGCCTGGGAAATAGGTTTTGGTTTCAGATCTTGTGAATTAACCAGTAGTATTGACTTAACCCAGAAGTTCAGAAACGGAGCTGTTTGGAGTAAATACATAATAGCCGGCTAAGCAAGACTTCACTGTTAGAGGATAGCTGTGGCATTTTTTTTACTGCTACCAGGAAAGCAGGAGCAAACAGCCAGGAGATGGCTGGAGATGTCCAGAGTCACTCTGGTTGTCACAGCCGATATACTGGGGGTGGGGGAGTACGGTGAAGCCTTCTACAGACATCTAGTGCGTACAGGCCAGAGATGCCACTAAACAACCTCCTATACATGGGGCAGCCTGTGACCAGGAGTCCGTGCTGAGGCTGAGAAACCCCAGCACGAGGACCTCTAGCTCTCCTCACAGTGTAGGTCAGCTGGGAATCACCAAGAAGAGCACCCTGATTGGTTTGGTTTTCATGTCATGTTCATCTAGGAAAGAATAAATGTTTAAAACAACCACGTAGAATTGATTCCGTGGTTCCACTGAAGGCTGCTACTGAGGTTTTTTTATGAGATTTATTTTATTCTAATTGTGTGTGTTGGATGAGTGCTTGCATGAGAGTATCAAGTTGCGAATGACCCTGTGTGGGTGCTGGGAACCCAACTCAGGGCCTCTGTAAGAGCAGTACATACTCTTAACTTCTGAGCCACCTCTCTAGCCCTGCTTCTGAAGGTTTCATCACAGATTTCAAGAATATTCACACTTCTTTTAATGGCTTTGATGCATTATGATGAAAAAAGCCTCTTGTACATTTTGAGAATGTCAGTAATAATAGTAACTGATGATAATATAACAATAATAACAAATCCATTGTTTCCTCCCATTTTCCACAACATCAGTCCTCGGAAAAGATTAGAACATATTAAATAATCAATCTTTAAATAGTATCATGTAATTTAAAAACAAAAAACCATATAGAAGAAACAGAACCCTTGTTCTCACCCCCCTTTGACAGAGGAGGCAGTGAAGCCTCAGAGGCTAAGGGACTCTTCAGGATTGTGTAGCTCCCCAGGAGATACAAGCACTGGACTGAAACCCAGGACTCAGACTTGACAGTTGTGTTCTCTCTGTTGTGTTCCTTGCATTTATGCTAGGTTTCCAGCATCATTTGGACAAATTCAAAACAAATAATTAGCTAACACATTGCTGGTTTTGTCTCTTCTGAAGGCACATTTAAAAATACAGTTGTGGGGGCTGGAGAGATGGCTCAGTGCAGTTAAGAGCACTGGCTGCTCTTCCAGAGGTCCTGAGTTCAGTTCCCACATGGTGGCTCACAACCATCTGTAATGAGATCTGGTGCCTTCTTCTGGCATGCAAGCATACATGGAGGCAGAGTGTTGTATACATAATAAAATAAATTTTAAAAAAAGAACTAAAAATACAGTCGCTAGGGCCAGGTGTGGTGGTGCACACCTTTGATCTCAGTATTTGGGAGGCAGAGGCATGTGAGTCTCTCTAGGTTTTTGGACAGCCTGGTCTACATAGTGAGTTCCAGGACAGCTAGGGCTATGTAGACCCTGGCACAACACATGAACACATAGACATTTGCCATAAGGGGGTGTTTGAAATCAGAGACAATGAAAAATAGATAAAACATCTGATTTCTGGTCAGGATTTCACCACTGACTTGCCTTCTGACTTCCAGCAAGACATAGAATGTCTCTGCCATAATTTGTCCGTTCACAGGCTGCTCAGCAGTTAGGAGCACAAGCTACTCTTGCAGAGGACCCAGGTTCAATGTTCAGTACCCACATGGCTGGGAACAACTGTTATGTAACTCCAGTTCCAGGATATTTGACTCCCATTCAGGCCTCCCTGGCCACGGAGCAAAAACATGATACACAGGCCTTGTGTACAGGCAAAAGAGATCGATGCCTGAGAAATTTACCCATTCATTCTAAGTTCTCAATACAGTCACATGATCTGAAATGTAAAGTGTGGTGGTCTTGTTAGGAGTTTGTACTTAAGTTGATTTATTTCCTTAAAATGTTATGCATGAAAGCCGCTGCCAATATTGACCACAGGTATAGTTTGGTGGCCTACTTTTGGAAGTCCATAAACACAAGGAGAGGTGTTTTATAACTTCCTTGTTGGTGAGACTTAAATCCAATGTGTATGTAGCTAAGGATGACCTTGAATTACTCTTTTTTTTTTCTGAGACAACTTCTCACCATGTACCACTGGCTGGCCTGGAGCTCACTGTTTAGGCCAGGCTAGCCTCGAACTCACAGCAATATGCCTGCCTCAGCCTCCCTGACTTCAATTTTGACCGAACTGCTGGTTTCAAAGGCACTACTTACCTGAGGATGACCTTGAACTCCTAACCTTCCTACTTCCAGCTCCTGAATTTGCTAAGATTACAGGAACGCACTGACACCTGGTTTAACCCTAACCTAGTACTTCATGCATGCTGTGCAAGTTCTTCGTCAACCCAGCCACCCTTCAGTCCTGAGTTTATACCGTCTTTACAACTTTAATTTAGAAGTTCAGCATTTTTTTCTTCAGTACTAACATTAAGTATAGGACCTCTTAGTAGGAAAACACTCTACTCAGTTATATCCCCAGCAATCCCACACCACTGCTGTTGCCTTGTTTTGAGACAGGGTCTCATATATCCCAGGCTGGCCTCAAACTAGAGTATAGGTGACTTAGCTAGGGTTTGTTGCTGTGAAGAAACCCCATGACCACAGCAACTCTTATAAAAGACAACATTTAATTGAGGATGCTTACAGTTTCAGAGGTTTAGTCCATTATCATCCTGGTGGGACATGGCAGCATGCAGGCAGACATGGTGCTGGAGAAGATGAGAGTCCTACATCTTGATCCTAAGTCAGCCGGAAGTAAACTGTCACAGGGTGTACTCGAGCATAGGAAACCTCAAAGCCCAAGTCCACATTTCCTCCAAAAAGATTACACCTATTCCAACAAGACCACACCTCTGAATAGTGCCACTCCCTACAGACAAGCATTCAAACACATGAGTCTGTGGGGGCCATGCCTATTTAAACTACCATAGTAGTCAAGGATGATTTGAAATTCTGACCCTTTGCCTTTACTTTCCTGAGCGCTGAGATGACAAACTTGTACTTACATGCTTGGTTCATGTGGTGCTGAGTATCAAACTCGGGGATTTATACGTGCTAGTCAAGCATTCTAATTGACCTACATCCCCCTTTAAAATGTTCCGTTTTGAAATAGCTTTCTTAACTTGAACAGGCTAACCTTAAACTTACTTTGCAGCCCAGGTAGGTCTCAAACCTGTGATTCTTCAAACCTTAGCCTCATGAATAGCTGGGATTACAGGTCTATATCATCAGGCCCAGTTGAAAGAAACTTCTCTTTTAAAGACTTATTTATATATCATGTATGCGTGCATCCCAGAAGAGAGCACCAGATCTCATTATAGATGGCTGTGAGCCACCATGTGGTTGCTAGGAATTGACCTCAGGACCTTTGGACGAGCAGGCAGTGCAGTGCTCTTAACCTCTGAGCCATCTCTCCAGCCCCCAAAGAGCTTCTTAAGTACCAGTCTTCTCCAAGAGGAGGAAGGCATGTTAGTGTATGATATAAAGGCAAATTTGTCAAAATGGAAAGAAAGTTAAGTCGACCCATAGAAGCCAGCCTTTGAGTATGTGAAAACCACCCTACAATTCAAGACAAAGTGTGGGAAAGTATATTTTAAATCCCAGTTTCCTCTTGGAACCAGATACTCCTTGGTAGAAAGGCCTAAGAGCCTGTGTTGCCCTGGTTTAGCTTGTTGTACTGGTTGTGAGAAATAGAGAAGGAACACCTTGGAGATCTGTAGGATTTCCATAATGAGTTATTTATTTCTTTAGTAAAATAGGTTAACTATAAAAGCCTATTGACTAACCTGTGTATCTTTGTTCCCTAAGCCCCTACAGGAGTGTGAAGAGCCCTGCTTCAGCAACAAAGCCTCAGGTCCACATCTTGGGAAGAATATGGCCACTTCTTGGGACGCTATCTTTTTCATGCTGATGATAGCCTGTGTTGGCAGCACTGTCTTCTACAGAGAACAGCAGACTTGGTTCGAGGGTGTCTTCTTGTCGTCCATGTGCCCCGTTAATGTCAGTGCCAGCACCTTTTATGGAATTATGTTTGATGCAGGCAGCACTGGGACTCGGATTCATGTTTACACTTTTGTGCAGAAAACAGCAGGTAAGTGCAACTGGGGCCCTTTGCAGTCTGCATGGGTCTATGCCTTAGCATCTTCTTCCAGAAACAGATGTGCTAGGTGTGGTGTGGATTAGAGAACCTTCCAGCTGTTGGATATCAATCTTCAGAGATATTATTGAACACATAGTTTAGTTTAGTGTGGAATCAAGAGAGACTTGTGGGATAGACTAGGGACATAGCTCAGCTGGGGGAGACATTTGCCTGACTTTCATGAAGTCCTGAGTTTGATCCACAACAGCACATTAACTGTGCATGCTAGTGCATGGAGGTGAAAGCAGGAGAATAGGGTCGTCCTCGGCCACACAACAGGCATCGTCTCATAGATGGATGGATGGATGGATGGATGGATAGAGAGAGAGAGGAAGAGAGAGAGAGAGAGAGAGAGAGAGAGAGAGAGAGAGAGAGAGAGAGAGAGAGAGAGATGATAGTTAGTTTTATCCAAGTATAGCTGTAACTTGTCCATCTTCTCTAAAGGTTAATACCCCAGAGGTCCAGAATATTGAGAATGTTGGCAGTGATTCTGGGGAAAAGTGCCCCAGTAAGTTTTCACTGCCATCCTTGGAAAGGGAACTGAAGGGACCTTGAAGACTAACTTTCTCTGAAATATCAGTTTTCTTTCCTTGGGTTATCTAAAGAGCCCAGGAACTCAAGCGTGAGGACCACACACAATTCAAGGCCAGCTGAGGTTGTATAAGGACTTCAAGGCCAGCCTGGGCTACATAGTGAAACTATGTAGTCTCTAAAGTCTATTAACAGTTTGAAAAAGAAAGAGAGAGTTGGGGGAAGGAATAAGAGCTGGAGTCCCACCAGAGAGCAAGCAGAGGGACCGTCAGGGTTGCATAATACCCCATGGTCTCCTTCCTAACAATTCTGCAAAGCATTCCTCACAGCTCAGCTGGAGACTTTTAATTTGCTAAATCATACAGCAGTGTCTAGAGATTAGCATTTGAAGTCTAACATCTGGTAACCCCTACCCCCTCTCTGTTTCATGGACAAAATAGGACAGCTTCCCTTTCTGGAAGGTGAGATCTTTGAGTCTGTGAAGCCAGGACTTTCTGCTTTTGCAGATCAGCCCAAGCAGGTGAGTGTTATGATTGATGGGTCTGTTTCCATGTTGTATCTGCTAACGAGAAAGCCCAGAGTGAGTGCTCTGTGGTTGAGCTCTGTCCAAGAAACGTTTTACTTCATATTTAGGTCAGCATCTCACTAAGCTGACACAGCTGACCTTGAACACACTCAGTGGCATTAGAAAGCCTTAAAATTGTGCCCATACTATTTCAGTCTCTTGATAACTCTACAACACCCCTGTCATTAATCTCATGTTATAAATCTGTGCTGTTCAGTAACAATAGTGAGGGCATGTGAGACCATTTTTCCTTCTTAGTGAGGTTCTGAACTGTATACCCCAGACTCACACGAAGTAGAAGGAAGGCTAGAAATAGACCTGGGGAGTGGGACAGGGGCCTCGATGGTTAGGAGCACTGCTGTGCACGTGTGAGGAGCTAAGCTCAGACCCCAGTGCCCATGGAAAAAGTTGACATGTCGTTGCTTGACTGCCTGTCACCACAGCACTATGGGGATCAGAGACAGGAGGATTGATGGGGCTTGCTAGCTAGCTGCCAACCTGGCCAGGTGTGGTGGATCATACCTGTAATCCCCAGCATTTGGTAGTCTGAGGCAGGAAGATTACCAAGAGTTTGAGGCCAATTTAGGCTATATAGTGAAATGTATGTTTTGTTTTGACAGCCTGGGCCACAGAGAGACCTTGTCTTAAACAAATAAATAAAACAGTGTGAACTGAGATGTGTTTTCTAGTTCAGCAGGTAATTGGCAAATGTGCTAGGGTCTGAACTATTGAAAGCAGCTTCATTAGCTGAAGAGGATTTGGCATTTAGAAAGGAGGCTTGCATTATGTTTGCTAAGAGGAGGAGTGTGCTGGCTCATACCTGTCGTCTCAGCCAGCATGTGGGAGACTGAAGCAGGAGGATTAAAGAAGTTTTGTCTCAAAGGGTAGCTTGTTATCAGAGCATGTTTTCACTTAATAAAACAGAAGGTTTTTTGGTTTTTTTTTCCATTTTATTTTGTGTATGGGTATTTTTCCTATCTTCACCATTGCCTGTGGTGGACAGACACTTCCAGGACTGGAGTTACAGACAGTCGTTAGCTGCCATGTGGGTGCTGGAAATCAAACCTGGTTTCTTATAAGAAAGCTAATGCTTTTAACCACCAATACTAATGCCATTCTCTTTTAAAGGGTGCTGAGACTGTTCAAGAACTCTTAGATTTGGCCAAAGACTCAATCCCCAAAAGTCACTGGAAAAGGACCCCAGTGGTTCTGAAAGCAACAGCTGGACTTCGTTTACTGCCAGAACAGAAAGCCCAAGCTCTGCTCTTGGAGGTGATTTTTGAATCTGAATCTTGGCTAATGCTGGGTTCTGTTTCTTTTTTTTTCCTTCTAAGAAGTACTTGGGAGTGACTGCTGCTTTTAGTATCCTGTCATTGCTCAGTTATTGTGGTTACTGGGACAGTCAGCTGGTCATTTACATTTTAAATTACCACCCTTCAACTTAAAGAGGTTTTCCTTAAAAAGTTCAAAGTACTCCTTCCATAATATTTTTATTGCATTTATTTATTTGTTTATTTTGAATGTGTTTGTGTGTGTGTGAACTCAACATGTGCCACAGTGCAGCATCTCAGATAATCAGGCTTGGTGACAAGTGCCCTTACCCACTAAGCCAGCACACCTGCCCTCCAAGATATCATTTATTTGAATTTTCCAAAGGTATAATATAGAAGTGGTTTTAAATAAACTCTACTGAAGAAAAATTACATGTAATGAAATCTGTCTACTTATCAGGGTCTGAACATTGGATCCCCAGCACATCCATAAAAATACCAGGCATGGTGGCACACATCTGAAATCTCAGTGCTGTGGAAATGAAGACAGGGGATCCCTGGGACTTGTTGGCCAACCAGCATAACCTAACCACCCAGGTTCCAGTGAGAAATCCTGTCTCAGAAATGAAGGTGACAGACCTTGAGAAAGAAAGCTCAAAGTTGACCTCTGCCCTGCATACATCTGTGCACACAAATGTGTACACACACCTGCAAATATGCACACACAAATTAAAATATAAATGTACATTTAAAGTACTCAGATAAAGGTGTTTTGACAAATATAGAGGTCTTGTACTACTCTTGAAACCAGGCAACCACAGATTTGCATTCTCTCACTGTAGATAAGTTTTGTTTCTTCTTATGTTTCATAAAATGAAACATTATATAGTTTATAGTCTCTGGCTTTGTAACACTGTTTCTTTTCTAACAGCATAAAATGTTGGGAATATTTTTAAAATATTATTCTTCAAATTAAAATTTAAATACAGTTTTATTAAACTTTATATTCTATTGTATGTATTTATATAATAAAGATATTACAACATATAGTAAATATTAGATTTCATGCTGTAAAGAACATTTATATAGGCAGCATCTCATTATAATTAAAAATAATCACAGCAACCGCCGGGCGGTGGTGGCGCACGCCTTTAATCCCAGCACTCAGGAGGCAGAGGCAGGTGGATTTCTGTGAGTTCGAGGCCAGCCTGGTCTACAAGAGCTAGTTCCAGGCCAGGCTCTAAAAAAGCTGCAGAGAAACCCTGTCTCAAAAAACAAACAAACAAAAAAAAATAATCACAGCAGAGTGGGATTCTGCCCTCTAAAGTGCCTCCACCTGAATCGTGTTCTTGTCCTAGTTTAAGGCAAGTAGTTAACAAGGTTTTACTGGGAGCAGGTTTTCTTGACTCTCAGTCCATAGGGTTTAAGTTCTTGTCCAAGCATGTCTGTGGGAATTCAAATCCCAATTTTTATTGAAAAGTTTTTTTCTTTTTTAAATTTTTTGTTATTTTTTTAAAAATTTATATATAGTGTTCTAGGCACCAGATCTCATTATAGTTGGTTGTGAGCCATCATGTGGTTGCTGGGAATTGAACTCAGGACCTCCGGAACAGCAGTCAGTTCTCTTAACCTCTGAGCCATCTTTCCAGCCCAAAAAGCTTTTTGTTTAGATTTACTTTTTATTTTATAAGTATTTTGCTTGCATGCATTTCTTGTACCAAACGCATGCCTGGTTCCTGTGGAGGTGAGAAGAGGGGTTAGATCCCTCGAAAGTGAAGTCATAGATGGCTGTGAACCCCTGTGTGAGTGAGGAAATGGGACCTGGTCTCTGCAAGAGCAACAGGTGCTCTTAACCTCCAGACATGTGCTGTGCGTGCACAGGCCCACATGAATGCACACATATGTGCACACTCATACACAAAAATCCATAAATGTACTTTAAAAACATCTTAAGGCCATAATGCATGTATTGGTGGCCTATACTTATGAAGAATCAGGAACATTTGTGTAAGGCCTTCATTCACACCTCTTCAATAAGACTCCATGAGGCTAGGTGTGAGGACTCCCTAAGTCTCTGTAGGCCCTAGCTGTGCACCAAACCCCAGAAGAGGTAGAGTGCCTCAGCTCCTTCTAGGCTTGTCAGTGTTCACCGCTTGACCAGGTGGAGTTAGTCAGGGTGCTAACAAAAATTACAGGCTCTTGATTCAGATGTAAGGGTTAAATAAATGTTCTTCCCTCGGTCCAATTGATAATAAATTTAGATGGGTTTCTTTTTTGTTTGTTTTTGTTTTTGGAGTCAGGGTTTCTCTGTAGCTTTGTAACCACTGCCCAGCTAGGTGGTTTCTTAAGAAATCCATGTCATATGCTTATATTTTTTCAAGAAAATTACATCCTTGCCTAGTTCCTCCTCTGGCTTCCCAGGGAAAAGGAGTAAGTGCTGCTGTCGTTTTATCTTGGGAAAGAACGAGAGAGAGCTGTTTTCTAAGACAGAGAACTCAGCCAATGGGATCACTGTTGATGATTACTGCTTCACGGAACATAGGTTTTTTTTGCACTTTTCCCTAGGTAGAGGAGATCTTCAAGAAGTCACCTTTCCTGGTCCCAGATGACAGCGTTAGCATCATGGATGGGTCTGATGAAGGTGGGACAGATGCTGAAATTCATACTGTGGGGAAAGCGGGTGGAGTCAATGGAAGATCCAGTAAGGGACTGGGAATAAGGATCCAGCGTGAAAGAAAGGGGAGCTAAGTAAATAGGGAGGGCTAGGGCAAGGAGACAATGCTCTAGACATGAAAATTAGAGAGAAATAGAACAGAGAGGAAAATGCTCTAGAATGTAATCTTTTGTTTTTCTCTCCTTTTAGGCATATTAGCTTGGGTTACTGTGAACTTTCTAACAGGTAATTAACAACATCTTGAAATTTATCTTTTAGTTTTAACTGGCTTTTACAGTTTTTGTTTATTTATTTTTACCAGGAGGGTAAAGTCTACTTCTTTCTTCCTATACTGTTCTTTCTTTGTTTTGGGGTTTTGTTTTTTTGGGGTTTTTGGTTTGTTTTTTATTTGTTATTGTTTGGTTTTTTGAGACAGGGTTTCTCTGTAGCTTTGGAGCCTGTCCTGGAACTAGCTCTTGTAGACCTGGCTAGCCTCGAACTCACACAGATCTGCCTGCCTCTGCCTCCCTAGTGCTGGGAGATGCACCACCACCTACCCAGCTGTACTTTCTTTAAAAGAAGGGGCTGGGTTGGAGAAATGGCTCAGGAGTTAAAAGCACTTACTGTTCTTTCCAAAAACCCTTGGGTACCTGTAATTTCAGCTCCAGGCCTCTAACTTCTGGACAGCCACACTCGTGTATATAACCACAACACACATAATTAAATTGAAAAAAATCTTTTTTTAAAAAAGAAGAAGTTAGGGAGATAAACTAATTTTATAATCTGCTTTTAAGGCCTCAGCTTCAGCCAGCGGCCCTCTGAGTTTACAGCAGCCTCTGGCTCAGAGAGCAATCAATCGTGACAAATACCTTTGGTGCCAAAAGCAGAGGAGAAGCTCCAGACAGAGTATCTGGATGGCCTGGGTACTCATACCTTGCTCTCATTAACAGGTCAACTGCATGGCCATGGCCAGGAGACTATGGGGACCCTTGACCTGGGGGGTGCCTCCACTCAAATCACGTTTCTACCCCAGTTTGCGGTGAGTCACGTTATTAAGGCCCTGTTGGCAACACACTTAGACAGTATCACGGTGCTAGGAAAGCGGCACCCTGTTTGGAGACGTCAGCTTTACCGTGAATAGGCTACGCAGTCGATGACTGAAGAAAGTGAATCTTCCCCATCTCTGATTTTGGGGGAGAAGGTTGTGGATAGTGGTACTAAAATCTTAATATAATTGCAGATGCTAAAGTCTTTTTGCTTTTTCTGATTTGCAGAAAACCCTGGAACAAACGCCTAGGGACTACCTCACTTCCTTTGAGATGTTTAACAGCACTTTTAAGCTCTATACACATAGGTGAGGAGGGAAGAATAATCGTTCGCATTGTGTTATTTTTCATAACTTTTGTTACTATATCTTATCAGCCTCTGAGAGTCTCTGCCAGTCTCCTAAGCCCTGTCTGCTGAAACCTAAGTCATACTGATGTTCTTCTCTTTGGCGTGGGGTGTATCGCGGAGCCGGAGGAAGGGAGACCCAGGACGCGACCACGTGCGTGGGAGGATTGTTTATTAAGGGAAGGGGATGGATTTAACACTGGTATATATAAGAACCTGCGTAGGCGTGGTTGTCCGTTGTGGTGTTTCTGGGAAATGTAGTCTTCCAGTCCGGCGGGGTGAAACTGATCCTTCTGGGAGGTGTGGTCCTCATCCCATGAGAATCACATCTCCACCCTTTTTGGTTTATTAAAAATTTGGGGGGGAGTCTTAGTGGGTAGGGAATGGGGGCGTAGCCCGGTCTCATAGCTGCTTCCTGCTGACTTTGTGGGCGTCGAGGGATTTTTTTGGGAGGGGTGTTCGATGTCCTGGTGTCCTGGTCCCATTTGCTGACGTCCTGGGATGGTTCCAGTGTGTCCTGGTAATGATGTCCTGTTTACTGACGTCCTGGGATGTCCTGGTGGTCCGTGTCCCGGGGATGGCTGATTGAAACCACATCCGTTGGTGTCTTGAGGAACTGGGTTGTCGTTAGGTGCTGGAAAACAAGAATCGCATTAGGAAAGGAAAGATTAGGGGGGGGGGGATATGAGGTGGAGGCTTAAGGATTCGAGGTAGTGGGGGGCTTTAGGGGTTTTTTGAGGCCAAGAGTGATAAAAAATTAAATGATACTTATTCCGTTTGAATACTTATTTTGTTCGTGTCCAATCCGTTCAGGTGTGTCAAGCTGGCTTCCTAGAACTTAAAGAAAATGCCTTAAAAGAGAAATAAGGTTTTTTGACCATATTTATCATCTGAATCCCTTGTCTCCGTGAGCGATGATGATTCCTGTAACGACAACTAAGTAGTTATTTAGAATTTAGAGGTCATACATAGGAAAAGGAAAAGAGGGTGTGTTAGTGTAATAAGGAGTTAAGTGTAGATGGAACCGTTATTTTTCTTGTACTGAAGTTGGTGTCCTTTGGAACTTGAGAGAGCAAGGTCCTGTCTGAGTTACTGTGAATGAGGAATCTTTTTGAGTTGGAGGAGTGAATGGTTTAAGGTGTGACAGGTGAATCCAGTGAGGAAGTCCTTCGAGCTTGGCAGCTGTGGGAGTTAGAAGAATTACTCTGAGGGGACCCTGCCATGTAGGGGAAAGGAGTGAGGGACGTTGACCTGGGGGAGAAAATAGTACCTGTTCTCCAATCTTAATTGGTGGTGGACACGGATTAGCACATGGTCGAGGTAATGAGTGATCAGTGAAATCCCACAGTAGCGAGCGTAAGTGGGTTAGTAATGGCGTGAGCAGGTGATCAGGTAGGGGGGAGGTTTTAGGTGGAAGGCCAGGGGTTAGAACCGGCCGTCCATACATGAGTTCAAAGGGTGAAATAAACAGCGGGCTCTTTGGTAGGGCCCTGAGTCTAAGAAGGGCCAAAGGTAAGAGCTTTACCCAGTCGAGATGCAGTTCCTGTGACAACTTAAGAAGGGTGTCCTTTAGAGAGCTATTGGCACGCTCTACCTTACCTGAAGACTGAGAATGGTACGGGATATGAAAATGCCAAGGAATGTCGAGAGCCTTGGACAGGTTTTGAGAAATCTGGGAGGTGAATTCAGGGCCGTTGTCTGATTGGAGAGAGGTTGGAATCCCAAACCGGGGGATGATTTCTCGGAGAAGAATATCGGAGACTGTCTGGGCTCTCTTGTTAGTAGTGGGGAAGGCTTCAACCCACCCGGACATTGTATCCACCAAAACCAGAAGATATTTAACTCTTTTGACTGTAGGCATATGAGTAAAGTCCAGCTGCCAGTCAGTTCCTGGAAGAGAGCCCCTAGCCTGATGGGTAGGAAAAGGGAAGCTACGGTATTTAGTCTTAGGATCTGACTTTTGACAGATCTGACAGGAGGTAGTCATGGCCTTTAGAAATCTTATATCCTCAGGAGTAGGTTGGAGATGAGCCTTAACAAAGTGGAGCAGGGCCTTGTTATTAGGGTGAAAGAGCCTGTGTAGGTAGGACAGGATCTGCTGGGTGTTGGGTGTCTGTGGGAGTGTGGGCTGTACTGTAAGGACTCCCTGGGGAGACTGAGGTAGATCCGGGCTCTGGAGTGCTGCTGTCTTAGCTGCCCTGTCAGCCCGATTGTTTCCCTTGGAAACAGTAGAACTGTCGGACTGATGAAACCGGCAGTGAATAATTCCTATAGCTTTAGGGAGATGAGAGGCTTTTAATAAGTCCATGATATGATCAGAATTAGTTATGGATCCACCTTTTGTCGTAAGAAGCCCACGCTCCTTCCAGATAGCTGCGTGGGATAAGAGGATATGAAATGCATACTTAGAGTCTGTGTAAACATTTAAAATTTGTCCTTCCGCTAGCTGAAAGGCACGGGTGAGAGCTATTAGTTCAGCCTGCTGGTTGGTAGTATGAGCAGGGAGTGCCTTTGCCTCAATTATCTCTGTATCTGATACTATAGCATAACCCGCTTTATGAGTCCCATCACATAAAAAGGAGCTGCCATCTGTGTACCAGGTGTAAGTGGCCTGGGACAGTTTGCCCTCCTGTATATGTGAGGGGTGAGGTAGTAGATCCTCTAGGATTTCAATGCAGGAGTGGGATGGGGAGTCATCAACCTTAGGCCGAGGTAGAAGGTTTGAAATATTAAGAGGCGGGCAGCATTGAAACGTGAGACTGGCATCTTCCACCAGCGCCACCTGTAGGGAAAGAACTCGAGAAGGGGGTAGGGTTTGTAAGCCTTTGTAAGTTAGGAGATTGGACAAGTTATGGTGAGAGAAGACTGTGGTATGCGCTCCAAAAGTCAGTTTTTTTGACTCACGAATCAGAAGCTCAGCAGCTGCCAGCGCACGTATGCAGGGTGCCCAGCCCCGAGTGGTGAGGTCCATCTTCTTTGACAGGTATGCTACAGGCAGCAGAGGGCTGAAAACATCCAGGACAGGGCTGGAGAGATGGCTCAGTGGTTAAGAATATTGCCTGCTCTTCCAGAGGTTCTGAGTTCAATTCCCAGCAACCACATGGTGGCTCACAATGATCTGTAGTGAGATCTGGTGTTCTCTTCTGGCCTATAGGCATACACACAGACAGAATATACACAATATTGTATACATAATAAATAAATAAATATTTTTTAAAAATCCAGGACAGCCTGAAATCGGTAAATCCTCTATTTTACAGTTACCTGGGGTTTGGATTGAAAGCTGCAAGACTGGCAACGCTGGGAGCCCTGGAAACAAAAGGTTTGTCTGAGTACCAGTTTGTGGCTTGAGACAGTGGGAGTGATGCCAATTGCAGCTCGCCTCTTCCCTTCCTTGGCGTTCATTCTGTGGAGCGAAGGGTTGTGTCGGCTTGAGAAGCATGTGTTGCATAATAGACACAGAAGCGGCTGGTGCTGTGATGTGCCCGTCACCTTGAGAGTGAGGGCTGCTCATATAGGGTAAGCCTGTGTCTGCAAGCCTGCAGCTCGACTGTGTAGTAGGAACTTGTACAAGCCTTTGTCAGGAAACAAGGTCTTTTGTGTTTGCCAAGTGGAATGACTGAACAGTTCCTTTCTGTCTTCACAGCTGGGCACAGGCAGAACTGGCTGCTGTCCCAGCTTTGTGATTGAGCACAAATCGTTGACCTTTCTGTGCCCTAGTCTTCACCTTAAACATGATTTCGCATCTGATCCACTCCAGTGCCCTGCTCACAGTAAGCTAGTACTGGGATGAGGAACACGTACCATTTCAGTTTGCCAAGTATCTTCAATTCTATTTAATTTAATAGCTCAGCTACCAGTGGAGGAATGTTCCTCTATTAAAGAAGGAAACTTACATTACTATTTTTTTTATTTCTTTGGGATGTGATAAAAGTTATAAATCCTGCCAGATGTGCATATGCATGAAAATTTGCCACTGATTTAGAGAGTTCACCACTACCACAGAGCCTGTGAAGAACCCAAGTCACAGGATGCAGCCAAGGAACCAATTGCATAAGATTATGAGGCCCAGATCCCTCGATGATTCCGTGCAGCCTTGTGTGCTTCTTCTGCACTCCCTCTCTCACACGCTTGCTTTCTTGTGTTGTGGTTCTTCCAGGAACTGACGGACACACATTTCGAAGTGCCTGTTTACCAAGATGGTTGGAAGCGGAGTGGATCTTTGGGGGTGTGAAATATCAGTATGGTGGCAACCAAGAAGGTGAGAGGTGGTTCTTCACTGGTGCAGACTCCCTTCATAGAGTCCTATAGGGTCCTGTGCCAGAGCCCAGAGACTTACCATATTGGAAGCACTCACTGTTGGTATGTTCAGAGGCCAGCAAGCAAGGCAGCAGCTACTCTGTATCCTGTTCTGCCCCGTGGAGGGGCTAGAAACCTGTTGTCACCTGTCTGGTGCAGCAGTGTGAGTTCCTCTTTCAGATCCAGTGTATGTTTAACAACTTCAGTTATAGTAAAACTCAGTTGAGATAAGACTCATTCATTTTGGATACTATAAATAAAGGCACAGACTTTAAAGTGAAGGGGAAATTGTGACACAAGCTTTCTGAATAATTGCTCACAAAGACCGTGAAACATAATGACAGGCAATAAGTACCACGGTGGCTGTGGCTGTTTCTGGTGATCGCAGGTTAAGGGGAGGAGCTGCCGTGGACATGAGCAGTGAGGTTGAGGAAGGTCACACATCTTTTTTAAGACTTCTAAAACTCAGCCACCGTTTTTTTTGATTCTTCAGTTAATTTTATGTTTTTGTCATTTTTAAGATTTATTTTTTTGGCCGGGCAGTGGTGGCGCACGCCTTTAATCCCAGCACTCAGGAGGCAGAGGCAGATGAATCCCTGTGAGTTTGAGGTCAGCGTGGTCTACAAGAGCTAGTTCCAGGACAGCTAGGACTGTTACACAGGAAAACCCTATCTCAAAAAACCAAAATAAATAAATAAAAGATTTATTTTTTTTATGTGTATGTATGTATTTTATGTGTTTTGCCTGCATGTTTGTATGAGCACTATGTGTGTGCCTAGTACCCATGGAGGTCAGAAGAGGAAGTCAGGTCCCCTGGGACTGGAGGTGCAGACAGTTAGTTGTGAGCCTTCATATGGCTGCTCTGATCTGAACCCGGGTCCTCTATACGAGCAGGGAATGGGGCTGGAGAAATGGCTCAGTGATCAAGAACACTTGCTGCTCTTTCAGGGACCTGGGTTCAATTCCCAGCCCCCGCATGATGACTCACAACTGTCTGAAACCCCAGTTCCAGAGTATCTAATGCCTCTTCTGGACTCTGAAGGCACCAGATAATATGTGATGCACAGATATACATGCAGGCAAACACATAAAATAATAAAATTTTAAACGACCAGTCAGTGTTCTTCATTAAGTCATGTCTTTAGCCCCCAGCTATTATTTTGTTGTGGAGGAAATTCCTGGGTTAGCTTGTTCAGCAGGTGCAGCTGTTTCTGCTGCTGCTTCTTGTCTTCAGTTTTTCAGACTTAAAGAACCAGCAGTCCCTGCTCTCGTCTTCCTGGAGTGCCCATTTCTCCCTGAATCTAATAATTAAGAAGGTCTAGTCAGTGCCTTTGTGGACAACTCATATCTTGAATAACATGGACCCTACAATACCTTCACTCCACCCTCAGATTGCCTCAGATTGTCCAGCTGTTTCCAGAGCTCCTCCTCGTCCTTGCTGTGAAGCTCTTTTTTTTTTTTTTTTTTTTTTTTTTTTTGGTTTTTCGAGACAGGGTTTCTATGCGGCTTTAGAGCCTGACCTGGAGCTAGCTCTTGTAGACCAGGCTGGTCTCGAACTCACAGAGATCCGCCTGCCTCTGCCTCCCGAGTGCTGGGATTAAAGGCGTGCGCCACCACCGCCCGGCTGCCTTGCTGTGAAGCTCTTAAGCCTGAACCTCAGCCATAGCTGTGCTGCTTCCACTGCTGCTGCTCACAGGCTAAGGTGCAGCCGCCTTGAGTTCTTGTTCTTCTCTCATTGATCCATCAACTTTCCACAGAAGGTGACTCCCCACATCATTTTTCTCAAGTGATAAACTTTCGCCCTGACAGGGGAGATGGGCTTTGAGCCCTGCTATGCAGAAGTGCTGAGGGTAGTGCGAGGAAAACTTCACCAGCCAGAAGAGATTCGGGGAAGCTCCTTTTATGCTTTCTCCTACTATTATGATCGAGCTGCCGACACACACTTAATTGGTGAGTACATGCCTGGTTCAGGCCATGAAGGTAGAGAATGGGACTATGCTGGGGAAAGTCAAGGGTATTAATGGCTGTGTTGATTGGAGAGATTTACCAACTTTTCCAGTAGTGTTATACTAGCCACTAGAATGGAAAGGTAAATACACTTGCAGTCTTTGGGACGTAGAAAATGACCTAATGTTCATAAAGTCTGTCTGTTTGAGGCAGGGTTTTACTATGTAGCCCAGGCTGAGATTGAACTATGCAGCCCAGGCTGGCCTGGAATTAGTAGCCATCCCTCTTTCCCAGCCTTCTGAGTAACAGGGCTACACAGATGTGCCGCAATGCCTGACTTTGTATCTGGAGTCTTTTTGCATATCTTTTCAGTAATGGGTTTGAATCTAGAAACTCTGCACACGCTAGGCAAGTGTTCTACCACTAAATTATATCTCAAGTCCTCCTTTTGAACTTTTCATTTTGAGACAGATCTAAGTTGCCCAAGATGGCTTTGAGACAGATTATGTATCCTGTGTAGGCCTTGTAATTGTGATTCCCTGCCTCAGCCTCTTGAGTAGCTGTGCTTCCAGGACCAGCTTGTTTATATCTTTATTACAAAACTGTATGTTAGCTATTTTGTAATTGTGACTAAATACTAAACGAGAGAGACGTTAGAGGGTTTCTTTTGGATCATGCTTTCAGAAGTTTCAGTCCATGATCAACTTCCTTGTTTCTGCCACAGTAAGGCAGAAAATAATGGTGGAAGGACTTAAAGGAGCAAAGTTGCTTACCTCATGGCCACCTGGAAGGAGGGAGAAGCAGAGGGCGGGGCCTAACTAGAGCGCTCAGCTACACCTTCCTCTTGACCCATGTGCCCCACCTAAGCCCCACCTCCAAAAGTTCCCATTACCTCCCAATTGTATTACCAAGTTATGAGTACATCTATACCTTAATCAATGAAGGACATCCCCCAGTCACCTCTCAGTGATTGGGGACTCTACTGTCTGGAGACCAAGCCTTCAACACATGAGCCTATAGGAGACATTTCCTATCCAAATCATAACAAATTGAAATACAGTAAATGCACATATTGCTTTCATAGTTTGCCAAACCTTGCCATGTATGGACCTGTGAAACCTCCCCACATGCAAGATATTATAGCCATCACCCCAATTTCCTGTTCTTTTAGGGTTTTTTCCTTTTCACAGAAGTTGTGCTTTTTTAGGTGTGAGTGCACACATGATCTGTCATTACTCAAGAGAGATGATTTGCTGCCCTGCTTACCATAGTTTCTAATTCATGTATACGTGCCTGCATGACTTTCTAAGTACCATGTGCGTAGGTGTCTACAGAGGCCAGAGGGCGTTGAATCCCGTGGGCTAGAGTTTCAGGTGCTTATGAGCCACCTGATGTGAGTTCTGGAACTGAACCTGGGTCCTCTGCAAGAGCAGTAAGTTCTCTTAACCACTGAGCCCTCTTGCCAGCCCCTCCACCCCAACTAAACTTTTAAATGAACCTAGATTTTTATTGTGGTTAAATATATAATACAAAATGGGAAACATGCATTAATCATAAATAAACAAAATAGACAATGTGGATTTGTATTGTACACATAATCATGTTTATGTATCAGTCTTTTATGTTGGGAAGTGTATGTTTCTAGTTTTTATTACTGTATATCACTGGGATAAATGTCCTTGTTTTTTTGACGTTTTGACACTAGCTATTCTGCTTCATTTTAGATTATGAAAAGGGCGGTGTTTTAAAAGTTGAAGATTTTGAAAGGAAAGCCAGGGAAGGTAAGTGTCAGGAGATTCTTGAAGTTGGGCTGTGAAGTGCGACTGCCAGTGCCGGGCCTCCTGGGACTTCTGAGCCTTCCAGTCTGCTGGAAGATGCTTTAGGTGCTGTCAAAAGAATATGGGGATCCAAGACACTTCAGGGAAATTGAAAAACAAACTTTCTACATTTTTTTCCTATTATTATTATTGCATTACTATTATGTTTGTGTTTTGTTTTGTTTTGTTTTTCTGAGACAAAATCTTACATAGCTCAGGATGACCTCACATTTGCAGTGTAACTGAGGATACCTTGAATTCTGTTTTGGTTTCATTTGGTTTGGTTTTTTTTTTTTTTTTTTTTGTTTGTTTGTTTGTTTGGTTTTTTAAGACAGGGTTTCTCTCTGTAGCTTTGGAGCCTGTCCTAGAACTCGCTCTGTAGACCAGGCTGTCTTCAAACTCACAGAGATCCACCTCCCAAGTGCTGGGATTAAAGGCGTGCGCCACCACTGCACCCTGAACTTTGATCCACTTCTCAAGTGCTAGGATTATAGGCATGAGTCGCTGTGACTGACTTATGTGATAACACGGATGGAACCCAGGCTCATGAGGGCTAGGCCATCATTCTAACACCCAAGCTAGCTATACACACAGCCTGGCCCGCTCACTCGCTCTCTCTTCGTTCTAACAACACCTGAGTTAGCTATACACTCAGCCTGGCATACTTTCTCTCTCTCTAAGTTAGAATAGGTTTATCAGCAGTAATAAAGAACTGAGCACCAGAACACATGGGACATCCTGAGAGGACAAATCTAAAATACAAATGATCTTTTCCAGTGGCCACAGGAGAGAGTTACAGTATAGTTTCCTGTCCGCTGGGCCTCAGTTGAGGACTTGGTATTAAGTGACTACAGTATGTCATAGAAATTTGAAAAGCAGGTTGCTGAAAGTATAGTTCAGGTGTTGAGAACTTGCTTTGTATGTGCAAGGCCTTTGGTGTGATTTCCAGCAGAGTCTTACCCCCGCTTACCCCACACCCATAACTGGTAAATAAGCTAAGATGCATGTAAGTTTTTTTGGTTTTGTTTTCTTTTGTTTGTTTGTTTTTTGTTTTTGTTTTTTTTCCCCAAGACAGGATTTCTCTGTGTAACAACCGTGGCTGTCCTGGAACTCATTCTGTAGACTCGGCTTGGCTTGAACTCACGAGATCTGCCTCTGCCTCCTGAGTGCTGGGATTAAAGGCATGTACTGTCACCACACCCAGAGAATAGATGATTTCATACTGGAAATGTGCAGGTTCTAAAGAATCTGTAGTCTTGTAGAAGTAACCAGTACACAGATGTATACAGTAGACAGTATACCGTAGACAGGCTAGTCTACAGGAAGCCCAGGTACCAACTAAATGGAGACAGTTTTGCTTACTCAACCCCTACCTACAGCTCGAGAAGACCCTACATCTCTGTTGCAAACTTGAATGCTGTTTTCTGTCCCGCTTTCAGTGTGTGATAACTTGGAGAGCTTCACCTCAGGCAGTCCTTTCCTATGCATGGATCTCAGTTACATCACAGCTTTATTAAAAGATGGCTTTGGCTTTGCAGATGATACCCTCTTGAAGGTAAGAAAGAGCACTGGATCTTACAGTTGTCTGTCTTGTTGCTTTGGGAAAGAACTTGTCTAGTGGTCAGAGCGGCAGGTGTTCTTGTTTGGGCTGAAGCCAGGGCACCCTGCTAGAAACCACAAACACATGAAACACTTGGATGCAGTTATAGTCTCTGAGGCATGGTGTCCTGTGGACACAAGACAGAAAGACTTGAATCTATTCAAGTCACATTGTTTATGAAGCCAATTTAGAACTCAGTGAGAAGAAGCATTAGAGAGAGATGGGGAAATAAATATCCAGAATACAGTACAAGCCTGTTGGAAGGGCTGTGCTTCCTGAATCCCAGTTCCTCATCTTGACTTTGTGTGCCCTCACCTGCCAGTGATTTATGGTTGTTAGAACTTATGCTGAAGTTTGATCAAGAGAGCACAAGATAAAAAGCAGCTGGGGTCATCACACACACTTGTATTCAGAGGCTGAGGCAGATGAACCTGGCCAGTAACACTGTCTTACCCCTTGCCTCATCTTGCACGATGTTAACACATATGGCTGACTTCAATGTCTCAAGCATATGTAGTGTATCTTGTATATTCTACATCTGCTGGATACTGAGTCAAATCTCTTTTAATAGCTGTATGCAGCTTGAGGACAAGGATAACATTTTAACCAACTTTGTAAATATAATTTGCAATCAATAGTGGTATAGAAAGTAAGAAGATGAATGATATGAAATTCATAAGATAAATTTTAGAGGGGTTGGAGAGATGGCTTAGTGGTTAAGAGCACTTGCTGCTCTTGCAGAGGACCCAGGTTTGGTTCCAGGACCCACGTGGTGGCTCACAACCACCTGTGACTACAGTTCCAGGGGCTCTGATGCTGCCTTCTGATCTCTGTGGGAACTAGGTGCACACATGGTACACATGCATACTTGTAGCTGAAACACTGGTACATATAAAATATACAACTTTTGTTTGTTTGTTTGTTTGTTTAATTTTTGTTTTTCAAGACAGGGTTTCTCTGTGTAGCTTTGGAGCCTGTTCTGGAACTTGCTCTGTAGACCAGGCTGGCCTCAAACTCATATAGATCCGCCTGCCTTTGCCTCCTGAGTGCTGGGATTAAAGGTGTGTGCCGTCACCGCCTGGCTACAGTTTTATTCTATTTATTTATTTATTTAGTTTTTTTTTTTTTTTTTGGCAGAGGGTTTCTATGTGTAGCCCTAGCTGATCTAGACCTAGCTTTGTAGACCAGGCTAGCCTTGAACATACAAAAATTCACCTGCCCCTCCTTCACAAGTGCTGGGATTAAAGGTGTGTGCAACCACTGCCCAGCTACAATTTTTTTAAGTTTTTTTTAAAGATTTATTTATTATATATATAGTATTCTGTCTGCATGTGTGCTTTCATGCCAGAAGAGGGCAGCATATCTCATTATAGATGGTTGTGAGCCACCATATGGGTGCTGGGAATTGAACTCAGGTCCTCTGGAAGAGCAGCCAGTACTCTTCACCACTGAGCCATTCTCCAGCCCTTAAAGTTTATGTTTTAGAGGGTTGGAGAGAAGTTAATTTGCTGTTTGTCTCAGAAGTTAAACACTGCTGCTTGCCTTAATTAGGGTTTCTGTTGCTGAGAGGAGACATGACCGCTGCAACTCATAACCAAAAACATTTACTTGGTTGGCTTGCTTACAGTTCAGAGGTTTAGTCCATTATCATCATGGAGGGAGGCAAAGCAGCATGGAGGCAGACAGGAGCTGAGAGTTCCGATATCTTGACCACAGGCAACAGGAAGTGGTCTGAGACACTCGATATGGCTTGAGCATGTATGAGACCTCAGAGTCCACCTCCACAGTGATACACTTCCTCCAACAAAGCCACACCTCCTCATAGTGCCACTCTCTATGAGCTTACGAGGGCCAGTTACATTCAAACTAGTCTTCCAAAGAACTACTTCCTAGAAACTAGTAAGGTGGCTCACACTACCTGTAACTCCAGCTCCAAGAGATCCAACCCCCCTGGCCTACACAGGTACCTGCACTCATGGGCACATACCCACAGGCAGACATACCCACACATAATTTTAAAAAATAATAAAACTGAAAAATCTTTTTTATAATTATATTATTATTATTTTATGTGTATGAGTGTCTTGCCTGTGTGGTCTGTGCACACACCTCTCATATCTGGTGCCCATGGATGCAGAAGAGGGTGTCAGATTCCCTGGAACTGGAGTTCCAGACAATTCAAGTTGCCATGTGGGTGCTGGGAATTGAACCTGGGTCCTCTGGAAGAGCAGCCAATACTCTCCTTAACCACTGAGCCATTTCTCCAGTCCCCGAAAAAATCTTTTTTTTTTTTAAAAAAGGATCTATTGTACAACAAATAGTTTATTACTGATGAAGCAAGTCTGCATGTGTTGAAATCACTGAGGAAGGAGTTTTACGAAAACAATTTGATAAACTTTTGTACAGAAAATTGCCCCGTTCTGTAATTGAGGGACCAGATCTAAAGTTTTGTCCAAAGCAATAAAGGCATTGAGCTATCGAAACAGGCTGGTGTCGAGTGCCTCAGCTGGTTGTTATCAATGCTTAAGGCACAGTTGCTTACACAGGCTCCAAAAGCTGAGAATGTGCTTCTCTGTCCTAAGTACATTCCCAGCATTGCCAGTTCCCGTCCTCCCACATCCATGAACATTACATTCTGACTGCCTTGTCAGATTAAGGAGCATCCAGAGCCTTTTCTGACACAATCTCTGTAAAAATTTCTGGATAGTACAGCTTCCTGGGCCTGAGTTCTCAGGCATGCGCATGGTGGGTGTAGGGCAATTAGGGCTGGGCCACAGGAGTGCTCTTTATAGGTATTAGCTGTTCAAAGGCCATCCTTGCTAATGTTGAAAACTGGATGAAAATGTGAAGACTTTTTCTTCTTCTTCAACAGCTCACAAAGAAAGTGAACAACATAGAGACGGGCTGGGCCCTGGGGGCCACTTTTCACCTGCTGCAGTCTCTGGGCATCTCCAGTTGAGGCTACCGTGTCCTCTGAAGCCTGCATTTCTCAAAAACTTTGTTTTACAAGGAAAGGACTCAGGCATTTTCTGAACAATTCTGGGGAAAGCCTGGACTGAAACCCATTAACTGGCTTTATAGGGAGGGAAGGGGTTTTATAGAAGAGTCTTGCCCTTGAGCCTCGTGATTTGGGCTTAATTAATTTTGCACATATACTGTGAACAGCTCCCTAACCACTTGGCAGGTGCACAGCTTGCACAAGAGTATAAATCTTTTGAGATTTTTTTGTATGTCAGAGTCCTGTGAAGAAAAAAGAATAGGCTTGGAACTCCATGTTAGATTGAGAGTTCAGAGACAAGTCCCTGGGAACCAAAGAAAAATCTCATTTCAATCCTTGGAGTGCCTCATTCCTTTGAATGTTTCAGTCTTTTGCTTATAAGCTAAATTAAGCTGACTTACTGAAGTCCCATAACCTACCAATACTGATATTTTTTCTTCCTCCTACTCTTATACATTCCCTCCCCTAAAACACAATGTGAGAACTATCTGGCCTTGCATTTCCATTTGTAATTCAAAGAGAAGGGAAAAAAGACACTATATTAGAATTTGTGTGACCCTATGGCACAATTTAGAGCTTAGAGTGGCCCTGGGTGTTTTATTTTTAGACAGAGGTCATGTTACGTTGCTCTGGCTAGCCTGGTACTGTGAAACCCAGGTTGCCTTGAATTGTCAATTCTCCTGCCTCAGCCTCCTGAGTCTTGGGTTACAGGTGTGAGCCGTCATGCTCATGTCATGTTAAATCTCACAAGATGAGCGTGCACCTCTCACCTGTGCCGACTAGAGCTGTGAGGAGCCCCCGTTGAGAGAGTAGCTCTCGCAGACCATGACCGCTGCTCAGTTACCACCTTATTCTCATGGCCCTAAACTTAGCATCTTTCTGTCTCTGTGAAATACAACTGCACCCTAGTTTTGGTCTGTGGTTAGAAGTTAGTGTGTGTGCTGTTTGAGTCTAAAGATAACCAACACTTTCAGTTTGTCCTTTTGGGGGTTGGGGTGTGGAAAGTGCTGGAGATTGAACCCAGGACTTCTTGCATGTTAGGCACAATGTGCTACCACCATGCTTTATAGTAGTGCTTTCTTGCCTGGGTCCTTGCTAATTTTAGCCACTATTTTCTGAATTTATTGTCTCCCTCAGGATTTCATATCCCCTTACCAATGATACCCAACATTTCATTGGATTGATTCTTTCGGCCCACATCAGAACAAGGACTAACATTTCTAGAGAACCATGTTTTTTCTCCCAGGCCACTCTGTTTTGAGGTTGAACACAGATTATCATGCATGCTAGGCATGGGTGCTCTACTACATTATAAAGTTATTATCTTAAAATTTTTTTCCAGGCAGTGGTGGCACACACCTTTAATTCTAGCACTTACGAGGCAAAAGCAGGCGAATCTCTGAGTTCGAGGCCAGCCTGGTCTATAGAGCAAGTTCTAAGACAGCCAGGGCTACACAGAGAAACCCTGTCTTGAAGGGGAAAAAAAAGTCATGTCATTTCTTGTGTGACTGTCATTGGCTTGCCTCCTACTCTGTTCTGGATTTGAAACATTGTGTGCTGCTCAGGAGCTCTGTCATAGCATTTCCCCCTCCTCTTCGCTTTCCAGTTTTCAGCTCCCCTAATTTGAAATTTTTGGTCACCCCTCTTCCTTCCACTCTTCATAAAGGATGTGAGTATGCCTGGCTCCATGGCAGTCCCCAGGGAACCGTCTTTTTGAAGCCATTACATTGAGTCAATAAGTATTGCCATCTGCTGTGTATAAATAGTAGGCAAATTTGTATATTCCTCCCAATTTTAGTGGTTTGTTTTGATTAAATGTGGAATTTCTTCAGACTTTGATACTAAGAGTATGTGTCTTGAGACTAGATTTCATTGTTGCTTAAGTCAGCCATGAGCTTCTTGGGCACAAGTGATCCTTTCACCTTGGACTCCCGGGTAGCGAGGCTATAGGAAGGCACGCTGAGCCTGGATCAAACTTCCATTACTAAGTTCACTTTCACTTATTGCCTTCTTCAAAACTATGCTCACCAGGCAGTGGTGGTGCACGCCTTTAATCTCAACACTTGGGAGGCAGAGGCAGGCAAATCTCTTAGTTTGAGGCCAGCCTGGTCTCCAGAACAAGTTTTGGGACAGCCAGGACTACACAGAGAAACCCTGTCTCAAAACAACAATAAACCCCATAATGCTCATACATAATGAAATAGCCTGAAGGTAAAATCCAGTTTCCTATGGAATGCGTAATCAGCGTCTCTCGCAGGTTTCTCCATCCAGCTTCTGTTAAGTGTTTGCCTTTCCATCTCGGATGTCACTGTTTACAGCTTCTTTAGCTGAGAGCTACCTCCTTCCCTTCGGTCATCCTCTGCTTTCTCCTAGTCCAAAACCTTTCAGACTCTTTGAAGATAACTACATTTTTATGACTGTTTTAAATAGACGCAGCATACTTTAAGACTTAAAAGTATTAGACCGGTCATAGTCCACTAAATGCTGTCACAGTTGAGAGAGGCCAATCTGCTTCCCCAAGAGTAAACTCTACAGCAGGCTTTACAGCACAGGCCTGTAATCCTAGCTACCTTGGAGCTGAGGCAGGAGGTCATAGGCTTTCTATGTAGCCAGTTTGAGGCCACTGGGCAACTCAATAAGACACTCAAGAAGTTTTAAAAGGGAGAGGGGTTAGAAGATTTCAGTGGAGCTGGAGATGGCTCAGAGGTTATAAGAGCACTGGCTGTTCTTCCACAGAGGTCCTGAGTTCAATTCCCAGCAACCACATGGTGGCTCACAGCCATCTATAATGAGATCTGGTGCCCTCTTCTGGAATGCAGGCATATATGCAGGCAGAGCATTGCATACATAGATTTAAAAAGACTTAAGTGGCAAAGCATATTTAGCATGTCCAGTCCTAGATTCAAGCCCAGCACTAAATAAACGAAGTGAACAGCTCCAGCTGACAAGTGAGTTCCTGGTCTTTCTACCACAGGTGGCGCCTGAAGCCTCAGAACAGGAACCCTGGCTGGGTATTGTCCCGTAGACACCTTCAGTTACCTTGGAAACTGCCAGAACTCTTAAATAGATGGCCTCTCACCTCAGAAATTTATCTGCATACATCCATCTTGACCAGATAGCCTGTAGATTTACCTGTTTGTTCTTTTAAATACAATTTAGAGTCTTACATTTTCTTAGGAAAAAGAAAGACATGGGCATTTTTTTGTTTGAAACAAGAGTTTCTCTGTTAGCCCTGGCTATCCTGGATCTCCCCTGAAGACCAGGCTGGCCTTGAACTCAGAGATCAGCCTGCCTCTGTCTAGGTACTGGAATTAAAGGCATGTGCCACCATTGCCAGGCAGCATGGGCCTTTTTTACTACGTGGGTCCTATGTGTTCTGATGTTGCTGGCAAGTTCCATCTCTGTGAAAATGTAAATATAATTTAAATACCTGGGACGTGGTCTGGTGCGTGGTGGATGCTGTGTGCATTATCACTCTTATATGAAGAACATCAAAGTGTGCCTTAAAGTTCTCATCTCTTTAACCTTTTTATTTTTCTGTATATTAGTCTGTATTCTTATCTAGGCTACCTTTTTGGAAAAGGTGACCTTGTCCTGATAGTCTTTGGCCATCGGTTTTTCCCAACAGCTGCCATCTTTTATTCTGGGGACATTTTCTGGATTTACTGACATCCTTACTTTGTACTAAGTTTTCTACATTGTTTAAAAAGCTGTCCTGTTGCAGTAGCTATCTTATCCCTCCAAAAGTTATCCCAACAGTTTAGCTTGATTGAAAGGAGACTTTCTTATTTCATCTTTTCAAAACAGACTTCTGGGTAAGACATTCTGTCCAGTGTTCTTATCTAACACAGGTAGTTCTCTTCTGGAGGCCTCCCTGGTGCTGTGCGGTCAGTACGTCAAATCCCCAGTCAGAAACCACTCCATTAGTCACCTGTTTCACACATGGACAGGTTGTCCCTGAGGCCTCTGCAGCTATGTGTGCAGTAAGGTTATTTATTGTTTTTAATAACAGAATCAACAGAACATGACATCACAGAGAGGAGTATGAACAAAAGTGAAATGTATAAGAAAGTCTCAAGCATTAATAAGACCTGGCTGTTTCTTATCTTCACTTCTCCCTTAAAGTCCAGTGTACTTTGTCAAAGCAATGTGTATTTAATTGGCATGCCAGTGTTAATTTTAAAACAATCTAACAAAAATGTATCAAGTATTTCTGATTCTTTGTCAAGATAATTGTATAAATTTATGACCTGTATTAAAGTATTCTGTTTAGAAAGTATTCTTACCAAGTGAAATGAGGGAGATACCAGCTCAGTAATTTGTTTGTTTAGTAATAAAAAGCTCCTTTCAATCAAATAGTTTTCCTTTGGGTTTTTTCCTTAAATAGCACTCATTTTTTTTGGGGGGGGGGGCCTAAACAGGCCCATTAAGCAGGAGAGGAAAACAGACACAAGTTCTAATGTAAATTTATGAAACCAACTTGGAAACGCACTCTGATGGCCACAGGGCTAGATGGTCTCTGTCATCAACATCATCTCCAGGAGAGGAGCAGTTACTTGCTGGCAAAGGCCATTATCTGTTCCTGGAGAAAGAGGAAAGGGGGTAAATGATACTTGGTCAGTGCAGGTGAGGACAGGTGACTTCATCATGAAATAACCAAGGTGACAGAGGGAGAGACATGGCAGAGGTTCCATACGACACTCCTTCTAGGAGTCCCTGCTTTCTTTCAGCTCTAAGAACAGGGTTGGCAGGGCTCCCCTAGGACTGGAGTTACAAATGGTCGTGAGCCACCATGTGAGTGCTGGGGATTAAACCAAGGTCCCTCTGGAAAAATAGCAAGTGTTTTTCGCTGCTGATTCATCTCTCCAGCCCTCAGTCCTGTATTTTTAAGTCCTTCCTACATAGTTCAAGTTACTGCTTAGATGTGGGCACCACAAACTGCAGGTACTCTTACTCATAACCAGCTGGGAAGGTAGACCAGGTATGGTGGCTGGGCATGGCAGCACACGCCTTTAATCCCAGCACAGAGCAGGCAGAAGCAGATGGGTCACTATGATAAATATATAGTCTGGTATACCTAGCCAGTTTCAGGCTAGCCAGGACTACATATAAAGTTTCTATATCAAAAATAACTACAATAAAAAATGTTATAAGCAAGAAAATGAACTCAAATTTAGAATGTCTGCAGTCCTTTCTCAGTAAAGAAAAATCTTGGAGAGCGGTAGGGACCACTTACTTTGAGAGGAGACACTGCGTTAGTTGCCTGCAAGCCCCATGTCCTGAGCAGCACCAGTGGAGTAGCACTGGTTGAATAGAGCCTTTTCAACAAGTCAGTAGCCGCCAGAAGAGCAGTATTGTGACGCTGCCTGTCTGTTTCATAGCCTGTGAGGTGGCTCATGGAACCTGGAGTTAAAAAACAGGAAGAAAGGTCAAACCCCTACTCCAGCAGTAAAAGATCTCTCCCTCCTCCTCCCAGTAGACACTACCATATCTTGCTGCCTAGGGGAATTTGGCAACCCTGACCTTTACATGATGTCAGGGTACCTGAATCCTTACCTAAGTCCTTCCCGTTGAAGGCCGCTGTACTGAGATGACGAACCAAGCTGGAAATATCCCCAAAGCCCATGTTGACACCTTGTCCTGCAAGTGGATGGACTCTGTGGGCTGCATCACTAAGAATAAAGCAGCATTCAGATGTGGCCTCCAGCAACAGAGAAAGGAGTGGCCTGCTCCATTATGGTCTTACCCAATGAGTGCCACCCGAGGCCGGACGTACTCAGCAGCATGTCCCAGTCCCAGAGGAAAGAGGGCTCTGCTTTTAGCATCCACCTTGGCTATACTTGGGGGCAACTGACGAGCTGAGACCCTAGTTGGCTTCAGAAGGGTGACGACATAGCGCAACATGGTGCTGGCCGAGTCGACGAAGTCTGTGTGGTTAGCGTCACTCCACTGCATGCCATCAGCCCCCAAATGGTGAAATCTGGTTAGTGACTAGTAAACAGCTAAGGCCTCAACCCCTCTTTATAACCAATGCTAAAGGTAATGCTGCTTAACACGCCTAAACGGGTCGTGTTCCTGAGTGATAAGCCCCTTAAAGCACATGCAAAACTCCATTTCCCAGTATTCCCCACGGGTTTATTTCTGGGTTGGCCCCTGACTAGAATTGAACTTTACCTTTCACTAGGCCCCAGCAATAGCCACAAATTAGCCACAGTGAAGCTCACCTTATGTCTCTAAGCTTAGGTAAAGTGTAGCATGCCCTCCCACCTCTATCTCCCGGGAACACCTTTAAAGCCTCCTCTCTGTCCACACGCTCTGCTCTGCATGCATGCATCTGTTACTGCACTTGTCTTTCTCTCTCACTTGACTGTTGCATCCTGGAGCCTGATACATAGAAGGCTCTACCCGAAAGGCGCAGTGCTGCACAGGAATACACAGTGCAGGCCTTCACCAGCGCAGCAGCCACAGCTTCCATTGTTTTGCATTTCCTGTCTGCCCTCACAGAATCTAAACCAAGGACTGCACTGGCTAAGGGAAACCTGCACGATTACTCCTTTTCCCCGTCTCCCCACAAAGGCAGATACTCACAAAGGCAGAGTTGATGGCATCCACAAACTCTTCCTCATCCATGCTGACCAGCTCTGCTGCATGATCATGGGATGTGGACCAAACCAAGGAACTCAAGGTATCTGAGAGCTGTATCAAAAGAAGAGCATCAGCCTGGTGTGGTGGCTCATGCCTGTGAGCACAGCACACAGCAGGATGAGTGTCAAGCCTGCCTGGGGTATAGTCCTCAAAACAACAACAGAAACCTGCCTCTTCTGAACTTGGGTGTTTTCAATCATAAAGGAAACCAAGAAAAGGAAGCCATGCACGCATGGGACATAGTCCCTTTAAACCGGGCTGAAGGAAGGTGAAGTTCCAAAGACTGAGGCTGGCTACCTTTGAGCTAACTGGCCGGAGGATCTCTTACCGGGAGCAGAGCAATAGGCCCTGAGGGGAGAAATCTTTGCCAGGCTACATTGTTTTCTGTGGCCTAGAATGGAAAGGAAGTTCTTAGAAGGGGTACTGAGTGCTAAGGACAAGGTCCCCAGATGGCAGCTCCAGAGCTTACCTCTGATAAATGCAGAGTGGCCACCACAGCAGACTGGTCATAGGTCCAGCTAACATTCTGGATCCCAGCAGCTCGTCTTACTCCTGAGTTGTGCCCATCAGCACCGATCTGCGTGGACACAAGGGCCTACTAAGTCTTACAACCACTTCAGAATCAAACTGCTCCAGTGTCTTTGCCCTCCTGCCTGGTCCAGCTGGAATGGGAAACCATCAGGCTTGCCTCACTCACAGCCCTACAAGGACAGCCCTACAAAATGGACCTCAGCCTGAGCTAATGGGACCAAAGTGGCTATCTGAACCGAGAGGCGCCAGCAACAGCCTTATTCAACCAGAGTCTTTTGATATGTGAACTAGAAAAGACAGGCACAGAGTGGGCACTGCAGCTTAAAAAAGAAAAAGTTGGTGAGCAGAAAGAGAAACAAGAAAATGAGAGCCTCAAGGAGAAGAATGGCACTGGGACTTCAGGGACAGAAAAAAGAACATGGCCCAAGTTTCCAACACTCCTGGGAGGCCTGGTTATCCTATTCTAAGGTGGCCCATGAGGTTGCTTCACATAAAGCAACCATCTAGCTCAGACTGCCTTGAGTAGGGGGTAGTCGTTCTATAAAGAATAACTTAAAGTCACCCCATGGTGTCCATCTGACAATACAGACTCTAGAATGTAAGGTATGGACATGCAAGACCCCTGACAAAGCAAGAATCTTCAACTACCAACAGTTTGGTCTGGAGGGTGCTGCCATCACCTAGGGTAATATGGACCCAAGGGCTGGAGTCTGTCATGGAAAACGGGGCAGGCCAGGCATAGTCAACAGCTTTGCTCCTGTAAAGAACCCTCACACGGTCTGCAGAAGGCAAAAGAGAAAGAAGCATAACATCAGAAAGGTGGGTAAAGACTGAGCACAAACTCTAAGTGCCTAAAAGCAAGGCCCCTGGATAGCCTTGTCCTGTCATTTACTGGCAAGCAAGATCTAAAAGTAAGTAAATCATTAACACTGTGGCCCTGGAACTGCTGGTAAAGAGCAGAAGCCAGAGACCACTCAATGTCAGAACAATAACAAGAGCAAGTACTAGCTGGGCATGCCTATAATTCTAGCAGATGCAGGCACATCTTTTTGAGTTGAGGCTAACCTGGTCTACAGAGGGAATTCTGGGCTAGCCAGAACTACACAGTGAAATCCTGACTCAACATCCCCATCCCCAACACAAATGAGAAAGAGAGAGAGGAGAGAGAGACAATTCTAGCGTAAGGCTCTCTTCCTAATTTTACTGTGTCTGAAGGGAGGGGGCATGATGACACGACACACACACCACAGGCTGAAATATGTGTTATACCTCAAAAGATTTTCTTCTTGGGTGCTAAATTATAGTTAGATGAAGAAATAAACTCTGGTGCACAATCGCAGGGGACAATGGTAACAGATGACAATGATGTAGGTAGGTCAGTGGAAAAGCATGTGCCTAGCATGATGTAAATCCTAGGTTCAGTCCCAAGATATGGACACAGGCACACAGACAGACAGACAGACAGACAGACAGACAGACAGACACACACACACACACACACACACACAAAGTGATTCTGGTGATGGAGCCTAAGGCCTTACACACTAGACAACTGATCTACCATTGAATATACCACCAGACCAAAATTTTGTTTTGTTGTTTCTCAAGACAGGGTTTCTTTGTGTAGCCCTGGCTGTCCTGGAACTCACTCTGTAGACCAGGCTGGCCTCGAACTCACAGACATACACCTGCCTCTGCTTCTTAAATGCTGGAATTAAAGGTGTACACTATGGGGGCTGGAGAGATGGCTCGGTGGTTAAGAGCATTGCCTGCTCTTTCTTCCAAAGGTCCTGAGTTCAATTCCCGGCAACCACAAGGTGGCTCACAACCATCTGTAATGAGGTCTGGTGCCCTCTTCTGGCCCGCAGACATACACACAGACAGAATATTATATACATAATAAATAAATAAAAAAATTAAAGGTGTACACTACCACCGCTGCCCAACCCTAAATTATTTTTAAAAGCTAGATGGTGGCCCATTACATAAATGAATGAATAATATCCCATCTTAAAAAAAAATTAACAAGCTGGGCATGGCGGCACATGCCTCTAATTCTTGTATTTGGGAAGTAGCGGCAGGAAGACCAGGAGTTAAAAACTAGCTGGAACTACATAGTGAGTTTAAAGTCAGTCTGAGCTACATGAGATCCTGTCTTAAAAGACTCAAAGAAAAAAAAGCAAAACTCATATAAATTGCTTCCAGTTTTTCTCTCACTTGAATCCCAAAATATTATAGAGGAATTCATATATCTCCTAAGTAGTTTATATCCAGAACATGCATAGAATTCTTCTATCTAAAAAAACAAAAAAATGGCCCATTTTTAAAAAAACATTTATTTATTTATTTTGTATACAATATTCTGTCTTTGTGTGTATGCCTGCAGGCCAGAAGAGGGCACCAGACCCCTTTACAGATGGTTGTGAGCCACCATGTGGTTGCTGGGAATTGAACTCAGGACCTTTGGAAGAGCAGGCAATGCTCTTAACCTCTGAGCCATCTCTCCAGCCCCCAAATGGCCCATTTTTAAATGTACAAAAGATTTTCAACAGACATTTCTCTAAAGCAAACATACAAATAATCACAGGACGTTATTAACATTATTGTTCACTAAGTAAACAGATTCAATGGGCAAAAGTATAATGGGCCACACTAGGAGAGCTGTAAGCTAAAAGCAAGCACTGAGAAGGATGTGGAGACAGTGAGCCACTTAAAGCAGGGGACGGTGAAACGATGCATCCTGTAGAAATGGTCTGGCGATGCCTGAGAATGTTAAATACAGAATTATGATGTGACTGTGCAACTCCACTTCCAAGTGGGGAAAACACACGTTGCTGCGCCTGCTTATGCAAGCTACTTGTGAGGCTGAGACAAGCAGTTACAACTTAGAACTTGCCCAGACTACAGAGTAAGTTTAAGGCCAGCCTGAGCAACCTGCTGAGACCCTGTCCAAAACAGAGAGCTGGGAAAATAGCTGAGAGTAGAGAGATTGCCTAGCTTTTAAGACCCTGCATTCAATCCTGCGTCCTGGAGAACACATAAAACATCTAACCAGCCATCACACAAAACAGTTACGACACTATTCACCAACTGCCCAAAGTGGAAACAACACAAATTCTATTAACTGATGAATAAATAAATACAATTTGATATATCCATACAATAAAACATTATTAGCGATAAAAAGAAGAGTATCACTAGTTTGTGCTGCAATGTGACTGACTCTAGCCCCAATCCACAGTGTGGCTCACTTCTGAGCTGCAGAGAACAGTCAGCTCTAGAAAGATAACAGCAAAGGTTCAGTAAGAATGAGGAATGACAGACAATAAGGTGTGAGGTTTCCTTCTGAGTGATGGAGACGTTCAAAAGGACCCTGTGGCAACAGATGCACAACTCTATAGATACACTGAAAGTCACCGAGTCACACAGGTAAAATGGGAGAATTTTATGGTATTCAAGTTTATTCAAATAAAGCTGGTAAGAAGAAAGGTAAATCCTAAAAGAATTTCACCCTTTTTTTTTTTTTTTTTTTTTTTTTTTTTTTTTTTTTTTTTTTTGAAAAGACCTCACTATGTATCCCTGGTTGGCCTGGAATTCACTATTCAGTCCTGGCTGGCTTCAAATGCCAGACGGGCCTGCCTCTGTCTTCCCAGTGCTGGCACCACGTCTGGTCATCAGGGGCTATTCAGTATCTGTAAAAGGGCCTTTCATAGGGGTGTACAAGTACAGAGGCAATCATTTCCCAGAGAGGAATGGAGATGGCAGCTCACCTGCCACAGCCTCCAGCTGCTTGGTGAGAGCACACATGATGACGTCATTTTCCACTATGTAGCCCATGTCATCTAAGTTATCCCTATCGAACATGATCAAGGCTTCTGAGCAGGAGTCCCACACCTGCAAACACAAAGAAAATGGCATTAACCCTGAAGAAAATGAAACACAATTCCAACCCCAAGCCGGTTGTGGCTTTCCAGAAAGAGGTAGCACATCCCAATCTGTCGGCCTCTTTGGCAGGATACAAGGTGAGAAGCCTCAGAATCAGGAATGATGGGCACACCTGTGAGCCCAACGCTTGGGCACTTGTCACAGGTGACGACTGATAGGCAAGACTCAGCTACACAACAAGTTCAAGGCAAGCCTGTGCTGCCTGAGCCATTACCACAAAAAGACCAAGCTAATTAATTAAAAAGAAAGTAGATTATTAGTGGGGCAGTGACGGCACATGCCTTTAATCCCAGTACTCAGGAGGCAGAGGCACGTGGCGGATCTCTCTGAGTTCAAGGCCAGCCTGGTCTACAGAGAGAGAGTTCTAGGATAGGCTCCAAAGCTACAGAGAAACACTGTCTCGAAGAAAAAACAAAAAAAACAAAAAACTGATTCGCAAGAATGCCTTCCCACACTGAATTTAAATTTTGATTCATGCCAGGCAGTGGTGGTGCACGCCTTGAATCTCAGCCCTCAGGAGGCAGAGGCAGGCAGATCTCTGTGAATTCGAGGTCAGTCTGGTCTACAGAGAAAGTTCAGGACTGGCTCCATAGCTATAGAGAAACCCTGTCTAAAAAAAAAAAAGATTCATAAAATGTCCAGAGAAAGCAGATTCTAACAAGGTAACATAAGACAGACCAAGACATCCTGACAAAATTAAGGGAAAGGAGGTACCTGCATCCGCCGGAAGGCTTTGCACCGCATATTGCAGATGTGGTCCCATGCACCAAAACCTAAAAAAAACACACAGTGACCTCACATGGACCTCTGCTCCTGGGCTCCCTTGTGTCTCTCCAACTGCTAAGCAGGAGGTTATTTTCGGTGTTTTCCAGAAGCAGAAGGGAACAGCTCTTCAAGCTGTCAGGGTCAGGCCTTCTGCTCTCTGCTCCAGATCACACAGCACCAAGAAGCCAAAAGGCCAGAGCACAGTAAAGCAGTGAGACTAAAACAGGAAAGAAAGCAGCATCCCCTTCTGTCCTTACTGGCTGTTATTAGCTATAAACATTCTAACGGCTGTTTTCTTCATCTCTTCATGGCACCAAGTACATTTGTGCTTTGAAGCAATATTTCCTGAGCATCTAACAAGGGTCAATTATAATTACAGATCCAGAGTAGACCAAACAAATTCCCATGTGTAGCTGATATTTTAGCTGAAGAGACAGACAACATGAACATGCACATAATATAATGTCAGGACAGCCAGGGCAGTTACACAGAGAAACCCTGTCCCAAGAAACTATAAAGAAAGAAAGGAAAAGAAAAGAAGGATCTATAGGAACTAAGGAGGTAACTCCATACGTGTAGTGGTTATGCCTCATATCATCCCAGCAGTTGGGAGTTGGAAGCACAAGGGCCAGCATTCAAGATTAAGTTCAAGGCCAGATTCTATCTTTGAAAAAAGAAAAGAAGCCAGCCTCTGGTCCCAGCACTCAGGAGGCAAGGCCAGACAGATTTCTTGAGTTCAAGGCCAGCCTGGTCTCCAAAGCAAGTTTCAAGAAAGAAGAAAGAAAGAAAGCACAAGCAAGCTGTCAAGCTAAAGTGACTGAAGAGTTTAATTCTAGATAGACCGGTTTCAGGTAGGATGGCCTGAAGGAGTACCACATAGCACAAACAGACAATTCATCTACATCCCCAGAAAAGACCATTAAAATGAAGACTCCCCAGCCCGCCTGAGGCCTGACTTGGAATAGAGTGAATGTAAGGGACTAAATAATGTCTAACATCATAAATGAGGTAACATGATGGATCCACATGTCTCGAGATATCCTCTCCAGACCAGGACTCAACACTGTCCACTTCAGCAGCCCTCATCTTCAGTTACAACCACTGTCAAACCTACCTGCTCACTCCTCACTGCGTGCTTCCTCCCCCCTGCTCTGGTGACTGACCTATGGGCCTGCTCTGTGCCCTGTGGGAAAGCGGAGAGGAGAGGAGGCAGGACCAGGAGACTGGCTCATCTACTCACTACTGAGCAGGGTTGCAGAGCCAGGGGAGATGGAGCTGACTCTGTTGCTGTAAGTATCTGACAGTTTCTCCAGTACTTTCTTTGGACCCGCCTCGAGCAACAGGATTTTCTTGTCACGAAAATGAATGTCATGTCCTAAAAAAGAAAAAGAATTAACATTTTAATTCATTTTAGGAATTTAATTACAAGGATTCAATTACACAGTAGGGCAACTACAACTAATAACAATTGCTGCACACTTCTAAAGATAGCAGAATTTTCAGTTTTCATCATAAAGAAATAATAAATGCTTAAGGACATGTTTAAGCAGACTTAAAATTATGTATGTGTGTATCAAACATTACAAGGCACACCATTAATAAGTGTACTTTTTATGCTTTAAGTTTTCAATCAGAAACAAATATAAACCAGCTATGGTAGCTCACACCTGTAATCCCAGCACCGAGAGGCTAAGGTGGGACGGCTGCTGTTGTGTGGGATTTTCACTGTTTTCTGACAAGTAAACCTTGCTTGGAGTGAGAAAGTGATAAGGTGGAAGGAAACAGGACCCTTTTTGGTTGGAGAAACAGAAGAGGTAGGAAGGGACTGTGGTGCTCTCTCTGCTTCTCTGATCAGGTTTTTTACCCCAATATCTCACTCTTGGTTTTTTACTGATAAGATTAATTAGACTTATGCTTCAGGTTATCATGATTTTCCAGTCAGCCGAGGCTACAGAATGAGAATGTCTCAAAAACAAACAAAACACAAAACACCAACAAAAACAAAAGAGATGAACTAGTCTCTTAACCTTGGATGTGAAGTTTCTAGGCTGGGAACACAGACAGTGGTGGCATGTCCACCTATCAAGTTTGAGGTCCTCGTTCAATCTTCAGTACTGCAATTTCCTAGCAGGGAAAACCACTCTCCTAAGCAATGATATAACTGCACCACTTCAGCTGAGACAACCACCCTTCCCACAACTGCACGTCTCCAGACAGAGCTCACTGCACGCCACACACAAAGACGCAAATAGGGAAAAATCTATTACCCGCAAATAGAATTCCCTAGGAAGGAATAGTTAAATATATATATTTATATATTTCTTACCATTGGAGTGAACTCACTAAAACTGACAGCTCAATAGTATAGCACAGCTCCACGTGAGCGAGGCCTGGGGTTTTCTCTAGACTGTAGTTGAACATGAACACACAGAGGAGAAAGACAAGGGGGGAATCAGAGTAGAAACAGAGAACAATGGAGTATTTTAAGGAAACAAATCCACTGCAGTTCAAAGATAGAATAAAGAATTTATTATTTAGGGACTAGAGAGATGCCTCAGAGGTTCAGAGCACTGGCTGCTCTTCTAGAGGTGCTGAGGTCAGTTCCAGGCAACCACACAGTGGCTCACAGCCATCTGTAATGAGAACTGGTGCCCTCTTCTGGCATGCAGGGATACAATGAATACATAACAAATCAATCTTTTAAAAAATTATTTATTAAAAAATTATTTATTTAAAAAATACACCACAAACCTGATCCTAAGCATCTGTAGTGAAAAATGGAACTTAGAAACACTCTCATTAGGAGAAGGCCTGCAGCCCATTCTCCCCAGTCTTTCCCCAGTCTTTGACAAAGCTAAGAACTAGAAGGTAACTTGCTACTGACAATAAAGTTATAAAGAAATAATGTGGCTGGGTGTGGGTGATTCATGCTTTTTGATTCCAGCACTCAGGAGGCAGAGGCAGGCAAATTTGAGTTCGAGGCCAGCCTGATCTACAGAGTGAGTGCCAGGACAGCCAGGGCTACACAGAGAAACCCTGTCTCCAAAAACCAAACAAACAAACAAAAAAAAGAATTAGATTTCTAAGCACATTATCAAATACAGCTAGGTGATGTATTTTATTTCCTAACTAATGTGACCTTTTTTAAACAACAACAAAAAAGAAAACACTTAGAAATAATGTCAAAAGGCCTGGTGTAGTGGTAGACACCTGTATTCCTGGCCACTCAGGGACTCAGGCAGGAGGACTTTAGAGCCCAGGAGTAGGAGGCTCAATTAAACAAAAAGAATGGTACAGTACAAAATTGGATTTAAGTGTACTAGGGAATTATGCAGGTAACTGTTCCCAAACTCAGATGTGAGAGGGAACTACAAGCCTGTAACATAAGTTAGTTGCACGTCTGAAGACAAATAAAGGAAGACAGAGTGGACTTAAAGGAAAAATTAGTAAAAGCCTACATGAATCAGGAGTGTGTTTGGAACCTCAGGTTTAGGGAGGTAGATGTGTATGGGGGAGTGCCACTTCAAGTTCCAGGCCAGCCAGGGCTAAAGAATAGAACCTCATTTCAAGAGAATAAACAAACAAAAGCCAAATGAAAATGTCATATATATTTTTGTTTGGGTTTTTTTTTTTTTTTTTGAACAGACGGTTTTATACACCTGATGCTGACCTGAATCAAACTCACTATGAAACCCAAGGATGACTTTGAACTTCTGACCCTCCTGCCTTCCAGCCTCTAGCTTCCAAGTGCTGGGAACACAGGAGTTTACCACCATGCTTTTTACCACCCTGATATTTAACAGCCACTCCTGAGTTTTAAAATGTAGCATTCTGTGAGAGAGGCAGAAAAGGAAGCAATTCTGATAAAGAATTGTGTGTGGATGTTAATAGGAAGAAAGCAGTGCTGCCTCCCTCCCTGCAACACTGGGGAAAGAACTAGAAAACGACAGCAAACCAAACAAAAAACTCACAAAAATCTAACACAGGAGCAAGCCACCAAAATCGGAACACCAAAGTTTCAAAGAGACCAGGAATGAAGGCACACAATGCTCACACCGGTAAATTTAGTTAACACTGGTCACTAGGGAAATAAGAACACAAACCACTTCCTACCCACGAAGAGGACAAAGACAGTAGATAGTGCCGTCAGGGTTGGGAGAACCTGGAACACTCATATGACAATGTAAAACAGAGTAATCTCTCCAACAGTTTGGCAGTTCTTCAGAGCATGAGTTACCACATGGCCCTAAACAGACTCAACTGTCCACACCAAAGCGTGCACACAAAATGTTCTTGATAGTCCTACGTGTTACAGGCCACAGTGAAAACTGATCAAACATTGATTAGCTGATAAATGAGCTAACTGAATGTGGCACATACACACATCTGAGGATTGCCTCTGTCCTCGAAGAGCTGATACATGTGACAACATGGGTCAACCCTGAAAACACTAAGCATATCTCCACCTACATATAACTGCAGAAAAGGCAAATCTACAGACAGGAGGCTGGAGACTAGCTCTTTAGGGCTGAGAGGATAAGAAGAAATGGAGTAACTTCTAATGAGCTCCAAGATTTTTTTGTTTTGTTTCTAAGAGTAAGGAAAGTGTACTAAAACTTACTGTATGGATTTTCTTTTTTTGGTTTTTTTTCGAGACAGGGTTTCTCTGTAGGTTTGGAGCCTGTCCTTATAGACCAGGTTGGCCTCGAACTCAGAGAGATCCACCTGCCTGCCTCCCAAGTGCTGGGATTAAAGGCGTGCGTCACCACCGCCGGGCTACTGTATTGATTTTATAGCTCTGCGAATGTATTAAAAAAAACAGACTGAACTGTATGCTTTAAGTAGGAGGACTTACAACTATGTGAACTGTACTTTAAGCAGCTTTAGGGCCGGGCGCCTTTAATCCCAGCACGCGGGAGAAAGAAGCAGGCGGAGTCCAGTTTGGTCTATTATCCAATACAACAAGGCTCATAAATTCTGGGCAGTTCCCAAGGGTCGGGCTGACTTATAAGGCCCGCCCACTTTTGATCCCATAAGACTGAAGCAACGTGTTCATTCCTGTGGGTTCAAGGGCTCCCCTGGGAAGGAAGCGAGCAAACCACCAGGTCAGGCTGTGAGCATGTCCCTCCGCAACCCAGTTCCCCGCCACGGAGGGAAGCGAGCAAACCACCAGGTCGAGCTGTGAGCATGTCCCTCCGCAGCCCCGTTCCCCGCCAGCCACCGCCGGGGTGCACCTACCCAAGGCGCAAGCCATGGCAGCGCCCACCAGGCCTCCTCCTGACACCACCACATCGTACACGGTGTCTGCCGAGGAGCCGGCCCATCGCCGACAGGCAGCTAGAGGGCGTCGTCCGGCCGCAAGCGGCGCGCTACTCCACCAGCGGCCACACAGCAAACCGGTCATCGAGCCAGTGCGGGCCGCCATAATGACTCGCGCCTGCGCCCTGGACTCTCCAAGCGCCCGCCCGGGTAGCACTTCCGGGGCAGAGTCTTACAACCCTGTGCCGCTTCAGTACTTTCTTCAGAACCGGAAGTAAAATGGGCGGAGAGACTAAGCCAATCAGAAAATGTCTCCTGACTCCTGGGGCGGAACAGACTGGACACTGGAAGCCAATCCGAGGCTAGCGCTACAAAGGGGCGTGGCTACCAGTGCCTCGCGGGCCGCACTGCTGGTACTGTCGCTGTCGCTGCCGCTTCTGCTTCTGGTTAGGAAGATGACTGTGGGGAGATCTGCCGGGGCCCCCGAATGCACCGAGTGGAGCCGTGAGGTGAGCGGAGAAAGGAGGAAGCACGATGCCTCAGAAAGGAATCCCCAAGAGGGGAAACTGTTTGGTGTTGCCGTGGAGACAGAGTCAGGGGCGTGTCACCGAAGGGCGTGGAATTACAATTACCTGTGCTTAGATGTTGAGGGACTCTGTCTTGGGGGACTTGAACCACTTGGTTCATGTACCGGGCTCTGGCATCGGGGAGCGTAGCAATAACAAACACGAATTAACCTTGAAAATATTAAAGTGATCTCCAGCTTCATATAATTATCCAGAAAAGGCAAACCTAAGGGGCAAGTCGTTGCGTGCGACTGAGGAGGAGGGGAGAAACAGGGAGAGACTTCCAAAGGCTGCCAAGGCTTTGTTGTTGTTTTAAGAGTAAGGAAATGTACTGTAGCGATGAATGCGCAGCTTTGCAAATATACTACAGTTCATTCAGCTGTATGTGTGTCTACTCTCAACCTCATTTTCTAGAGAACAAAACAGATTAAACAATTTCCGCCAAATCATAAAGACCGAAGGTAGGCTGGTGGTTGCTTAGGGCTGACAGAGTGAGAAACGATGTGCGAGGGAAATTAAAAAATAGCTACTAAAGGCTATATTGTGTCTTTAGGACCATTGTTCTCAACCTGTGAGTCCTGGCCCCTTTGGGGATATCAGATATTTACATCAGGATTCATAACAGTAGCAAAATTACAGCTGTGAAGAAACAATAAAAATAACTATCGTTGGGGGTTAGCCAACATGGGGAACCGTATTAAGGGGTCACAGCATTAGCGAGGTTGAACCAATGCTTTATTGCTTTAGGGGAAGGAAGAAAATGTTCTGAATTACACTGTGAGAGTTAAGCAATTCTGCCTATATTAGAGCCAGTGCTTTAAAGAGTTGAGTTGTATACCGTGGGCATTGTGTTTCAGTAACATTTTTAAAAAGAAAGAGCCAGCGTTGTAGCTCAGACCTGTAATCCCAACAATTCAAGAGACTAAAGCAGCAGGGTCAAGAGTTCAAGGTCACCTTTGACCCTGTCAGAATGATGGAGAGAGGGAGAGAAGGAAAGGGGGGAGAGAATTGAGCCCTAGATCAAATGCTCTTCAGCAACAGAGCACACACAGATCTTTAACCAAATGGACGGCTCCAATCACAACTAAGCATCTATATTCCCCTCCCGGCCTAGTTCCTGCCAGCCTAAGGGCCAGTCCTCCAGCCACACCAACTTCTTCCTGTCACCTCAAGTTTCACTTGAGGAAATAAAAATCAGCCTAAAACTGAGAATCAGACATTCCTGACCTCAGTGGTGGTCCAGTTCTGCTCTCAACTTTATAATGGCAGCAAAGCAGCATGCATTCAGCAGGAACAAGACTTTAAACTTTTATTTTCTACTGGTGTGGTTCTGGGGACTGAGCCTAGGGGACTAGCCCTGTGCATAGTTAAGTGTTCTGCTGTGGAGCTAAAGCCCAGCCCCAGATTTTCAGTCTTTCTCTGAATAGCCGTAGGATCCTCTGTGTTGGGCAGTTCCTAGTGAGTCACACAATGAGGAGAGTGAGCGATGGCTAGCCTCTGAGTGCTCTGTGTTGGTAAGCTAGATGCTCTCCAGGTTAGTGTATTCATGCCCTTCTACTTAAAGTACTGTCTGCGAATGGCTTTATCTATCCACAGCCCCAGCATAAGTGAAAGACCTCTGTGTCACTCAGACTAACAGGTCCAGCCCAGGAAGTGATCATGCTTACTTAGCAGTTGTTGCCCCTTGTCCTGCTCTGTTATCCTTACTAGACCGTTCATGATCCTTCACAGCACCCATCCAGAGTTGGCCCCTCTTCCCCTGACCCTCTTCTCAAAACAGTGCGAGCACACCGTGCTACAACTCTGTCCCCGCACATTTGCTATAGTTTTCCTGGAGGCTATTTCATGAGTTGATGAATTTAATCCTGATTATTGGTACATCCCTGGTGACCTCGGACGCGTATGGACAGAAAAGCTTTCCCAGCGCACATTAGTGTTGTCCTGTTCTCACGAGAATACAAGCTTCATGACATAGTAGGCACCCAGCCCATACGTTCTTATACACACATAGATGAACGTGGTTTTGGTGCTGGTGCTTCACAGTGCTAGGCAAGGGCTCAGCCGCTGAGTTTCACTCCTAGGCCTTGACATATTTAAAAGCTGGTTGGGTGTTCTACTTTCATGTTGCTCTTCACCTAGACACATCATTCGATTAAAGGATGTTAATCGTCCTTTCCTGGTGACGGTGTGGAAGTTGTTAGGATGTGAGGAAGGTAAGGCTGTTGATGGGGAAATGAGGAAAGGAGGATGGGGAACAATTAGGTTAATCCCAAATCAGCCTGGGAACAGAGGGCAGCCAAGGTCACGGCAGGCATCCTGGAGCACTGAGAACAGAATGTGTGCTTCCCTCTAGGTACTCAAGGTGCTCTTCCTGCTGGACGGCAGAGGGAACTGGCACTGGCTCTTCTGCCATGGTCCCTGCCCATAGACAGGCATATAATACATTGTATTGGGAAATGTCTTTTGAAGGAAGAATACATTTTAACTTTTCTTTGCCCCTTCTTAGTCCCTAATATACTGGGCCTTATTCAAAGTAAGGTCACTTTTGAGTCTCTCTGAAATTACAGTTTAACTCACTATTGATTTCTCTTTTGTTTTAGATATTTCCCCCCAAATCCTCTTCAGACACTGAGCCAGAAGATGAGCTGTCTGGAGAAGGGCTGGTTTTGCCCAGAGCTGGAAAACTCCACGAGTTCCTCAGTCCAGAGGAGGAAACAGATTCTGCTTCTGACTCCACTGGGAGCTTTTCTAGGACCTTACAGACTGGACAGCAGAAAGGCAGGTGGAGTCTGCTAAAATCTCTGTGTCGGTCTGACCCAGACAGTGATCCGGACAGCTCTGAGGATGAGGAAGACTTAGAGACCTTCTTCCAAGACAAGAGCAGGGGGGAGCCACAGGTCCGGGACCCTCCATCTCTTAGGTAAGACACTGCACTCTGACTGATGCTCCGGCACTCCAGGCCAGCCATGCTGTAGCTCAGGACCTTGCCTTCCCGCTGTCAGAGCTCTGGAAGTTGTCATTCATCCTAGACCCAGCCCAGAGTTAGCTCTGGGATCCAGCCATGCTGTGATTCTTTTGAAAAATGCTATTTTCTGCCTCTGGTTGTTTTGCCTGCATGTACTGGGTACCATGTATTGGCCTAGTGACTGTGGAGAACAGAAGAACGCTGGGTTCCCCAGAACTGAAGGTACAGACAGCTCTGAGCAAACGCTCTTAACTGCTGAACCATCTCTCCAGCGTGCGTGTTTTGAGTCATCGATCCTAAATACCTCTGGGCAGCACTTACTTAGTTGAAGCACAGGAATGACCCACGGTTTCCTTTCCCAGACAGCCTTTCTTCCAAGGGTGACAAGGTTCATTGCCTGTGGCCAAGTCTGCCAATGCGTATATGCTCTATCTTTTATGTTTTTTCCTCTCTTTTTGAGACAGAGTCTCATATACTGCAGGCTGACCTTAAACTCCTGAGCTTTCCAGTTACACCTCTTAAGGGCTTGGATTACAGGCTTGCACTACCACGCTAGCCTTTATCTCATTTAATGTGTACTCTCTTTCCAATAAGCTCATGAGTGGATATTATGTTTGCCACTCTACATGGGAAATCCAAACATCTCAAGATTTGAATTGGATCCCTTGATTCTGCAGCCCTGTGCTACCCCACTGCACTGTTTATCTTATGCAGTTATCAGAATGCAAAGTGGCAATTCCTGCATGAATCCTTAGGGGATAGTTTCCATTGGGCCTCTGAGATTGCCTGTGTCAAGAAGGGAAGCCTTTGGGGCTTTGGGGCCAAGGCTAAGATGCCTCTTGGTTATGATCTGCTGGGCAGGGAGGATGGTGAGGGGAGGGGTGGGGTGAGGGGGAACACACACTCAGAGAGCTAGCCTCCCGACTACAGGGTTGCACAGCACAGCTTTCTCCTCAGGTGTGGCTCCATGAGGCGCTGCAGCTCCATGACCAGCCTTCCCTGTGACTTTGCCAAGACGCAGAACCTGCCAGCCTCAGACTCTGGGCCTCCCTCCCAGCACAGAAGTGTCTGCTCCTGGGCATCCTCCATCACTGTCCCTCAGCCCTTCCGCATGACGCTACGGGAGGCCCAGAAGAAGGCCCGATGGCTGGCCTCACCTGCCTCTTTTGAGCAGGAGAGGCTGCAGGCCCAGAAACAGGGGCAAGAGGAGTCTGAGTGCTTTCGGCAGTTCCGGGCCCAGCCTGTGCCGGCCCATGTCTACCTCCCACTCTACCAGGAGATCGTGGAGCGCAGTGAGGCACGGAGGCGTGTGGGGATCCAGAAGAGGAAGGAGCTGCTCCTCTCCTCCTTGAAGCCCTTCAGCTTCCATGAAAGGAAAGAGCAGAAAAAGGAAGCTGCTCCACAGACAGACTCGGCTGCAGTGGCTCAGGCCAAGGTCCCCCCAAAGAAGGCCACTAGAAGGATCCCCAAGGCCATTCTGGAACCAGCCCTTGGGGACAAACTCCAGGGTAAGGATACAGAGGCGCTACAGAGATTTACATAAAGGTGCAAGGGCTCCACTGGTGTGGAGATTACCCGTGGAGATTACCCCATGTAGTCGGTGTAGGCCAGCAGAGAGGATTGGGTCTCTCCGCAGTGGCTGTCCCCCTTCCTAATGCTGCAACCCTTTACTACAGTTCCGCGCGCTGTGCTGACCCCAGTCAGAAAAGTATTTCATTGTTACTTCATAACTGTCATTTTGCTACTGTCATGAATCGTAATATAAAAATCTGATATAAAGACTATCTGATGGGGTTGCGACCCACTGGTTGAGACACACTGGTCTATGGGTGGTCCTACAGCAAACCCCTCCTTGACCTGTCTCTGTAAGTACACATGGAAGCCTCTGGAAAAGCATAGGTATGGAGGCAAAGGTCACGACATAAAGGACCTCCATCAGCCAGTGCCACTTCCAGCCTACTGCCTGTGGGAGGGCCACCTCTTCTTCCCTCACCCTGGAGAGGAAGTAACCATTGGGGGGATGGTTGTTAACATTCCCCTATTATTTACCACAGACTTTAGTGTTTAAATGAGGGTAAGTTTGGCCCATGGTTGCCTGTACCTGTGATCCCACCTTCTCAGGAGGTCAAGGCAGCGGGGTTTAGATAAATTGGAGACCAGTCTGTTCTGTACAGTGAGAGTCTGTCTCCAAAAAGGGGAGAGTGTCCTCCAGACTTGTTCCCCCTCCTCTTCCTTCCCTGCCCTCCCACAGAAGCAGAGCTCCTCAGGAAAATTCGGATCCAGATGCGAGCCATGGACATGCTCAAGATGGCTTCGTCCCCCATCAGCACATCCAGTAGCCAGGCTCCCCGCACAGCTGCCCGCACCCAGAAGGAAAAGCTGAGCTTTCTACAGACAGAATTCGGATTCCAGCCTCGGGTAAACCCTGTGGTCCCTGACTATGAGGGCCTTTACAAGGCTTTCCAGAGAAGAGCTGCCAAGAGAAGGGAGACCCGGGAAACAACGCGAAACAAGCCCTTCCTGCTACGGACGGCCAGCCTGTGCCACACTCCACGGCCCTGTGATGCCACTACTGCTGAAGGCAGAAGGAAGAGAACCCAGGCAGGTGGCAGGGAGGGCCAGGGTCTGAGGCCTGATGTGCAATAGAGTAGGCCCAGGTCTCAAAGGAAGGCAGTTGCCTTGACATTTTTCTTTTTCTGTTTTGACCACCTTCTCAGTTGCACTTAGATCCACATTTGTTTTTTAAGATTTATTTATTATGTATACAGAGGGCAACAGATCTCATTATAAATGGATGAGAGCCATCATGTGGGTGCTGGGAATTGAACTCAGGACCTTCAGAAGAGCAGTTAGTGCTCTAAAGGTCTGAGCTGTCTCCTCTTCAGACCCCAGCAGATCCACATTCTGTAAACTGAAAACAAGAACATACCTTTCCCACCTCCCTAGAGGGATTTTTGCAGATGTAAGTCCAAGCAAGTCTGAGAGCCCAGTCTGTCTTGGCTTTGTGCCCTGTTGCTGTGATAGAATACATTGACCAGAGCAGCTCATTCTAGCTCGTAGTCCCAGGTTGCAGTCTGGTACAGCTGGGGAGTCACAGTGGCAGGACTTGAAGCAGCTCTTATTTATAGTCGAGAGCAAAGAGCGAGTGGACATACACTTGTGCTCGCTCTTTATCCATGCACACTGCTGATGGGTCTCCCCACCCTAATTAACATAATTAAGACAACCCCATGGACACGCCCCCCCCAGACCACCTGACCCAGACAGCTCCGTAGTGAGATTCTCTTCCCAGTGATTCTAGAGTGGATTCGATGGACAAAGCTAATCACACAATTATAAAAAACATTAGGCCAGGCAGTGGTGGTGCACACCTTTAGTCCCAGCACTCGGGAGGCAGAGGCAGGAAGATCTCTGTGAGTTCGAGGCCAGCCTGGTTTACAAGAACTAGTTCCAGGACAGGCTCCAAAGCTACAGAGGAACCCTATCTTGGAAATAAATAAACAAAAACATTAGGATTGGGACCAGGTGGTAGTGGCACACGCCTTTAATCTCAGCAATCGGGAGGCAGAAGCAGGCAAATCTCTGTGAGTTCAAAGCCAGCCTGGTCTACAAGAGCTAGTTTTAGGACAGGCTCCAAAGCTACAGAGAAACCCTGTCTCAGAAAAAAACATAACAAACAAGCAAAGAAACAAACAAACAAAAACATTAGGATTGGTAATCAAGCGTGGGCCTAAGATCTTGTTCTCCTTATCCCCAGGAGTGGGGGAAATAAAGATTCTCATTTCTAGTCCTTCACTGAAACTAAATCCTATTTAGGATAGAAACTACTTGCATGGGCTAGAAAGATAGCTCAGTGGGTAAGAGCACTGGCTGCTCTTTTAGAGGTCCTAGGTTCAATTCCCAGCAACCACATGGTGGTTCACAACCATCCGTACAGAGATCTCGTGCCCTCTTCAGGCCTGCAGGCATACACGCAGACAAAACACTGTATATATAATGAATAAATAAAGCTTAAAAAAAGAAAAAATGATTTATTGAAAAAAAAGAAACTAATTTCATGTTGTCACCAATGCCAGCTCTTCTTTCTTGTAGAAGTCCCCTCAGCCAGCCACTACCCCCTTGCCAACGAGTCATTCTCTGAGTGGTCTTGCTTCCTTTTCTGCCAACACCCTCCCTGTGCACATAACAGATGCTACCAGGAAGAGGGAGTCTGCAGTCAGGTGAGTAAGGCGGTCACAGCAGACCCATGGCAGAGCTAGAGCTGGTCCTGCTGCTGGGCTGCTTCTGCCACTATCAGAGACACCTCAGGGGCTGGAGGGATTCTCTAATGGGGCGGGAATATGTGCTCCCGTCCAACAAAGCCTTTTGAGGTCTTAGTCTGTGCAAGACACAACGTTAAGCCAGAGATACCCTGGGGAACTTGGAGTGTAATATGAAGCCTGAAATGTGAAATCATGTCTTATGAGCAGTGCAATTATAGAGGACTGTGACGACACAGGGGTGTCTAGGGTAAGACATGAAGGATAAGAATAAGGAGGAAGGGACTGGGAGATGATTCAGCTGGTAAAGCATTGGCCGTGCAAACCTGAGGACCCGAGTTCAGATCCTCAGCACCCTACAGTCTGTGCCTTCAGCTGTGCCTACAGCGCTTGCTCTTTTGGGTCAGTAGTGGATGGAGAGAGGCAAATCCTCCAGCTTGTTGGACATCCATTCTAGCCAAAATGGGAGTTCCATATTCAGTGAGCAGCTGCTGTCTCCACATAAGGTGAGGCCAGCTAGCTGACAGAGTAGATAAATGCTCTTGCTGGCAAGCCTGCCGACCTCAGTTCAATCCCAGGACCCCTGTGGTAGAATGTGAGAATTGACTCTTGCAAGCTCTCCCTGACCTCCACATGCATACTATGAAAACTGCCCCCTCTAAGGAATGAGGAGGAACGAGTCAGACAAAGGCTAGAGAGACAGAAGTTTCCAGAGAAAGAGAATATGTAAAGCCTGCCTATGAGACTGTTAGTAGTATTGTAGTATTGTTTTTGTCCAGCCTGCTGTCCCTTGCAGTGTGCTCAAAGACCTTTTCTTTCCAAAAGAAAAAAAAGAAGACCAAGTCTGTGGACTTTCTAGCAGTTACGCTGACCTGCCTCTGTGCTGCTGTTCTCATTTACTCAGAAGGGAGTCCTATGCCAGGGTTCTGAAGTGAGCCAGGGAGCCATGATCTAGCTGAGCCCGGGCTGACACCCCAGTTCCTCCCGAGAGGCTCCCAGGGCATAGCAGGACCCTATGTCCCTGTCACACCTTGCAAGAATATATTTAGGATGCAGTGATACTCCCTCATTCCTAAGATTTCATGGCTACTAACCCTAAGCCAAGTGTACCCAAGGCCTAGGAAGCGACCATATATGCTGCCCAGTGGCGGGGTAGGCACTTTAGCAGTCTAAGCTTTTGTGCCTTTCTTCCTGCCGTTTGTATTTCTACGTGCAGAGTCTTGACTATTTTGTCTTTTGGGGAAACCCATCTCAGAACTCTATAGAGTAATTACATAAACTGAGTGCTCCAAGTTGAACCCACATTACCTACATTGGAGGCCTGTTTCCAGACCTTTATGGAAATGGAGATTTGACCTCTCAGAGAACTGGGAGCCTAAGTCACTGCCTGCACAGGGGTAAAGGGCAAACTTGGGAATCCACCATCCTGGTTCTGGTTTTGGTTTCCCTTTGTATTCTGAGTAGCTGTGAACAAGAGACTTTCTGCCTCTCAGTCCCATGTCAGAAGGGGCCTCCCGTGTCTACCTCATCAAGACCTTGTGAGAATTACATGAAATGTAATGGTCTTTGGCGCCTGCCTGGCTTGGTAAACAGTAGCTATAGTACTGCTCCAGATAGGGAACAAAAGACTAGAAGACCTGCTGAATTTCAGCTGTGTAAGGCCATTTTAACTGTGTGTTCTGGAAAAAGAAAGAAAGAAAGAAAGAAAGAAGGAAGGAAGGAAGGAAGGAAGGAAGGAAGGAAGGAAGGAAGGAAGGAAAAAAAAGGAAAGAAAGGGGTACCTCTTGGTGGGAAATCACAGGGCCCAAAGGGCTGGAAAGGCATCATCTACCACTGTTTTCCACTCCAGAACAGATGTGTGTTTGTTGAGATGGGGTCTCGTGTAGGGCAGGGACATCCTGAGCATCCAGTCCTGCTCTCAAGTGTTAGGATTTTTTTATCACCATGCCCATCCCCAGAATCATTGTTTCTGGAAGTGTACCTGTGGCAAATTTATAGAAAATATCTTATTCGTAGAAACACCAGCTAGGGGCTGAAGATGGCTCAGTGGTTAAGAGCATGTACTGTGGAGGACTTGAATATGGGTCCTAGCACCCACACTGGGCAGCTGACAACCACCTGTCACTCCAGCAGACTTGATGCCTCTCTGGACCCTGGGGGCACCTGCACACACCCCTTCAAACAAACAAAAAAATCTTACCCCAAACAAACAAACAAACAAAAACAAAACAAAAAAAGCCACTTAACTGACTTTGACTTTCCAGAGAAGCCACTGAGATTGCTTATAAATGTACCAGGTTATCTCTCACTCTTGCTTACTCCTTTAGAATGTCACTTGAAAAAAAGGACAAATCAGATGAGAGCATTCAGTGGCTGGAGATGCACAAAAAGAACTGTCAAGCCATGTCTAAATCAGTGACCCTGCGGGCTAAAGCCATGGATCCCCATAAAAGCCTGGAAGAGGTGTTCAAAGCGAAGCTGAAAGAGAACCGGTCAGTGTCCCCGTGCTCAGAGGAGCACCTGGGTTAAGTTCCAGCACATCGCGGGCTTTGAAATAGCAAGATGGTGTCAGGGTAGACTGAGTTATCAAAGTCAGTCAAGGATTTGGGCAGGCAGTAGGAATTCAGTGTACGTGGGAATGACTCTGCTTAATATGAATGAAGGGTTTTCTGATTAAAAAAGATTGGTTGCTTCTAGAAACTTTGTTAATTCCAGGAACAATGACCGTAAAAGAACAAAGGAATATAAGAAAGAATTGGAAGAAATGAAGAGAAGAATACAAACAAGGCCCTATCTCTTCGAACAAGTTAGCAAGGTAAACCGAGTCTCAACTCTTCTCTGCCTTGAATCAAGGTTTCTTAGAAACTGTGAGAAGATTTTATTGTGTGAATATCAGAGTTTCCTAAGACTCAGATATTCTAAATTGAACTCCTTCATGGTTAATCTTTTCAATTTGATTGTACTGAATGACCTAGGAAGTTAAAGCAGTACACTTCTGGGTGTGTCTTTGAGGATGTTTCCAGAAAGAACTAAGGAAGGAAGAATCACTCTGACTACGGGCAGCACGATCTCATAGCTGGGGCCCAGGTGATGAGAGGCATGAGCACACATTCTCTTTGATTTTTGGCCATCATGATATGCACAGCCCCTGCCATATGCTTTTACCTCAGTAATGTTCAGCCTTGCCAGACGTTAAAGTGACAGGGCCAAGGGACCATGGACTCAGACTTCCGAAACTATGAGCCAAAACAAGTATTTCTTTTCACTTTTTAAAATATAAAGATATTTGAGACAGGGTTTCTTTCACAAGCTGACCTATAACTCATGGAGTGCAGGCTGGACTTGAATGCGCCATCTTCTGCCTTAATCTCCCCTGTGCTGGGATTAAAGAAATGCACCACTATGCCCAGCTTTTACATTGCTTATGTTAGGCAGTTAGTTAGTTAATGACAAAGGCTATTTGTTTTATTAATACCATTTTACTCCAAACGTAGGTCCTTAAGGGCAAGGGTGCTTGCTTTTAAGCACCCCAGAAATCTCTTTCCAGAGATCTCCCTAAGGAAGCTCTCCCCAGGCAGTTAGGTGCTGACTCTGGTTCAGTGTGGGTGAGAGTTTCATCATACGAGTGTGTGCCATTCCTAGGTAGTGGTGGATCTCCTCCTGCTGCAGATACCCCCCAACCCCCTAAAATTTACTTAGGCTGACCTTCTTAGGTCCATTTTTGTCAAGTAAGCTCATTCTTCTTTTCACAACAGATCTTTCAACATACTAGAACAAAATACAAAGTAGCCTGTGGTTTTGTTCTGGAATAGGTAAAACAAGTTAGGCTTCTTCTAGCTATATACATACCATTCTCATTCTGCTAAGGATTTTTAATATGTTAGTCTTCCTGATGATGATGGTTTGGGTGCTTTTCAAAGGTGTGGCTCTCAAATTAATTAACAGCTGACACCTCCCAGAAGTGTTAGAATACAGAATTGTAGACCTCATCTGAGACTTACTAAATGGAAACCTGCATTTGAACAAGATCCCTGTGGAGCTCCTTTTTACCAACTATGGCTATAACATAAGCCTCGACGTGATTTTTGTGCCAACTTTTTTTTTTTTTTTTTGGTTTTTCGAGACAGGGTTTCACTGTAGTTTTAGAGCTTGTCCTGGAACTAGCTCTTGTAGACCAGGCTGGCCTCAAACTCACAGAGATCCGCCTGCCTCTGCCTCCCAAGTGCTGGGATTTAAAGCGTGCGCCACCACCGCCCGGCTTGTGCCAACTTTTGTCTAGCACTAAAGGTGGGGGTGGTGGAAGGGGCAATATTATAAAGACTGATTACCCAGGTAACTCAGAATTCACAAGACTTCTACAGTCAGCCAACTTCCACTCCACAGGCCCTCGCCAGGAAAGAAGCAGAAGAGCGGTATCGGGACACCCTGAGGCAGGCTGGCCTGGAGGAAGAGTTTGTGAGAACCAAGAGTCAAGGCACACAGGCTGTGCAAGGCAAGAAGAAAGCCAAAGCCAAGGATTCTCCTAGGTACTGAGACCCTGGTATCATCTGTGGCTCTAACTTGTCATCCCCAATGACGCCACTAGGGGAAAATTTAGAGACGGTACTCATTTTGAGTTTACAGTCCTATACTTCCATAACAGCTTGTCCACACATCTCTACTTGTGAGATGATCAAACTGCTTGGCTAGCAGACTTCTCCTTATAGCTAACTCCCTGGTATCAACTCTTTCATAACTAATACGTCATAAGGGAAAAGCAGAATATTAGTGTTATTTCCAGTTTTATTTTAATCCCAAGTAATTCCTGTTTTTATCTTTAAAATTCTATTTCTACCAAATAATGAAAATGCTGAGACCATTCTTAAGCCTTATACATCCTTTCAATTTACAATATTGTTCTCCCAGCATCCATGATACTATAAAACTCAACATCCAAGATTCATGGCAGGATTTAGATGACCCTGAACCAGCCTGCTGACCCATGGAGGAACTGAAGAGCAATGGCTTGAACAGCTAACCAAACTGCTTGTTGAAGCAGTTCGTTCATCATTACCACATCTGATCATCAAGCAGCCAACTAGGTGAGGAGCTTGAGTTTAGAGCCATGGCTACTGTTAGGGAATGGGAGAAAATAACAACAGAAATGGCTTGAAGAAATCAAAGTAGAGTCGAGAGTGGAGGGTCCAAGGATCTTGCTTTGCACTTGACACTAAGGAGTGGGCACAGAAAACAAGGTAGAAGCCCTTGTTTTGGAGTAGGTACAAGAGGAATGCAGGTAGAAAAACGGGTAGCAATAAGGAACTAGAGATCCAGGGCCGCCAGACCATGCACATTCTCATCAGCAGCCAGAAACCTTTAGGAACACTGCGTGTAATAAAACATAGGTCTCAGTCTCCATCTGCAACCTGACGCACAGGCCCTATCACTAGCATCTGATACACAGGAACAGGTCAGTTATTTGTAGGATTTCTTTCGCACCCCTTTCCTCTACCTACTGTTATGCCCTATAGCACCCCTTTGGGTTGTTGACAACAAAAATATTTCCAGATATTGCCAAATGGCTGCTAGAGGGCAAAAAAGACCTGGATTGACCATCACTGCTATAGAAAGCAAAGAAAGACTGGTAACTTTGGAAAAACAAGTAATTGCTATGAACTTAGTCTCACACTAAAGGTTAATTATGCATGCCAATAACAAACTCAGAAAGAACAGTGGTTCTGTTCCGCTATTCTTGAGAACACAGCACTATTTGAATGTTTGTTAACAGCATAAAATTCATTTTACATAAAACTTGTGAACACTGTGATTTGTACTAATAAGTGATCTTGGGGATGTTCTTGTCAGTTAGCTGTGCTGCAGGCAGATAACAGGCTAACAGAAGCCAGTTTCTCAGTCAGCTGTGCTGCAGGGAGATAACAGGCTAACAGAAGCCAGTTTCTCATGTTTAACCATTTCTGGAAAAATTACCATTTATTACTGCCATTTTCCAAGACTGAGACATCATGTTTTTGATGAGTTTGATACTCTGACAATAGCAATTTAGGTTTGCCAGTTCTGTTTGCTTGTTTTTTAAGTTGAGATAGCGCTCATTGTCCTGGAACTCTCTATGTTCCAGGCTGGTCTTGAACTCAAGAGATCCAGCTGCCTCTGCCTCCTGTGTGCTAACATTAAAGGGGTGTACCACCACCACCAGCAGCTTAGGTTTGCCAGTTCTAAACAGTGGTGTCAGGTTTTCTTTTTCAAGATAGGTTTCTCTGCATAGACCAGGCTAGCCTCAAACTCAGATCCACTGTCTCTGCCTGCCCAGTGCTGGGATTAAAAGCGTGCACCACCACCACCTTGTCTGGTGTCTGGTTTCCTAAGGCTGCACAATTCAGTTTTACCTATATAGTACCCTAAAAGCTAGCACCCTATCTTATGGTAGTAATGTTTTTCCTTTTTAAAATTATGGTGTGTGTGTGTGTGTGTGTTGTGAGGGGGTATATGCATGAGTGCAGGTCCCCACAGAAGCCAGCAGAGGGCATCAGATCCCTTAGAGCTGGATTCAGAGGGTGTTGTGAGCTGATTGTGGGTGCTAGGAAATGAACGGGTATCCACTGGAAGAGCAGCAAGTACTCTTAACAGTGCCTCGACTTGGCTGCCTGGAACTTACGTAACAAGGCTGGCTGGTCTCAAACTCATAAGGGATCTGACTGCCTTAAAGGGATGACTCCTATCCCTCGCCCCCTTTCTCTTTTCTTTTCAGTGCCCTATCTTAAAGAGGAAGACTAGATTATTTTCTTGACCTCTTCTCTAAAAACACATCTGTCTAAAACAGCAGTTCTCAACCTATGGGTCGTGATCCCATCAGATATTTACATTACAATTCATCACAGTAGCAACAGAGATAATTTTAGGGTTGGGGTCCACAACATGAGGAACTGTATTAAGGATTGCAGCATTAGGATGGTTCAGAACCACTGGGCAAAAACAAGAGCCAGAGCAGACTGGTTGTTCTGTTTATTTAAAAGGAAAACTGAAACTCTAGATCATGTGGTTTTTAACTTAAAAAAAAAAAAAAACCCTCATAACATGCTACTTTAAGTCCCATAAACAAAACAAAATGACCAAGTAGAGGTGTACAGGTACCTCAGCCTGGGCCAAGGGGAGATTCAAGTAATTTATGTTTTACAGCCCAATGGCTGAGAGTCTTTTATGCAGGTTGCTAAAGGAAGAATGTCACAATATAACTGGCATCACTTCCTTCTTCAAAGCAACAAGGCATCTTGAAAACTCAATGTCCTGGTGAAGTTCTATAGTTGGAAGCAGGCCATCATTTAACCATATGAAGACAGCTGGGTCTAGGATGAAAACTCTGGGAAGGAAAACCCGCAGTCACAATGCAAATATTCATCCAGCATATCATTACACTGCAGTAGGAAGAGAGGCAGCTACAGTATCCAGCCCATAGTCACAGCCTCACTCTGTCGGGATCAGATGGAGGTTGAAGAGAAGCCCTCAGGAGGAATCCCTCTTTTCAGCCAGGGACGATGAACAGAAGCAAGGCGAGATCTTTGGCCTTCACAGGTTCATTATAATTCTGGCAGAATGTGAGTTTTCTGGATCTGTTCCCATCATGCACTCTAGGGTCAGATAGAGCTGCTTCTCCAGAGGTCAGCACACTCATGTCTGTCTTTCAGTTAAATCTCCTTGATTTAGTAACTATAAAATTGAAAACAAATATAGAGTAGGTTACAGATAAATTACAGAAGCAAAAACACTTTAGACTAAATGAAAGGGTTAAGAGTGGAATCTGGGGAATGGACTGATAAATCCAGTAGTAAAGGATGATGGGCAGAACTTACTTATAATCTGTTTTTAATTTTTTTAAAAGATTTATTTATTGTGTATACAATGTTCCTACTGCCTGTACACCTCCATGCCAGAGAGGCACCAGATCTCATTACAGATGGTTGTGAGCCACCATACGGTTGCTGGGAATTGAATTCAGGACCTTAGGAAGAGCAGCCAGTGCTCTTAACCTCTGAGCCATCTCTTCAGCCCCTGTTCTTAATTGTTTTTAAAAATGATTTATTTTTATTTCCTATGTATTGGTATCTTGCCTGCATATATGTTTCTATGAGGGTGCTGAACTCCCCTGGAGTTACAGTTGTGAGCTGTAATGTGGTACTGGGAATTGAACCTGGGTTCTTTGGAAGAGTGGCCGGTGCTCTTAACCACTGAGACATCTTTCCAGATCCCAAAAGCTTGCTTTTGTTATTTTGTGAGACAGGGTTTCTCTGTGTAGCCCTGGCTGTCCTGGAACTTGCTATATAGACCAGAACAATCTCAAACTCAGAGATCTACCTACCCCTGCCCCCTGAGTGCTAGGATTAAAGGCGTGCGCCACCATGTCTGGCTGCCACATTAAGTGTGGCAATAAAATAACCTGAATCTACAAGTTCAGTGATTGTGTTCATACCCACCAGTGAGTGATGGAACAATCACCACAGGGAAATCCATAATGGTAAAACCAAAACTGTTGTAAAGTCAGAGTCAATCCAAAATACTGACAAGCAGGGAAGAGAGCAGTTTCTGTTACAAGTCCTGAAGCAGGAACCTGCCCATTAGAGATTCAGGGTTTCAGTAGTCTTAAAACCTTTTTGTGGTGAAGGGAGACAGGCCTGAAGGACTCCTTCACTGATATTCCACTCTGTGCTGTTCACTCTGATGAAACCAGTTTCCACCTGTGCATGTATGTACATATGTGCATGAAGGAGGTTTATATGCCATCTACCTTGTTTTTTTGAGACAAGGGCTCTTGCTACCTGAAGCTCCTGAGTTTTGATGATGCATTCACATATTGTCCATCTCTATCTTCCCAGGGTAGGATTACAAGGCACATGCTGACAAACCTAGAATTTTTTTTAACTCCCTAATATTGGGATTATAGGCATGTGTCACCATGCCAGACTGTTTTTTCCAAGGGTTATTGGGAGCCAACTCAGGTACTCTTGCTTGTATGGCAAGAACTTGACAAAAATGAGCTACCTCCCCAGTCCCAACAGAAAACAGGCAGAGCATTCCAGGAAGCAATATTCCTCCCTGGTCTCTGCTTCAGTGCCTGATTCTAGGTTCCTGCCCTGTCTTTCCTCCATGATGGACTCCAATCCATAAGCTATAATAAACCTTTTCTTCCTAACTTGCTTTTGGTCACGGTGTTTAAATCACAGCAGTGGAGAAACAAAGTAATGTGTTAACCAAATGCAAACATGGACTCTTCTTTCAAGTTACACAACCAAAGACAGTTTTGAGGAGACAAAAAACAGAAGCCAAATATTAAAGGATAACAAATTATTACTAAACTTGTTTGGTATGGAAAGACAGAAGAGGTATACTTTAAAAAATTACAGATACATCTATAATGCTTCAGAATATTCTGGCACAAACAGTAAGAGATAACAAAAGCAGTATAAAGTACAGAGGGACTGGAGCATTTGCTGCTCTTGCAGAAAACGTGAACTTGGTTCATAGCGACTACTCAGTGGCTCACAACCACCTGTAACTCCAGTTCAAAAGGATCTGATGCCTTCTTTGGCCCTCAGGGAACCAGGCATGCATGGGATACACATACATACAATGTAGTCAAAACAAACACATAGAATAAAAATAATTGTTCAGGTTGGGTGAACAGTACATGGATTTTTATACCCACACCTCTCTCAATAGACCCTCCTAAAGCTATTTCTATAAAATAAATTTCAAAGAAGAAAAATGAAGAGAGGCAAAAATACAGGGGGCAGTGGCGTGAGACAGAGATGAATGGTTCCAAAACAGCAACCTACAAAAGGTAACTTAGAACCTGTGATACCAACAGTAGAATGTTCAACACAAAATAACAAGTCACAACAACACACATCAAGTCCTGACAGAGTATGCTGACATGAATGCCCAGAAACCTGTCATTCTAGGTAACCCAAAAGTTAATATATGTAGAATATTTAGAGTCATTTGGATACTCTAATGGCTTACTAGGGCATAAAGGCTATACTGAAAGGAAAGCGGGAAAAGGAGAGGCTGTAAAACAAAACACTGACGATCTCTGCAGAAAGCCTATCCATATGCCACGAACGCGTGATAGTCACAGTCTCAAGACACAAAGTCAAGGCCTGATTGTTTTCATTCTGTTTTCTGGGTCAGCCAAGATGATACAGTTGGAAGAGCTCAGAATCAACCTAAATCTCCTTGACTGGGATGATAGGTCTCAGCAAACAAGCAACTGAACAAGATCCTTTTAGCTCAGATGGTTTGTCCTGTTAGCTCCCAGACTCATGACCATAGCGGGAAAAACAACACCTTTTTTTTGAACAGGGAAAGTTTCAGATAAACATTTTTGGCCTTTTCTTTTTGTGTAGGTGTTTTGTTGTAGTTGTTTGTGGCAGGGTCTCATCATGTAGTCTTGGTTGGGCCTAGCATTCATCATGTAGATCAGGCAGGCCTCAAACTCATAGAGACCTGCCTGTCTCTGCCTCCCAAATGCTTGTATTAAAGGTGTGTTCTCCCACACTGGCCCAATTTTGCCTGCCTCCCCTTTTGAGAGAAGGGCTCACTCTGTAGCCCAGGAGGATATCCTGGAACTTACTTAGTAGTCTAGATTGCCTTCTAACACATAATTCTTCTGGTTTCTCAGTGGTGGGATTATAGACACATGTCAACATGCCTGGTATAAAGAACTGTTTTATGGTAGTGGTGCACGCCTGTAATCCCAGCACTATGGAGGCAGAGGCAGGCGGAGCTCTGTGAGTTCAAGGCCAGCTTTGGACTACAAATCGAGTTCCAGGACAGGCAGAGCTGTTACACAGAAACCTTTTACCAAAAACAAAAAATATTTGCATGGATTATTATCATGTAAGAAATATGTTTTGATCATACTCTAACCCCAATTGACCTTACTCCTCTTCTATGAAACCCAACCCTCTCTTCTTTTCATACCAGCTTAATTTCCCCATTTTTAGTGTCTATTACCACCTATCGCATTTTTAAGATGGTATGTATACATGTGTTTGCATATATGCAGGAACATATGAGTGTGGAGACCTAACGTTGATGTCGGGTATCTTCCTTGATCACTCTCCATTTTATTTATCAAGTCAGGGACTCTCAGTAAACCCAGAGCTTGCCAGTTCTAGTTAGTTAGCCACCTTGTCCCAGTAAATATTGGGACTGACAAGTGCCTGACGCAACTACCCAGTATTGCCAATGGTGCTCTAGCAGATCACAGATGGGATGGATGTTGGGGTGGGCCTGGGTAGTTGCAGGTTTGGACAGCCCTCCTACTCTTATGCCCTTGGGGCAGCTCTCCCACCTGTCTCAGGCATTGATGTGAGTGGGGTGGTAGGGCATCCCTCTCCTGCCTATGCTGTCACATGACAGATGAATAATGGGGACAGCTCTCTCATGCTCACAACATAAAGGCTGGCTCACCCACACCTTTGCTAATGTTTTCAACTTTTTTTTTTTTTTGGTTTTTTTTTTCCGAGACAGGGTTTCCCTGTAGTTTCTAGAGCCTGTCCTGGAGCTAGCTCTTGTAGACCAGGCTGGCCTCGAATTCAGAGATCCGCCTGCCTCTGCCTCCCGAGTGCTGGGATTAAAGGCGTGTGCCACCACCGCCCGGCTGTTTTCAACTTTTAAAACACCTTTTCTACACTATTTCGTATGCACGGCCTTGTAAAGCCACACAAATATGTCATAGGAATCAGCTCTCTCCATTATATGGGTTTCAAGAATCCAATTCAGATCATTAAGCTTGGTGGCAAGCATCTTTACAGATTCAGTTATCTTGCTGGCCCTTCTCCCCATTTCTTTCTTTTTTTTTTTTTTTAAAGCTTTTTTTTAAAATGTTTATTTATTATGTATACAACATTCTGCCTCCTTGTATACCCGCGCACCAGAAGAGGGCACCAGACCTCATAGATGGTTGTGAGCCACCATGTGGTTGCTGGGAATTGAACTCAGGACCTCTGGAAGAGCAGCCTGTGCTCTTAACCACTGAGCCATCTCTCCAGCCCGCCCCATTTCTTGAGACATGGTCTCTCATTGAACCTGGACACAAAAATTAACTTCCTAGACTGGCTACTCCCTAGCACAGCATTACAGATCTATACCGCCCACATCTGGCTGTAACACGGGTACTAGGGATCTGAATTCAAGTCCTCATGCTCGCAGCACAGGTACTTTATCAACTGAGCCATCTCCCTAGACACTGTGGTGTTTTGTTTTGGGACTTGCTTTGTAGAACAGGTTGGCCTCGAACTTCCAGAGATCTGCCTGCCTCTGCCTCCTGAATGCTGGAATTAAAGTATGCGTCACCACCACCCTGATATCCTCTTTATTGACCTCCATGGATACTTGCAATCATGTACATATGTGACACAGAGTACAAATAGTTAAAAATAAACTTAAAAAAATATTTATAAGAGTGCTTAGACCTCAAGAGTGTCAGCTCAATCTCCCAAGTCACAAAACAACAGACTGCAGTAACACTGGACTAATGCTTAAAGGAAAATAAGCCAAAGTTACAAGAAATGGAAGTTAGCAAATTTTAGATCCACTAAACTAGATTCTCAATCACTGTCCATTTAAGTCACCACAGAAACAAAGTAAGGGCAGGAGAGAGATGGCTTTACCTCCTGTGGATTTACTGCAGTTAAGACAGAGACTTCATAGGACTGCCTTCCCGACTGCATGGCCACCAAGTGATGTGTCACATCAGTCACTGAGGACAGGGGACGTGAGGATCCTTCAGTAAGCACCTCTGTAAAACAAGAGGAAACTGTCATCAACGAATAGTGATCCACATGCACACCCACTGCTTCATCAAGCCAACCATTACAAATGCTAACTCTGTTCCCTAGAAAATTCAACCCCAAGTTTTCACTTTTTCATTGTTAGTGGATTTAGAAAGTTACAAAAGGAGGGTGGGAAATTAAAGAAACTTGGATATAAGAATGACAATTTTTCAATGTAACAATTTAGAATAATATGTTTTTTAGACTGTTGCCTGGATTAAAACTATATGAAATAGGGCAAACGCTGCACAGGCAGGCAGACCAGAGCACGAGAACCAGCCCTTGCGGCCGTCAATACTGATGTTCTGAGCAGTATGTCCACAATAAGAACATGAGCTAATCCTGGCTTCAGAATTCACACTCTGTCCCTTCCTCCCTTGAATTTACTCTTCAAGCCCAGCAACGCTCTCCATGCCACTTCTGTCTTCTGATGTGGTCTGCACTAGTGCTGCTCAGGGACCGGGTGGACCAGGGGAGCACATTTGGGGCCTTGCAAGCTCCACACAGAAGTTACAAAAACCTCAGACTGTGAAGGAAGAAGTGACTAAAACACAGGGTCACATACTTAGTAGACATTCATCGGGATCACCATGAAAATTTTGGAAATAGTATTACAGATAAACCACTTAGCCCTCAAGCAAACTACAAGGTTTTTTTTTGTTGTTGTTGGTTTGTTTTTTTTTTTTTTTTTCTTTCTTCTTCTGGAGGTTTTGTAGCCTGGTCTGCTCTTCCTTCCAGACTGTACTGTATAATAAATGTTTGCTGATGTAATTTCATCTATTTCTCAATGATACATATATGCTGTTTCAACATCAACTACAGCTTACGGTCCCTACCTCCTACTTTTGTCTTTCCCATGGTGCCAGGCACATAGTAGGCACTGAATAAATGCATGCTGACCTCACCTGGTAAGTTTTTCAGAGAAGAGGGCCTGGCCTGTGTAAGCTGGGTGAAATTTCTATACCAGAGGAGCAACTGTTTCCTAGAGAGCCCTTTCTTTTCTCCAGAAGATACGGCTTTTGGAGGTATAGAGAAATTGCTTTGTATCTCCTCTGTAAACCCTGGTTATCTCTGTTTAAATGTTTTAAAAGTTAAGCTCTTCCATAACTGCAACAGGAAAGACAGACACAGTTGGGCTAGAATGCTAAGGATTACAGATAATTTTTTAAATTTTTTTCTTCATTCTTCTGTTAACATCATATTTAATCATTAAAAGAGAAAAGGTTCATCTATCCACCCCAGAGAATAAATTCAAATACTATTCAATCACACCATCATACAAGAAATAATATTAACAATAATAATCTCCTCTATTTTGGAGATACTCTACTCCTTAGCCCCAAGCTACAACTTGTTTCCCCACATAAAGAACTAGAAGTCTTACCATCATCAACTCCAAGAATAGAATTGGTATTTGGTAGACTCAAGGACTCTCCACCAAGGCTGGACTGGGAATTCATAGACACCAGGTTTTTACTGGGTACTGAAGCTTCTTCAAGCAAACTACTGCCCATTAGTGGCTCGGCTGTACAGAGAACAGGATGTGAGAGACATACTACAGCAGTCAAGGCTGTGCCTGGTCCTCATCTCTCTCCACAAGGAAGCTGGCTACCTCTTTCAGAACTGTAAGCTTTTGTCTTGGATGCTTCTCCCATTTCACTCACTTTCAGATAACAAGAATAAACATACTGAGGAAGCCAGTCCCTAGGGATAATTATCTGTTCACGTGACCACCATCTAAAGATCAGCGTGTAATAGAGAGTGAAATAAGGACATCCTTTGAAAGGAGCACTTGGAATTTTTGTTTGTTTTTGTTTTTGTTTTTCGAGACAGGGTTTCTCTGTAGTTTTAGAACCTGTCCTGGAACTAGCTCTTGTAGACCAGGCTGGCCTCGAACTTACAGAGATCCACCTGCCTCTGCCTCCCAAGTGTGAGTGTTTGGAATTTTTTAAAGAAAGACATGGAAAAGAAAAAGGAGTTCTATTTATTTTAAAGTAGGGTAAAGGCTGCCAAACTATTAAATAAAAAAAAAATGTTAAATCTTTAGTTATACAGAAATCTTTTATGTCTGTGCTCTTTAAAAACTGTGAATCACAGATCATCTGGCTGACCCCAACCTCGTTAGGAGACATTTACGTACTATTTTTTTGTTTTCTGAAAACAGGGTCTCAAGTAGTCCAGGCTGGCCTCAAACTTGTTGAGGTTGGCTTTGAACTGCTGATCTCCCACCTCTACCTTTCATGTGCCTGGATTATAGGCGCATGCTACCATGCCTGGCTTTTTTGTTGTTTTCCTAAAACAGGGATCCCACTATCTTGCCCAGATTGTCCTCCCACCTCAGCCTTCCAAGTGGATCTACAGCTATGAACCATTGGAGATTTGTTATTTGTGTGTGTGTGTGTGCGTGCACGCTCACACACACACATACATATGTTCATATGTTCACACACACCTTTTTGTGGTGTTAAACTCAGGGTCTTACACATGTTAAGCAAGCATTCTACTACTGAGCTGCATGCAAAGCCATCAGTGGAACTTTTAATAGTATGTGTTCTGGGATTTACAACTCGTCTCATTTTTCAAGTACCTTTATTGTTAAGGGAGGAACAAGAAAATATATGTTTTGAAAGCTTACAGATGATTATACTGTACGGCTGTTACAAACTATAAGTCCATCAAATGAAACTAAATCTCTCTACCCTAAACCTAGCTAGATTTCCAATTAGCCAAGCAGGCCAATGGCCTGGCTGCCAAACAGTTCTCCACCAAGACCCTTCTCCTCACCAGTTTGTTCCTGTTCTTGACTCCCAGTTGTTCCTAGCTGCAAGTGATGCTTTCTCATGTGGACATTTCTGCTCCCACTCTGAGAAAAGGTCTTCCCACAGACTTGGCATTGATGAGGTTTCTCTCCTGCAAAAAGTACTATGTTAAGATAGGACAGCCCAGAAGACAGTATGGAGTGCTGACGGCAATGCAGTAGACAGAAGACTGAAGGCTGCTCTTTGCATACAATCTTTCACAGGAAAGGGAGGGAGTTTGTCCCAGGAGGGCTAGCACATGCATTGGCTCCAGCACTTCTCTTTGGACTAAAGTCCCCCTGGCCTACCAAAAAGGCCTCCTCAGTGTGGTATCCTGACACTTGCAGAAAGTATTTATCTCCTTTCCAATAGTCTTCCATCAACCATCAGAATTTATATCTACCTTGAGGGCTCATTACAACCCTGGGTTCATAATATTCCACATTCTATTTCCTGTCAAGACTCAAGATCTTCAACATTTGCAGTTTACAAAGCCTTATTGTTTTTTTCTTTGGCTTTTTTTTTGTTTTGTTTTGTTTTGTTTTTCGAGACAAGGTTTATCTGTAGCTTTGGAACTAGCTCTTGTAGACCAGGCTGGCCTCGAAATCACAGAGATCCACCTGCCTCTGCCTCCCGAGTGCTGAGTGCTGGGATCAAAGAAAAGCAAGCACCACAACTGCCCGGCCCCAAAGTCTTATTTTTAGAAAACCAAACAGCTGGTGTGACGGTACATGCCTTTAATCCTAGAACTTGAGTAGGAGAGTTTGGTGAGTTCCAGACCAGCCAGGTCTATATAGTGAGATTCTGGAGATTCTGTCTCAAAAGGAAAAAACAAAACTAAACTTAAAAAAAAAAAAAAAAAAATCAGAAGTGACCAAAGCACCAATTCCTTATTCTGAAAGCTCACAATGAAGACCAGGCATAGGAAAGCAAGTCAATAATCTCAGAACTTGGGAAGCTGAGGCAGGAGGATACTTCAAATTCAAGGCCAGCCTGGTATATGTGGCTTATTCCAGTCCAGGCCTACTTGAGCAAAGAAAAAACCAAGAGCAAGCTCATAATGAAAAGCATTTTATTTAACTTGCCATTTACTTGTGTAAACGATCAAACTGCTCTACTTCATGGAGAAGAGTTCCAACGAAAAGGATTTCAGCTAATGTGAAAGGAAAGAACTAAGGAAAACTACAGTTAACTAGCAGGGGCAAAAACCCAGGGCAAGGGGTGAGAGAGGACCCTATGAACCCGATTGGTACAACCTGAAGCCACTCATCAATTCTGTCAACCAGACTGTGTGGATCTTAATCTGACATAAATGAAGCACACAGTATCATATACAATGTATTCATGCCCCGAATTTTGAAGTTTTAAAGCTTTTAGAACCTACTTCTATTTTTAAACTACAGGAAAACAAGCTGTAAACCAAAAGCAAGTGCTAGGAGACAACTCAGTGGCAGAGCTCCTGCCCAGCTCTAGGCTCCATCTCCACATTGGGGGAAAAGACATAAAAGAGGCTGACAAATTCAGAAGATGGTACTTCTATAGGACCCCAGTAACTCAGTTCTGTGATAAATCTACCAAACAAACAACAGTATAAAAAAAATTAGGTTCAAAAAAGATTTACTAGCCAAGAGTAAGCAATATTAGACCCTAGGGGATCTTTACTTAAAGGAACCAACTTCTGGGTTGAGACTATAACTCAATAGCTAAATGCCTGCCCATTATGCAAGAGGCTTTGGGTTCAATTTCCAACATGAAATAATTTTTAAAATATCTATCTATCTATCATCTATCTATCTATCTATCTATCTATCTATCTATCTATCTATCTAATCTATTTATGTATATAATATTCTGTCTGTGTATATGCCTGCAGGCCAGAAGAGGGCACCAGACCTCATTACAGATGGTTGTATTGAACTTAGGACCTTTGGAAGAGCAGGCAATGCTCTTAACCACTGAGCTATCTCTCTAGCCCAACATGAAATAAATTAGAAAATTTTAAAGATAAGCCGGGCGGTGGTGGTGCACACCTTTAATCCCAGCACTCTGGAGGCAGAGGCAGGCAGATCTCTGTGAGTTTGAGGCCAGCCTGGTCTACGAAGAGCTAGTTCCAGGACAGGTTCCAAAGCTACAGAGAAACCCTGCCTCAATCAATCAATCAATCAATCAATCAATAAATAAATAAAATAAAAATTTAAAGATAAATCAATTGAAGTAATTTTGGAGACAACTGGACAGAACATGGACTGAATATAAGATAAAAGCAAGAAGTTATTTTTAAATTTAAAAGGTATAAAAAAAACCATCTTTATATTCTTGTATATATCTGGCTCCACATCTGACATAGTTTACACAAGCAGTACAACACAGCACTAGCAATACACATGTGAAGTCCACATCTGGCCCACAAGCTCTCAGTCTGCCACTTTGACTTGGAACTTGTCATATAAATGGCCCAGGAGCTGCAGACAGCTCAGCTGGTGAAACATTTGCCTAGTATGCAGAAAGCCCACACTTACAGTCCCAACACCGGGAGGTGGAGGCAAGATGATCAGAGGTTTGAGATCATCCTGTGTGTGCTACATAAGACTTGTCTCAACAAAACAAAAAGACAAAACATCTCCAGCACTGGGATCTCAACTCTGACAGTCTCATCCCTGGCTGACTATACATCTCCACCTCCCTAACGCTCACTGAAGTGCTTTGCTGTAGTCACCAAAATCATGTCTTCTTGCCTCCTCTTCCTCAGTGCTGATTTCTGGTTGGGAAGATGGGAAAGGAGGGAAGGGAGACAAATACCACTTCAGATTTTTCCATTAAGTTTACAAAGTCTGGCTGCTATAGAATATTTTCAGAAAGTCTGAATCTCATTTTTATCAGGGGAGATTAGGTCATCTGCATAGAATGAGCAAGCTGACAGAATCACAGGGAATTTAATAATACAAAGCAAAAAAACAGGTCCGTAGGTTTTTTCTTCTCCATTGCTAGCTCCCCAGAAGTCCTACTGGGCAGTGTATTAGAATGAAGAACGAGCAGGGCGGCCATGCCTCCTCAGAAAACATGAACACCACAGGTCTCGCTGCCACTAACATCAGCCTTCCCACTGTGCCCGGGATTTGGGAATCCCCCCCAGAGGAATGAAGATGTCTATACTCAGTATCAATATGACACATAAAAGATCCAACACAGATCTCAGAAAAGGGTCTGCCTAATGCAAATGTAAATCTGAAGAGAACAGGAGAGCTAACTGAGGAGAAAATCTTTCAAATATAATTATTAAGGGCCTTAATCTCTCAGTCTTGAGCTTTATCACCTTAGAACACTGCACACCGCCTTCCCACCCTTGTCTCTTACTGTGTTTGCAGTCTATGAACAGCACAGGCTCTAGTACCTGAGTGAACTACCAGGTGCTTCCGGAGGCTGGAATACTCTGCAAAGGAACGGCCACATCCCTGGGCTTCACACAGGAAAGGCTTCTCTCCTATAGGCAGACAGTGAGACACAGGCTCAGCCTTCTGAGAACTGCCCATCATTGTGTTCTGCTTTCTTTAACTTAGGCTATGTAACGTCAACAGGGCACCCAGCAAATGTTGTCTCTCAATGTTCTGGAATACAGACCACCAGACAGTCTTCCAATTTTTTTTTTTTTTTTTTTTTTGGTTTTTCGAGACAGGGTTTCTCTGCAGCTTTTTTTTTTTTTTTTTTAGAGCCTGTCCTGGACCTAGCTCTTGTAGACCAGGCTGGCCTCGAACTCACAGAGATCCGCCTGCCTCTGCCTCCCGAGTGCTGGGATTAAAGGCGTGCGCCACCACCGCCCGGCTAGTCTTCCAATTTTTTATTCAAATTTCTTCCTTGGGATAAGGAGCATTTACTATTCCAAGAACACTAAAAAGAGAATTTCATTCCCTAACATACTGAAAGGTTATGCCATTTGGTGGGAATCTTATCTAGAACAATTGTTGTTTGATCTTGGACTGTACTTTGTAAATGCCTTTAAAGCATACCTTCCTGACACTTGTGCAGGGACAAAGAGTGGCACAAAAGCGGGGATGAGGTACTGAGTTCAGTGATTAAGTTTTGCAAAACACATTTCTGACAAAGGCCCCAAAGGCAACTGTAGTATCTCAGACTAAAAAGCAAGGAATCTTTACTTTGCTCCATCCATTCTGACATTTATTCTATTTCTCACATTGCAAGCTCTAACAAGAAAGCAAGCAAGCACACCCCAAGTTCAGGGGTTGTATCTTAGCTCATATTTAATGCTCTGTAACATTTGTATGGCTCAATAAATGCAACCATACAACGTTCAGAGAGACCGGAAAACAAGCTGACTTGTTCATTATCTCCTGGTGTCACTGCTATCTAGGACAGCCTTACCCTTCTTCCTACAGGTCAGGCTTATGGAGATAGAATCAACACTGTCCATTCCTCACACACAGATGAGGTTGGACACACTGTACTGACAATGAATGAAAGAACGCACGAGACACTGAAATGAAGGGAATCTTTCTTCAACACTGTACCTCCATTTCTACTCCCATATTGCTTTCCTAAGTAGAAGCAGCAGCAAGAGCACAGCCACGGAGACCAACAAAGAGATGCAGAGCTGCAAACCTGTGTGGATGCGGCGGTGGTTCTTCAAGTTCCCAGCCGTGGTGAACTGCTTACCACACCCAGACTCATGGCACATGAAGGGTTTCTCCCCGTTGTGTGTCCTCATGTGCACCTTCAGCCTCTGCAGCACATAGAAGCTTTTCCCGCAGCCTTCTGCAGGGCAGATGAAGGGGCGCTCGTTTCTGTAGAGACATCATGAGCAACAAGATTTGAAAACACTCTGTGCTGGTGGAGACAAGCCAACATTTCTACCGACCCTCAAGGCACACAAGAGACCCCAAACTTGGGTATATTAAAATAACTCTTAATATCTGAGGCATCTCTCTGGCCCTGAGACTTGGAATTTTTGCTCTTTAAGATATGTAGATGCCAAATGTCTTACTGAAATATTTATCAAGAATCAGGTAATGAGAGGTGGAGGCAGGAGAATCAGGAATTCAAAGGCATCCTTTTTCTTTTTTTCTTTTGTTTGTTAATTTGTTTTGAAACAGGGTTCCTCCATGTAACAGCCTTGAATGTCCTGGAACTCACTCTATAGACCAGACTGGCCTCAAACTTAAAGAGATCCACCTGTCTCTCCCTCCCGAGTGCTGGGATTAAAGGGGTACACCGCCACCACCTGGGAAAGCCATCCTTTTTGTTTGAGGCCTGCCCAGGTCACATGCCTCAAATAAAATAAGTAAATCAGACAACACAATTCTTTCTATTAACATACAAGACCCCTCAACCAGGTATGGTGATACACACTTATCTCAGCATGTGGTAGGGTAAGGAAGGAGATCTTGAGTTCAAAGCCAACCTGAGAAAACAGTAAGAACTTGATTTTAAAAAGGGGGTTTGGAGCTGGGACTACAGCTCAGGGGACGGTAGTATATTTTTAGCAAATTAAAAAGCTCTGGTTTAGATTCCAGAACAACAAAAACAAAAACCAAACAGGAGGCTTCTTGGCATGGCTGTAAACCCAACACTTGGGAAGCTGAAGTAGAAATATCATTTAAGCTCAAAGAATTTGCAGCAACTTGGGCAGCATAAAATTCCATCTAAAAACAAATAAGAACCAGAGATCTTGGTTTTTTCTATAGCCCATACTTGTCTCAAACTTGTCAGCCTTCTAAAGGCCGAGATTACAGGAGTATATCTATCACCACACCTGACTAAGAAAGACAATCTCAGCCAGGCTAACTGGAGTCCCTGCTTTCCTGGAGTTTGTCTGTTCAGGGACCAGTTCCTCTATGATTGGCTCACCGATGAGTTTTAAGGTGGTATTTGAAATGAGCCGGCCACACAAACGTTCGGTCACAGCCTTCAACTGTGCACCTGAGCTTCTTTTCCACTGGAGGAAGAGGCCCAGAATCTTTGGGCTGCCCGTCGCCAGAACCAAGGTGGACATTTTCTCCTGTAACAAGCAACATATTTATAATTCAGGGGAAAATCCTACTTAGATTCAAACAATAAAACTCCTACATTTCATCCCAAGTGATCATTAAACAGATATCTGCCTGTGCTTCCTATATATATTTATGTACAAGAGTACTCTGTATTCCCATCCAGAGAATTACCCGCAGTTATCATGTCTTATTCAACAAGACCAAGTTTCTGACAAATGTAAAAATATCAAATATGGCTTCAGAAAGCAAATTTAAAACTATTCTGTAGGAGCCAGGCAAGACAGTACAACCTGTAACCTCAGCTTTTAGTAGGATCGGGATTCAAGGTCATCCTTGATAGAGTACTCCCAAAAAGAACCCTACTCCACCAAACAATCCCCTCCCCTACCATTTTGTAAAACATAGTTGGTAGAGAAGAAACACCCAGAGTGGAAGCTACAGAGGTAACCTCAAGTTCTAATAATAAAATCATGTATTTTAGCCAGCCATGGTGGTGCATGCTTTTGATCCCATCAGGAGGCAGAGGCAGGAGAATTTCTGAGAGTTCGAGGCTAGCCTGGTCTACATAGTGAATTTCTGGACAGCCAGTGCTACACAGAGAATCCCTGACTCAAAAAACAAACAAATAATTAAAATGCTGTATTTTAAGACAAAACTGTTGTTCTGCTGAGTTTATAGCAGATTTTTGTCACAGATGCCACTCCTAAGATTTCCATCTTTTGATTCAACTTATGCATTTCCTACCATTTGAAGGGTAAGAACAACGTTCCAATTTCCTATCTTAGGCATCTTTAGTTATCCAATGTTTAAAAATGTAAAACCACAGATGAGTTTTAAAAATTTTTAACCAAACTTGTATGACACTGTATGGGCAATGCTGTTCCACAGGCAGAGACGGAGGGAAGAGTAAACAGTGGCCCCACTAGAGTCACACAGTCAGGGTCATTCAGTGTGTGCACGTCCCTCCTTCAAAGTGTTGTTCCACAACAGCAGATAAAACACTCGTAGTCACTTATTCTGCCCTGAGTACACTGAGTTTCTCTGTATTACATACAGTTTAGAAATGGGATTTGCATTTCCAAATTTCCCTCTGAAAAGCAAACAGCAGGATGCCATGCGCTGTATTACATCACAGTCCCTACTGATCCAAAGCAGTTTCTGTCCCACCAAGCAATCTTTCTTTCTATTGCTATACTCTCCTTGCTACATTTTACCAAGTTAAAAGTAATAAAACTAAGTGTTCTGGGACATATATCAGGACATAATTTCAGATGCTTCCTGCTGGCTAACATTAACATTTTCCTTCATAATACCGCTCTCCATTTGTTAAAATGTATTTAATAAAGTTAAACCAGGACAAAAGTATATATAACATAAAATTTCCCATTATTCTCAGAGAGTCAGCTAATCAGTTTCTAATGAAAAGTTTATTAAAACCCTGTCCTAACCTAGAGATTGGCACCAGAAAACAACTAGAGCTTTGTACGTTCAAATTTCTACATAACATTAAGAAAACAAGGGCCAGCAAGATGACTCAGTGGGTAACGGCTCTTGCTGCCAAACTTAAAGATCTTTGTTTTAAGCCGGGCGGTGGTGGCGCATGCCTTTAATCCTAGCACTCGGGAGACAGAGGCAGGTGGATCTCTTTGAGTTCGAGGCCAGCCTGGTCTATAAGAGCTAGTTCCAGGACAGGCTCTAAAAGCTACAGAGAAACCTTGTCTCGAAAAACAAAAACAAAAAATTCATTTTATTTCTAGAACCCACAAGGTAGGAGAGCCCCAACCCCCACAAAGTTGTCCTCTAATCCTAAAAGGGGTAGAACTGTATTTTTGTCTGATGGGTGTTTACTTTGTATTCAGAACTATAAGACAAGCCGGCGGTGGCGCACGCCTTTAATCCCAGCACTCGGGAGGCAGAGGCAGGCTCCAAAGCTACAGAGAAACCCTGTCTCGAAAAGCCAAAAAAAAAAAAAAAAAAAAAACTATAAGACACTTGTTAGGGCTGTAAGGTAACTATTTATTTATTTATGTATTTATTGTTTATTTTTGAGATAGGGGTCTCACTATGTAGCTATGGCGATCCTGGAACTCACTAGATAGACTAGGCTGTCCTTGAACTCACAGGGATCTGCCTGCCCTTGCTTCCCAAGTGTTGTAATTAAAGATATGTGCCACACTCACCCCATCACTTTTTTGATTTTTGAATAAGAAAAACATTCATAGAATACTTTAGATTGAAAGCTTATACCTAATTATTAAGTCTCTGCAATGGCTCAAACAGGTTAAGATATTGACCTTTATGCTCTAAACATGAGAAAATTAAAACCATGCAAGGCAAAAGAATCAGTAAATGATGTCGTCACATCTAGACCCCAGGCCTGCACTGCTTCTCATCGGCAAACGTGGCACTATTTTCTAAACATGAGTAGAATGGTGAAGGTTTCAGAATCTAAGGGTTAGAAAAACCATCTCAGGAAAACCCCTCAAATGATTAGAATAAATAAAGAACACTATAATGCACTATGGTAGTCACAAGTAATTATTTGAAGATGAACAAAAAATAGAATTTTCTGTGCAAGAGCTATTGTTTTTAAAAATGTAATACTCTGAAATTATCTGTGGAATCCCCAAGTTCTCTGAGATATTATTTAGCTTTTTTTTATATGATCAGAAATTAAAATACTCATAAATATATTCCTGATTATCAGCAAAGCTCCAAACAGCTGTGTACTGACAATTCTGTGTTTAATCTCGGTTTGGTTCTTGATAATACTGACACATGTGGTAATAACTTAATTACCACAAGCTAATGAATATACAGAAAGAATACACAGGAAGAGAACTATCAAAAGAGACTTAAAATTAATGGTACGTTATGTAAATGAAGGCTTGATTGGTAATGGGAAGTTCTGAATGTACCCATCCATGATTCTTAAGGGTAACATGTATGTCTGCATGTATGTACAGTGCCCATGGAGTGTGCGGGATCCTCTGAAACTGGAGTTACAGATTATGATCCACCTGATATGGATGCTAGGAACCAAGCACAGTTCCTTTGGAAGAGGAGAAATCACTCTTAACTGCTAAGCCATGTCTCAACCCCAAGACAGTTACACTGCTAAGCTGCCAGGTGATACTGATGATTTGGGGACAGTACTCCAAAATGACCAGCAGTACACATGAAGCTCAACAGGCATGCAAGCTGAAAAGAAATACCACAGACTGAGAAAACAGCTCAGTGGGAGAAGTGCTTGTCACACAAGCATAAGTGCATGCATGTCACACATGTAAGGGGGCCAGAACCCTTAGAAAACGTAAAACTCATGTGTGGTGTAATCCTAGTCGTGGGAACGTACTTTACCTCCATATGCATATATGTGTACACACATAAAAACATTTTTTAGAGATAATATAACTAGCACAAAGCAATGAGCTAATCAACAAAACTGCCATGAACCAGCAATATAGTTTTAGCAAAACAGTAACTCAACATTAACTTTATAGTTGTATTTTTACTAACTGATAAAACTATTTTAACTTCTTTGAGCTCTACATATAAAAAGTTTATGCCTATGTGGGCCTTGAAAATCCTTCTGCTTCAGCCTCATGAATGCTGGGACTAAAGTTCTGTGCCACCATTCCCAGGCCCCTAGCTGTTCTCTAAAAAATACTCGGTACATTCCTTCAAAGTTGGAAATTCAGAACATAAGTTTAGCTGGTTTGGCAGACAAAGCCAAGTTATTTTATAAAATAGGACAACTTATTTTTAAGCTTCCATTCTTACCAATAAAATAATTTGATTATACACAACTCCAAATCTAGCACCACCCAAACCTCTGTTTGGAAAAGCAGAAAGGAAATGCCACAGGAGTCTCACCATTGCTGCTGGTTTTTGCATTCTTTGCCAGCTGTGCACGAGTAGCAGCAATCAGACTGTCATGGGCCAACTCCTGGACCCGCAGGAACCACGGGATACTGCTGTCTGTGCTCTCACCAGAGAGGAAGTCATTCCCCGAATCCTCTGTCTCATCCTGTACAAACACGAAGTGCTCAGTTGAAGAGCCCAGACCTGGAAGAAAGACAATAATACAGGGAAGTTAGCCAACATCCTTTTAGTAGCCCTGGCACAGGGACTTTGTGTCCTGAATCAAATCATTCTAGATCCTTCCTTTTCACTTCAAGTTTCTGTTCTTATAAATAATAAAGATATCATTTTTCCATTCAGCCCACACACTTTTGTTAACTCTGCCTCCTCTTGTTTCAGAGACATAATGTTCTTTCCTGCAACTAGGCCATTTGAAATTTTCCAATCCATGCTCAGTCTTCTCTCTTGTATGCTTCAGTTAAATTCTCCCTCATTAGGGCAGGAAAGAAAGCTCAGCAGTTAAGAGCCCTTGGCTATCACTATATGGGCTAGGCTGGCCTTGAACTCACAGAGGTCTGCCCATCCCTGCCTCCCAAGTGCTAGGATTGCAGGTGTGAGCCACCACTGCCCAACAACTGTATTATTGGTTTTGTTTGAGGCATGGTCTTACTATGTTGCCCTGCTTCAGCGACACGTGTATGCTAACCTTCAAAACAACTCCTCTTCTAACTTGCATTTCCACTCAGTCACACTCCATTCTCCCCTCACACCTATCTTCCAGGAATTATTATTTTTGCAAAGGGCACCAGATAGAAATTTAATCTCACTAGTCTAACCTATAGTATTTGGAATCATTTAGTATCCTTTCTTTCTAAAATATTTTCCTCCTTTGGTTTCCCATCCACCATTTTCTCCCAGTTCACCTTGTTATTCTGTTGTCCTCTTAAATGTTTCCTTTCCCAGGGCCCTAGACTTATCTTTTTTCTATATATGCTTTAAACATCTCTAGAATCAAAGAATCATGATCCACATTTCACATTTTCTGAATGTGATGAGCAGCCCAGATGCCTACTTATCCCAAACCTCTCCAGAACTCTGGATTCCTATTTTTATCTCCCTCCTCAATGTGCCTCCAATATCAAAACACCAACCAACTCATTTGGAACTAAGCATCCTCCCCCAAGCCTGTTCTTGCTCTCACTATCTTGATAGGTTAAGGGTGCCACATTAATTTTCCAAATAAGTAAATGTTTCTATTGCAGGATGTAGTGGCACACCAACTTTCTAATCAAATAATAAAGATTCTTTGCATCTCATGAATATTAAATACTGGCTCACGTCTAGCTTTTTCCCCTAAAAACTGAGTAGAGCTCAGAAAAGATTAAACATACCTGCTCTTGTTAGGTTAAGAAGAATAAAAGAAGTGCTATCACTTGGCTGTAAATCTTGCAACAAGTTAGGTGACTCTGGAGTGGACAGAAATTCTGGGGACTTCTGTACAGTCTGAGCCCTTGTCTCTTCTCCGTCTGGGCCCACGTTCACCTGAAGGCTCCTCAAAACAGCTGAAGATGGGACCTCCTTGGAGGAGTTAGTATGATGTGGAGTATCATCTAATGAAAGAAAACACCACAGCTTCATGTAGCATTCACCTCCAGGGAGCTCGCCTGTGCTATAAATAGCACCTAAGACACTAAACTTCAATTAGTTTCTACTACCCTTATTAGAGTATACAGAATTCTCATATTTGCAAATACAAAAAGTGCCTTAGAAAAATCACAGGAGGAAAAACACCCTGGGAAAGCACTGAAATTCTGTACAACAATCAGTATGTTTCATTACAGTTTGGGGTTTACACTGTTTAAATAATTTAAAAGACTTGCTCTAAAGAAGTTTAAGCTAGACATAGTAGTGCACATCTTTAATCTCAGCACTTGGAAGACAGAGGCAGACAGATCACTGTGAGTTCGAGGCCAGCCTGGTCTACAAAGAGAGTTCTATGACAGCCAGGGCTAAATAGCAACCCAATCTCAAAAATCCAAAAATGAAGTTTATTTTAAGGGATGGATCACATGAGACTCTGCCTCAAAAATAAATAAAACACCCCCCCCCCTTTTTTTTTCAAGACAGAGTTTCTCTGTAGCTTTGGAGCCTGTCTTGTAGACCAGGCTGAATACAACCCATTTTTAAATTCTTAAAAACAAAGCATTTTAAATGAAAACTACCATTTAAAGAAGAGAGGAGATGGGTGTAATGGCTCTATACAATCAGGAATTACACTATGTGATGAAGTAGACACTATTTCCAGAGGCTTTCATTCGTCCTTAAAAAAAGCAGGTAACACTTTTTTTCTCTTTTAAACAGATGGCAAATAAGATCATAATAAAAATGGACAGACTACTGTTTTCATTAGCTACTGGTCTAATGAAGTAGTACAATAATGTGAATTTTCCTAACACCACACAATCAGACACTGAATGATAATTTGAAATGGCAATCCGATGCCATGTGTATTTTACCAAACACACCAAAAATATTTGAAAAACATAAAGTTCATAATAGCACTGTTCATCATAGCACAATATTAGAAAACAGTCATCAACAGAGACATTAACAAAAAAGTTGTGGTCTGTAAATATTGTAGGATACTCTGATACCAAACCAAGCTATAGTAAGAGTGACTCACTGTGACAGAGCAAAACAAGGCTACAAAACATCTGGTAAAGAGGTGTCATCCATTCATGTAAGGTCACAAACAAGATAAAATTAATATTCTGTTTAGAAATGTATACAAGAGTGGGTAATTTTGGAAAACAAAAGAAGTAATCACAGCCGGGCAGTGGTGGCGCACGCCTTTAATCCCAGCACTCGGGAGGCAGAGGCAGGAGGATCTCTGTGAGTTCGAGACCAGCCTGGTCTACAAGAGCTAGTTCCAGGACAGGCTCCAAAGCTGCAGAGAAACCCTGTCTCAAAAACCCCCCCCAAAAAAAAAAAAAAAAAAAAGAAGTAATCATAAAAGTACAAACAGTACTTGTGGTGCATTAAAGAAGGGAAGTTTCCATATCAAGGAGAGCGAGCCTACGGAGAGCTTGGATGATGTTCTTCTTGTTTGGGGAGGTCCGTATATGGATAGTTCCTTATATTTATTCCTCAAGCTGTACTAATGTGGCTTTATACCTTTCTGTAGCCACCATATATCATAAGAGAAAACATGAGGGCCAACAGTGTGGCTGAGAACAGGTGTGGGTAAAGCCTTGTCACAAAGCCTGATGACCTGAGTTCAATCCCTTGGGTCAGTAAGGTGGGAGAAGAGAACCAACTCCCACAAGCTGTCTTCTGACCTCCACACATGCGTCATGGTACATGCATTTAACATCTGATTTACCTCTATCCCTGCAGCCTGGTTTATCACCCTTTCTCTGCCAATATTACTTAAGGCCTCCTTTTAGTCTCCTTGGCCTCCCAGGGGCCTTTAACACACTGATAAGCATCTAACTCTAAGCTGGCATTCTGCTCTCCTTTCAGGCCTTTTGCCTGATCCCAGGTGCTGCACTGGCCTTTCTGTCTCCCACACATCCTTATCCTTTGTCCAAATTACTCAGGCATGTATGACTTCCATGGCTGCTTTTCCCCATGACTCTTAAATTTTACTTTCAAAAATCAAATTATCCATTCTACTCCTGCCACAGAGTAGGCTAAACTCTTAAGACTTCTTAGTCCTACCTGTAGTGAATATACTTTACCTGGTAACATTAGCCGACTGCATTCTGAGGCCTCGGTCACTGGAAGGAGGGATAAGCAAGTAATGTCTTTAGCTTCTGATTCTACTAGCCCTTGTCCCAGGGGGATGGAGGTATTCTGAACAAACTGAACCAGGAGCTGAGGAGGGGAGAAAAGAAGCAAGGCTGAGAAACAGGATGCTAGGAATGAATTTCAACTTTCAAATTTACCAAACAAATGATGATATTATTCAGTCTTGTTCCTGGTCTCAGTCATATACACAGAAAAACTAGACTAAATACACATCAGGTGTGTTCTACAGAATAGTTGGTAGATGTAATGAAGTTATCAAATTATGAGAGTGTATTTTAAAATGAGCTTTTGTAATTTTTAAATCAACTGTACTGTATTGATTACATCTTACAAAGCTTTTTCTTGGGTAGTGGTATATTTAATCCTTGTATAAATTCCTAGGTGAACTTGTATTCTACAAATGAGGAATCAATCTGAAGACACTGACTTGTCTAAGTGACATAACCAGTCAGAAGCTCTAGTCTTCGAAATTAAGTAATTATTTCAAATTTGGTGACTTTCCTATTATGGAACACAGATTTACTAAAATTAAGATGGGAAAATGAATGAAATTATAAAATGCTTAACTCTCCCAATAATGTTCAGAAAGAAAATATTTTCATTTATATGTAAGATTAACAATTTATGTAAATAAATACACACACACACATATATATATATATACACACCACAACTATATAATATAAATTAATTTTAGGGATATATTTTATTATATAAGCAAGCACCTTAGTATTTTGTTAAATACTTAAGTAGCAAATGTAAAAAATCCACAAAAGAGGGCTGTAGAGAAAGCTCAGAGGTTAAGAGCAATGTCTGCTCTTCTAAAGGTCCTGAGTTCAATTCCCAGCAACCACATGGTGGCTCACAACCATCTGTAATGGGACTGGTGCCCTCTTCTGGCCTGCAGGCATACACACAGACAGAATATTGTATACATAATTAATAAATAAATAAATAATTGTAAACTAAGAGTTGTAGTAATCATTTGGCTCACAAAACCAAAAATGTTTACTATTAAGCCACTAGAGAAGTTTCCTGAGTGATGGACTAAGCATAAACTCTGAAAACCCACCAAAGAAAACAGCTAAGTGGGCTCACCTCTGGTTTGGATTCTAACTCATCTGATAACATTGATTCAGCTTCTGAAATCCTGTGGCTGTTCAGGGCACAGGTTCAAATCTAATTCAGAGTCAATGACACCTTCCTGTTATACTCATAGCCCTTTAAGAAACATTATGTTTTTTTCTGTAAGATGCTGAGCTAGGTTGGTAACCAATTTAACCTAAAAGAGGGTAAAAAAGAGAAGAACACAGCATTAAGAGCAGCAGGAACATGTAACTAATAAACATATGCCTTTATTATATCTAAAAATCAAAGAATTCAGCCTATAACATTTGTTTAAAACAGAACAAGTCCAATAAGTATCAAACCTATAAAAACATGTTTTGATAAACTTTCTACTTTTTAAATTCTTATTTTTATTTCAGGCACATGTATCTTGTTGTGTTTCCAAGTGTCCACAGAGTCCAACAGGAGGTATCAGAGTCTCCCAGAGCTCCATGGAGCTCCAAGTGGTTGTAAGCAGCCCTATGTGGATGCTAGGAATCAAACTCTGGGTCTCTGCAAGAATGGCAAGTGTTCTTTTTTGTTTGTTTTGTTTGTTTTGTTTGTTGAGACAGGGTTTCTCTGTGTAGCCCTAGCTGTCCTGGAACTCGCTCTGTAGACCAGGCTAGCTTCAAACTCAATAGAGATTCACCTGCCTCTGTCTCCCGAATGCTGGAATTAAAGGCGTGCGCCCCCAGGCAGCATGGCAAGTGTTCTTAAACACTGAGCCATATCTTCGGTTCCCACAGTTTCTCCTTCTAGTGAAAGTTTTTCTTTTTCTTTTTTTAAAGACAGAATCTTGGTATATAGCCATGACTGATCTAAAATTCACATATGAACCAGGTTGGACTCCAACTGTCAACAAATTCTCCTACCTCTTCCTCCTGAGTGCTCGGGTAACAGCTATCACCACACCTTGCTAATAAAAGGTCTTCAATATGGAAAAACTGTATTTCAAAAGATGTTTGTCAAAAATAAAAAGCAAAAACCAGGAAGCAACACATGATTACCTTTCAGAACACCTGAACACATTTACACAATACAGGGTATGGTTAGTTAAATATGGTACTGGTACTTTAAAATACAATTTTGGTTGGGAATGTAGTTCAGTGGTAGAACATTTGCCTATCATGCAAATACCTGGACTTGAGTCACAACACCACACACACACAGATTGTGAAGCCCATACAACAAAGAAAATGGATTACAAATCTCTTTTTCATTTCAACACTAATTACACCATGCATAAAAAAAGTAAAAGAAAATCACACAGACGCAGCAGTAGTTACGCTGTGTAACAGGTCCACGGGCTTTACTTTTCTTGGCTCTCCAAGGCAATTATGCTGATTTAAAACACAAGGCTACTGGGGCATGGTGGTGCACACCTGGACTCCATAGGAAATTCACCAGTTGGGCTACAATGATACTCTTTCTCAGAAAAGTAAAAACAAGTAACAAGCCAACGTGTGAGATGGTGCCCTGAGTGTACTCTCCAGCACAGCCAAACAGGGTGGCCTGGGCAGTTCCATACTTCCCAGAGGCAGAAGCACATCCGTTTTCACCCTCCCTCCCTCTCAGATCCCCTCCTTCCCTGGTCACCACTGCAGACCTTGCTAGACCCCAAGCTGAAAGCTCTCTCAGTGCTTAAGTCCCCTCCACCCCAGTGCTCTGGCACATGAATTCACTTAGTTTGGTGTAATTGCTGATAAAAGGGGGAGTACTGCTATCCATAAAGACAGCTAAAAAAAAAGTACCTAGGATGGGAGCTTTCCATTAGCACAGGGTAGACTGGAAAGTTAGACTCAGACAGACATTAAGAAATACTGGAAGCCAGGCGGTGGTGACGCACGCCTTCAATCCTAGTACTCAGGAGGCAGAGGCAGACAGATCTCTGAGTTCGAGGCCAGCCTGGTCTACAGAGCAAGTTCAGGACTACACAGAGAAACCCTGTCTCGAAAAACTAGAAGAAGGAAGTCCTGGAATTAGGGCCTGTAAGATGGCTCATTTGTGAAGGTGGCCACCATTCTGACAACTTCAATTCAACCCCCAGGACCCATGTGATAGAACTAAGTCTTACATGTTGTCCTCCGACCCCCACATATGTGTACACACATAAATACATCTAATTCTTAGAAGGAATACTGGAATTAAAGCTTTGTTTGTTGTTAACAGCGGCCTACAGTCCATTTACAAGATATATGTGAAATATTCCTTTTACTGATCGCATAAAGCAAAGTATCATAAATGCCCAACTTTTCTTTCTACATACATGTTTTCCTCAAGCACTGCAACAGCTTAATATGGTTTATCCACTCATCTTCATGAGAGGAAACCAAGGCTGATCAAGTTATAAGCAAGCTGACATGAATAGTTGGCACAAATAGGAAGTGATTACATCTAAGTCAGATCTTAAATTTCAAGGGCTTAGCAATTCCTCTTCCCCAATTTCAGCTCACATAACAAGCCAAGAAATTACCAGATGTTTGTCCAGATTATTACTAAAGTGCATCCAACTTTGAGATTCTTGACTTGCAGAATCACTAAGCTATCACACACCCTTAGGGGTCACCCACTGTGTCTTTTTATCTTAGTGTTCTCGTTTTAATAGTCTTTGAAAACAAGTAAGGCTATTTTCTGGAACAACTGCAATATGCATATTGTAACTGAATATAGCCATACAATTCCAGGGCCAAAATTTCTGGCTTGTATAGGCACTTAATGAACAAATAAAGTAGAATGCACTTAGAAAAGGCTGAACCCCAGGAATCTTTGCAAGAGTGGGGGTCAAGGAGGGGGGGTGGAGGCAGGCATCTGTAATCTCAGCAATGGGGAATCTAAAGTAAGAGACCAGGGAGTTTTCGGCTACACAGCAAGATCATATCTCAGAATGAAAAGAAAACAATCCGCTCAAGAGCAAGTGTTCTATGTGGACTGCATTAACACAGACCTTGCTAAGCACCTAACTGGCCAGCAGTACAAGGGCAAACATGTAAGCTAGGCCTGCTGCTAGTTCCAAGTCCATTACCTAGTAAACCACTTCAAAAGCTGCAATGGAAACTTTTTCTTGCAATGCAAATCTTTCCAAAAAGCAAGTTTGGGGTTGGACACAGTGGCACACACTTTAATTCAGCATATCTCTAGGAATCTGAGGCCAGCCTGGTCTACACAGTGAGTTCTGGGCCTGAAAAGGCTGCACACAGTGAGCCCTTGTTACAAACTTTCAGACAGTCAACATAAATGTTACCCCTTTCGTAAGATTTTTGGTTTTTATTTACTGTGCATGGGTGTTTTGCCTACATGTTGTCTGCACACCACACATATGTAGTACCCGTGGAGGCAGAGGGTGCTGGGTGCTCAGTTGTGAATCACCATGCGGGGTACTGGGAACTAACTAGATCCAGGCCCTCCACGGAGCAACAGCGCTCCTAATGGCTGCTCTGAACTTCGCAGATCCCACTCTCACCCACTTTGAAGAGTACAATTCAACTGTCTTTAGTATACCCACAGTTGTGCAACCACATACACAACCAGTTTTGTTTGTGGGTGTGGGTGGTTTTTTTGGGGGGGAAGGTTCAGACAAGCTCTTGCACAGCCCTGGTTGTTCTAGAACTCTCTATTTCTGAAGCTGGCCTTCAACTTCTGGTCCCACCTGCTTAGATCTCCCAGTACTGAGATTAAAGGTGTGTACCACCATGCTTGGCTAATTTTACATTTTCCCAAAAGAAACCCTGAAGTCACTACCCACTTCTAAAGTACTCATTACTAGGAGTTTGAAAGACCTCATACAAATTTCCCTATGAGCACATAAGAAGCAATGGCTAAACATTCAGAGGATCAGTAACATGACGAATGACACCCAATTCCCTGCCCCTCTACTCTGGACTTTTCTTCTGACTTCCAAACTATCAGTTACTTGCTGAGTAATTCCACATATATATCCATCAGCATTTCAAACCAAACCACATCCAAACCCAGATTATCACCTCCCTACCAAACCTGTTCTTCTTGAACTAACCCTTTTATTTATTGCCCAATCTTCTTCCCACTCGGCTGCAAATTCTATCTAGCAGTCTCTCTCATTTTTCATATTTAATCCCAGCCATTAATGAATTCCCCAAGTCATTTACTCCTACTGTGATACTGTTTAGATTTCTCGGTATCTTTCAAATACACGGGGGCTGGGGGGGGGGGAGACTACGCTATTAATACAGGCTTCTAACTGGTCACCTTGCCTTTAAAAGCTTCCCTTTCCTCAGGGCAGAGGTGGCACACGTCTTTAATCCCAGAACTCGGAAAGCAGAGGCAGGCGATCTGTGCATTTGAGGCTCAGCTGGTCTACAGAGCAAGTTCCAGGAGAGTCAGGGTTACAAAGAGAAACCCTGTCTCGAAAATCCAAAAATAAAATAAAAATACTCTTTGCAATCTATCTTTTACCCAAACACTCATTTCCCCCCCCCCCATACAAGAATGTTTGTCACCCCTCATACTCTAAGTTTACTGTCGCAAAATAATGGTCAAACCTCTTCACTAATACACTCCCCCCAAAAAACTAGAAATTGCAAAATTTTCCCCAAATTTGACACCTACGAGGTCAAGACTTAAATAAAAACCTACATCTTCTGATGCTCGGTTGCCCTGTATTCTGCTATACACTACGATAACACAAAGTGTAATTTCTCGGGGCCAAACACCAAGAATTGTCCGTCTTCAAAATATTTTTCCTTCTCTTTGCATATTTTACACTGGCCCCTGTGCCAACGTAAAAGTATGAACTCTGAATCCCATCTCAATATTTAACTCCCAAATGGTGCCTAAGTACATTTCAGAGCCTCATGCGCAAGGGGGATAAAGTTTAATAAACTAATTGGATCTTCTTCTGAGAAACTTCAGAGGACGAAATTCAATGAGCAAAACACAGCTAGGCAACCAGCACTCGCTGCCCACACACGGGCCTGAAGCGGAAGGTAGAGGAGACGCCAGAGGTCCAGCCCTGGTCCTCAGGCGTCCCCCTTCCAGACCCAGGGAGTGAGTGGACGCCGGAAAAGGAAGCGGTCGCTCTGGGTGAAAGGCCGGCCGGGCACCGCTGGCCAGCCTTCCCTCCAGCACAAAGGCCTCGGTGCATGGAAGGCCCGAAGGTCCGCGGACAGGCCCGGCTGCGGGTGCAGTCCGGCGCCTCCGCCCAGGGGACTCGCTGACTCCGGGTTTCTGGGTGCAACTGACTTCCAAGCACCCGTCCGCAAAAACAAGCCAAGGAGCCAAGACAGCGCGCCTCAGATCCTGGGAGGCGTAGGGCCGAAGCCGCGGGGTGTCGGACCGGTCGCTCTCAGTCCGCCAGACGCCGGGGGGGGGAGGGGGGGTGTGATAAAGTGAGGAGGGGGGGCTTTCTTGTATCCTTAGGGGCGAACTCGGTTGCAGACCCCCAAACCGGGCCGTGGGTTCCTTTCTCTCCGGGACCACCTAGCTAAGCGCTGAGGCCAGTCCCAGCCCGGGGCTCACCTTCCAGTCCAGGGCAGCTGGCCGTCCGGCAGTCAGTCCCGAATTCCGTCCACACACGGCGTCTTCCGGCTCCCGCCGGAAGCAGCTCCCGAGCGGGACAGGAAGTTTGGCCACCCCCCCACTAGCACACCCACTGGCTTTCTTCTCCTCCCCGCGGGTGTTACTCGGGTCGAGGTGCTGACCCCCGGGCAGCTGCTTGGGCCGACCTCCCCGTCCCCTCAGAGCCACACTGGGCTCCGGCCGGTGGAACCGCAGCACCCCGCCCCCTGCCCTCCAGGACTCTCGGGTCCCGAAGTCTGAAACCAGGTCAGTGCCTTCTAGCCGTGACGTCACCGCCTTCCCGCTAGGTGGCTGTGTGCCGCCGTTGGTGGGTGTGCAGCTTTCCCCGCAGCTGCGGAGTTGACAGTTAACGAGAAACACCAAAACTCTCCATGAAGAGACCCAAGGAGGGATCTGCACAATCAAGACCTGCATTGTCCATTGGACTGGGTATGAATTTAGGCACGTATACAGCTAATAATCTTGGCTGTCCTGACTGAGGGCTAAAATACCTAAGTTCCATGGTGAATAATAGTACTTGATGGAACTTTTGAGTTTGACTACGTGAAATGTAAAGACCTGGCTTGGTAGCACAGTCCTGTAATCAATCCCAGCGCTCCCAGCACTGGGAGTTCCGGGCCACCTAGGACAATACAGTGAGACCCTGTCAAAACCAAAATAACAAGAAAAAAACCATGATGTGGTACGAAGAGTGGGGGATTAAAGGCAGTGCCCATGAGAATTAATGTTCTCTTAAGGCGTTTATTTTCATGTTTAGAGATAAAGTAGGAGCCTAAACAAGCTAGGGATTAGTAGATTGGGTACAAAACAAAGTATTCCAGGCCATCCAGGTGGAAATAATTCCTTGGTACACAGTCCATGCTGGGCACTGGGAAGCATGGCTATAAACCCATTTGAGGATTTCTGTGATAAGGACAACTGGGCTACATAGCATCTGAAAAGAAACCTTGGGATGGCAAGAAAATCTTTACTAGGAGCTAAAATCCTAAAGTTTAAGTAAATTAAACAAACCGAGTGGTGGTGGCACACACCTGTATTCCCAGCAGAGGCAGGCAGATCTCTGTGAGTTCGAGGCCAGCTTGGTCTACAAGAGCTAGTTCCAGGACAGCTAAGGGATATTACACAGAGAAACCCTGTCCCAAAAAACCCAACCCAAACAAAACAAAAAACAAAGTAGATTTGGGAGTTACCAACATATGAAGAAATGAAGAACCCTCCAGAAAGAAAAACTTGTCCAGAGCAAGTATGTAAAACAAGGTTAGACCGATGCAAAACTGGATTGAGTGATACTAATACAGTTTGAATATATTTATTGCAAGTGTCACCTATAAAATACATTGGCTGTGTAAAAAAAGTATATTAAATCACACTTAGAAAACATCTCCAATTTTACTTTTCTAAAGGTTGAGTTACAATTAATAAAACATCAATATATGTGGAATATTCATGTCTACAACCATTGGTTAGTTTACTTTGTCCTATCATTTTCTGAAGCTTTTTTTTTGTTGTTGTTGTTGTTTTTGAGACAGGGTTTCTCTGTAGCTTTTGGAGCCTGTCCTGGAACTAGCTCTTGTAGACCAGGCTGGCCTTGAACTCACAGAGATCCGCCTGCCTCTACCTGTTGAGTGCTGGGCTTAAAGGCATATGCCACCACCACCACCACCATCATTTTCTGAAGCTTTTTTTTACTTGGGGCGAGTTGGGAGTGGGGGTTGCTATTGGGAATTAAGGCTCCTAGAATACTAAACAACGTTCTGCCCTGATTGCTCCCCCAACCCACTTTAATCAATAAAATTCCAAGTATATCTACTTGCCCTCCAAAGTTTCCCAAAGTACAGGCCTTTAACACTAGCACTCCAGAGGCAGACAGGCAGCTAGAGATCTGTAAATTCCAGGGCAGCCTGAATTACATAGCAAGCTACTTAACAGACTGTCTCAAAAAAATATTCCTAAAGTAAACACAAGCTTTTGTTAGGCTTGCTACATAGTCAGTAATTTGGGAGAACACAAGCCTTCTGGGTATAAATCTGGTCTATTGAGCTTCTCATCAACTCAACTGACGTTATTTATCTTTTCATAACACTCCCAACCCAAAACTTCTCTTCAACCCCTAAGACTGTTCCTCAGTCTGATACTCCCAATGCTGCCACTACGTGCTTATACCATTAAAAGTCTCTCTTTGGGCAGTCTGGAGAGATAGCTCAGCAGCTGCTCTACCAGAGGACCTGCATTCAAAAACCCAGCACCTACATGGTGGCTCAAAACTCTCCAGTGCCAAGGGATCCAGTGCCCTATTCTGCCTCTGCAGGAATCGGGCATGCATGTGGTGTACAGACAGACAAGACACATAGGTATATAGAGACTTTTAAAGTCTCTCTTCCATGTGAAATATGGAAATCCCAGCTCAATCCTAATACTCTCACTTTAAGAATAATGTTAAAAATTTCCCCAGTTCAACAGATGTTAACTGCTTCTGACCACAGAATTAGAGTATTCAGTTTTAAAAATAACTTAAAGATATGTCTACATATGATCCATTAACAGTTGTATTAACTATCCAGGAGTTTTTAAATATTTGATACAAATATATGTAACATGAGTTTTAACAAACAAAATTAGCTGAGTATAGTGAGTAACACATGCCTGGAACCCCAGAGATAATTGGCAGTGGGGAACCTGAGGAATCAGTCCAGCCTGAGCTACACTAACAGACCCATCTCCAAAATAATTATTATTACTAGTTATTATTACAAGGAAAATAAGTCAGGTATAGTGGTCCATGCCTGTGATCCCAGCACTCAGGAGACAGGCCACAAGAATCACAAGTACAAGGCCAGTGTGGACTTCGTATTTGAAAGCCTGTCTCGAAAATAAAATAGAGAAAAACAGATGATACCAAATCTATTGTGGCAGTGCTTCTCACCCTTCCTGATGCTGCGACCTTTAACACAGTTCCTCACGTTGTGGGGACCACAACCATAAAATTATTTCATTGCAATTTCATAACTAATTTTGCTACTGTTATGAATTGTAATGTAAATATCCGATATGCAGGATATCTGATAGTAACTCCAAAGGGGGTCACAACCCACATTGTATTATGGCTAACAATCACATGTTAGATATATAGTTAATATATGATATTGAAAATGAGGTTATGTAACTAAAAATATTACAATTACACTTAAATCAAGAACTATCTGTACTGTAAGATTATTTTTTAAATGTATTTTAAGAATCTTTGTGCACAATAGGAAATGTAGGGCTTCCTTGATGAAGATACGCAGACTACAGAGAAAAATCTTCTGAAATGCAGACGATCTGCTTCCCTATGTTGCCTCCGGTCATCATGGACTGGAACGCAACTGAAAGAAAAGAATAGGTCGTCTGAAAAGAGAAATTTTGCTCTATGTTTGTTAGCGGTCTAACACATAAAATTAGTTTCAATAATTTCTTTCTTTTTTTTTAAAGATTTAATTTATTTATTATGTATACAGTGTTCTGTCTGTCTGTATGCTTGCTGGCCAGAAGAGGGCACCAGATCTCACTCTACAGATGGCTGTGAGCCACCATGTGGTTGCTGGGAATTGAACTCAGGACCTCTGGAAGAGCAGTTAGTGCTCTTAACCTCTAAGCCATCTCTCCAGCCCTTGAATAATTTCTTAAGTGATTTTTCTGCCTTTTGTTTATTTGGTTTTTTGTTGTTGTTGTTTTGAGACAGGGTTTCTCTCTGTAGATCAGGATGGCCTTGACCTCACAGAGATCCACTGCCTCTGCCTCCTGAATGCTGAGATTAAAGGTATGTGCCACCACTGCCTTGACAAAAAAATAAATCTAAAAAGAAAAATCACTGGGTCAGGTGGTGGTGGTGCATGCCTTTAATCCCAGCACTCAGGAGGCAGAGGCAGGCGGATCTCTGTGAGTTTGGGGGTAGCCTGGTCTGCAGGGTGAGTTCCAGAACAAAACACATAGATACACTGTCTCGTGTGTGTGTGTGTGTGTGTGTGTGTGTGTGTGTGTGTGTGTGTGTGTGTGTATAAAAATCTGGGGCTGGGGAGACGGCTTAGTGGCTGAGGTGCTTGTTGCTCTTGCAGAGGAAACAGGCTCAGTTCCCAGCACTCATGTGGTGGCTCACAACCATCCCTATTCCAGCACCAGCTGTAGGGGATCCAACACTCTTATGAATTCCATGAACACCAGGCATGCATGTGGTGTACAAACATGCATGCAGGCAAGACACACACACAAAAGACTTATTTTATTTGTATGAGTGTTTTGCCTGCACGTATTATGTAACTGTACAACATGTGTGTGGTGCCAATAGAGACCCAAAGAGGGCTCTGGATCACCTAGAACTGGTTATGAACTGCCATGTAGGTGTCAGGATCTGAACCCGGATCCTCTGAAAGAGCAACAAGTGCTTTTAACCAACGAGTCATCTCTTCATAATTTTTGTGTGTTTTTTTTTTGTTTTGTTTTGGTGTGTTTTTTGTTTCTCAAGACAGGGTTTCTCTGTGTAGCTCTGGCACCTGTCCTGGCACTAGCTCTTGTAGATCAGGCTGGCCTCGAACTCACAGAGACCCACCTGCCTCTGCCTCCCAAGTACTGGGATTAAAGGCATGTGCCACCACTGCCCTGCTCTCTCCATGATTTTTTAACTATTACATACAGAAGGAACTCTGATAGTGTATCCATGAAGTGCATGGTCCTCAGCTAGTGGTACGTTTTTAGGAGGTTCTGGAAACTTCATGAAGTGGAGCTTAGCTGGAGAAAGTAGTCAGCAGAGTTAGGCCCTTCCTGTCTTCTGTCACCTTCATGTACCCCCACTACCAGGATGATATGCCCTACCCAAGTGTATGGCGCCAAGTGATCATGAACTGAACCCTCTAAAATCAGGAGCAAAATAATTCCTAAGATTTTGTTTCAGGTAATGAAAAAGTAACTTATATACATACTAAATATCACTAAAGTGAACCCTAAGGGTATTTGATTGCAATATGTAAGGAAACCTACATATATAGGACAGTTTCTCAGGGAAGAGTTAACTTTTATTTATTTGTTTGTTTCTTTGTTTTTCAAGACAGGGTTTCTCTCTGTGTAGCTTTGGCTGTCCTGGAACTCACTCTGTAGACCAGGCTGGTCTCAAACTCACAGAGATCCACTTGCCTCTGCCTCCTGAGTGCTTGGATTAAAGGCGTACACCACCACCACCCAGTTTATTTTATTTATTTTTATTTTTATTTATATTTGAAACAGTTTCATTAGCTGAGAATGACCTTAAGTTGATTGTATTGCCTCTACCATCTGAGTTCTGGGGTTACAGCAGTTGCTAATAGGCATGATTTATATATCATTTATGGTGGATAAACTCTCTACCAACTAGCCTACATCCTCAGCCTCAGCAATAAATACGATGGGTGTGGTGGCAAATTCTTGTAATTCTAACACTTGGGAGGTCAAGAATTTAAGGTCAGCCTCAGCCACCTATCAAATTCAAAGCCAACCAGGGCTACACAAGACCCAGACTCAGAAAAGCTCTGCTCCATCCCCATTCTTTCTGTAAAAAAAGAGAAACAAAACAAAGCCAAGGAAAGAAGACATAGCTCAGCCTTAGCTCTATGCACAAGGCTAGCATGCACAAGGTTCCATCACCGCATAAACAAAAGCACAGTCTTTCAGTTAACACAGCTCTGCAGTGTCTCCACGAAGAAGAAAAGGGGTGGGGAGCTAGGGTTTAGCACAGTGGTAAAGTGTGTTTAGCATGAAAGAGGCCATAGGTTCATTCTCTAGAACATAAAAAGAAAAGATACCTGAAAGTAGCACTAAAAGAAAATCAATACATGCATTGAGCACACATGTAGAAGAAAATCAATACATGCATTGAGCACACATGTAGAAGAGATTTCCACTCGTCTTACCTCCCATGTTTCCCAATCCATTTATCACGGTCTCTTTGATCTGTAAATCAAAAATAGTTAGATTTAGAGTTAATGGTTTCCATAAAAGGAAACAATGCAATTTAGGATTTTGCATATGGTAGAAAAATGGGTAGCCACCATTTTTCAGTAAAATCCTAATCCTATATTCCTGTTCTCTGATTGCTTTAAAATTTTTTTATACATTTATTTGTTTTGTGGGTGAATGCACATGTCGTAGCATGCATGTGGAACTCAGAGGACAACTGGTACTCATTCTGTAGACGAGGCTCGCCTACTGACTGGTTTAAAGGCATAAGCTACCATGCCCAGCTCAGTTCTTTCTACTTTTCTACCACATGGGTTCTGCGGACCAAACTCAGTTCATCCACTAGGCAGCAACTGTCCATATTCCCCGAGCCATCTCACTGCTGCCCCCACCCCCAACTTTCATCCCCATCTGATCTTAAACGAACTAGCCAGGCAACTTAGCTGGAAGTGATTTTGAATTTATGAACCTCTCCTGCCCCCACCTTCCAAGTACTGGGATGACAGGCCTTGCCACTACACGCAGTTTTGTTTTGTTTTTTCCCCCTCCTGGGGTGGACTAGGCTTCGTGCAGGCTAAGCAAACACTCTACCAAGTTACACCCTCAGTCCACATACACCCTCTAGGAAAAAATTATCTAAGTGTACACATATACAAGTTTGCCTTCATTTTCAGGTTTCAAGAATATCTTTTCTGGATACCAGATAAATAATTTCTAATTTCAGGCGGTGGTGGCACATGCTCTTAATCCTGGTTCTTAGGCAGGTGGCAGAAACAGGTGGATCTCTCAAGACCAGCCTGGTCTACAGAGTGAGTTCCAGGACAGCTAAGCTACACAGAGAACTGTCTTGAAAACAAAACAAAACAAAAAACTTCTAATTTTGCCTAACAACTAAAATCAGAATAACCATAAAGGAAAGAATATTAAAAGGATATTTACTTAAATCTATAAAAATTATAAGGAAATAGATTATATAAAGCTGAAGTAACGTAATTGTACTACTGAGTTTACAACTGCTTTCTGTACTTTCTAAAATGTGGTATTAACTCATTCTAGTTACATAAAATTTAACCAATTCTCATTAAAAAAAATATCCACAGAGCATTCTGGTATGTGCTTATGTGACTTTTAAGAGAGCACAATTTTTGGGACTAGAGAGATGGCTCATCAGTTAAGAGCACTGGCTGCTCTTTCAGAGGACCCAGATTCAATTCCCAGCACCCACATGGCAGCTCATGTAACTTATAAAGCTCATAAAACTGTAACTTCACTTTTAAGGGATCTGACACCTTCACACAGACATACATGTAGGCAAAACACAAATGCACATGAAATAAAAAATAAATTATTGGGGAAAAAAAGGAAAAAAGCACAATTTCTAGGGCTGGAGGATGGATGCGATCAGTGGTTAAAAGCACTGGCTATTCTTCCAGAGGACCCAGTTCAATTCCCAGCACCCTGATGGCAGCTCACAACCACTTGTAACTCCAGTTCCAGGGTATCTGACACTCTCTTCAGACCTCTGTGAGAACCAGGGCAGGCAAGTGATATACAAACATTTCTGTAGACAGAACATCCAGAAATAGCATGAAAAAAAGAAATCAGAATTCCTAAGTACAGTTCCACAAATACTTGTTAAATTAATGAACATTACAAATTTAGATCTCAGGAGACATACCTATTAACTTTGTAACTAATCTATGGAGAATAAAGCTTAGTAATTGTTTAGCTTTATTTTTATCTGTGTTTTGCCTGTATGCATATATGTATGTACATGTATGCACCACGGTGTGCTTGGTGCCCTAGGAGGCCAGAAGAGGTTACTGGATCCCCTGGAACTGGAGTTATGGACAACTTGTAGCAGCCATGTGAGTGCTGAGAACCAAATCGGGTCCTCTGCAAAAGTAGCAAGAGTTCTTAATCACAGCGGCCTCTACAGTCTTGAGCTTAACAAAATATTGCATAGAGCTAATAACAGTGTTTCTCAATCAGATGATTGTGGTCATCTGGGAGGAAATTTTATTCAGAGATTAACTTTTAAACTATGTGTCTACGTGTGTGTCTCTGTGGAGTATGTGCGTGTGAGCACAGTTACTTAGGCCGTTCAGAGAGGGTCACAGAGCCCTGGAGCTGCAGTTGCAGTCAATTGTGAGCAGCGTGACATACAAGTTGGAAAACAAACTTGGGTTCTCTGCAAGAGCAATGTGCTCTTAACCACTGAGCCAATCCTTTAGCCAATCTTTTGTAGGAATCTTTTGTAATGAAACCAATGTTCGCTATAGTAAATTTTAAAAAAAGTATGCCAAATGAATAAAAGAAATATACTTTTATAGTTAATAGAAATTTGGACTGGGGATGTGACTCAGTTGGTAGAGTACTTGGTTAGTTTTGGGTTCAAGCCTAGCACCACATAAATTGGGCATGGTAGAGCATGCCTAGAATTCTAGCACCAATAAAGCAAAGAGATAGGGGGTTAAGGGTTCAAGGTAATTGTCAAGTTCAAACCCAGCCTGGGCCACAGGAGACCTGGTTTCAAAAAACAAAAGAGGGTTTACCTTTAGCTTTCCTTCTTTAAACCACTGACTCAGCTGGAGAAGTCCAGGCTGAAACTTATCTTTATAGTTTAGCACGGTAAATCTCTCTCTGTAAACAGAATGAAAGAATAACGATTAGAGAATATTTCAAGAGTGAGAACCCAAGGGCAGTGGTGGTGCAGGCCTTTAGTGGGAGGCAGAGGCAAGCACATCTCTGTGAGTTCAAGGCCAGTCTGGTCTATAAAGAATGTTCTAGAATAGTCAGAGCTATTAAACAGAGAAACCTGTTTTGAAAACAAAAACAAATGAACACAATCAAATCTTTCAAATTGGTAATCCCTGTTTGCCTTTAAATTAGCCTATAACCATGCTGAGTCTGGTCAGATACAGCTTCAGGTGTAGTGAAGGGATAAATAAGTACACCAAACTTTGTTTATATCTGTTTATCATCTATAACCCTGGCAACAGCATTGTGATTTTTCATTTATAGATAACATTCTTTCCTAGCCTCACATGATGTCATCCAATCAAAGCCAAGTATCTATTTTCTGAGAAACAGTTAACCAAAATTTAATTATTGAACCTCTTTAAATACATACTTTTCAGTCAGGCGGTGATGGTGCACGCCTTTAATCCCAGCACTTGGGAGGCAGAGGCAGGCGGATCTCTGTGACTTTGAGGTCAGCCTGCTCTACAGAGTGAGTTCCAGGACAGCTAGGGCTGTGAAACCCTGTCTCGAAAATCAAAAACAAAAAACAAAAACAAAAAACAAAAACAAAAAAATAAAAAACTTTTCAATTATATTTAATAAGGAAAAAAACTATAAATGAATACATTTCCCACATATGAAATTCAGCTCCACAGCCCCAGCCCCTGTGACAGAGTAGTAAGGGAAAGGTCGTGCACACACCTTGTGATGTTTCTTTCCTTCTGGATTGCTTCTGTAGCAGGGGACAGTGGAGGAGGGTAAGGCACATCCTTATTGTACTGAGAAATTTGACCACACAGGATGATGTGGCTGTTCTGATTCATCTGCACAGAGAAACACTGACAGTTACACCCTCAGCCACCTTCCTATTGATGGATTTAGGATACATCAATGAAAGCTATTTAACCACCACACTTAAACTTTTTTCAATTAGATTCATTTATTTTGAAGATTTACCTATGTAGAAGTGCTTTTTATTTATTTGTGTATGTGCATATGCGCATGCACATGCCTCCATAAATTTTATATTCACCACATGCATGCAGGTGCCTGTGGAGGCCAGGAGAGGGCCTTCAATCTCCCTGGATCTGGAGTTACAGATGGTTTTCAGCTGCCTGATGTAGGTGCCAGGTTCCAAACTCAGTTATCCACAGAGCTGTAAGTACTCTAAGTGCTGAGCCATCTCTCTAGCCCCTACACATTTTATTAAGTCCACTCTGAAGGAATGTAGAATAAAAGTTTGGTGATCACCAAAAGAATTACATTAGTTGCCAGTGACCTTGCTGCTCTTTTGTACTATGTTCATTTTATTTATTTGTTTGGTTGGTTGATTTTGGTTTTCGAGACAGGGTTTTTCTGCAGCTTTGGAGACTATCTTGGAAAAACTAGCTCTTGTAGATCAGGCTGGCCTCGAACTCACAGAGATTCATCTGCCTCTGTCTATCGAGTGCTTGGTGTGCGTCACCACCGCCTGGCTCGTATGTCTATTTTTTTGAAGTGTATTTTTTATATGTATACGTGTGGGTCTGTAAATACGTATAGGTATTGTAACAGGTCCCCAGACCTTAGCTGACTCCATGATGGAAGTAACATTCAGGCTGTTAAACTCAGCACGTAGACAGCCCCGCCTGCCAAAACAAAAGTCCAATCCAAAAAGTCCATAGTTCTGGAAAAGTCTAAATGTATTAACCTTGCTTTTTGGCTTTTGTAGTTCTGCTTCTAATTAACTGTTCTTGTTACCTGAAGTATGTCAACCCAGCATATGGTTTTTGTGCTTAAAAGCTCACCCTGAGAAAGGCTCGGGGCTACACTGGGACCCAAACACTGGCCGGCTAATAAAGACTTTCTATTGGCTTAAACCCATGCCCAAGTAGTCTTCTCTGGTGGACACCTCACAACTGACACATCCGCATAAGTGCAGGTCTCTGCTGAGGCCAGAGGGGCCAGTTCTTAACCACTGAACCATCTCTCCAACCCGATCATGTATTTTTTTAGATTTAAATAATATAATCTCAACTGCAAGTAATTTTACATATAGTCAAGATCTATTTATTTTTATTATCAACTGTTGATGTTTTACCACATTGTCAATAAAAATATATAATATCGATAATCTATGAAAACCATCTCCCTACCCAACTCAGGGGTTATGGCTGTTAGGTGACTGGTGGTTGGTGAGAGACTAGACAGAATCTCAGTATTCCAGTGTAACTCTTAATTTTTCACAAATGTAGTGGGAGCCGCAGGCTGCTTCCCGCCGCCTGGCTCTGCACAGCTAGCTTTACACCCCAGAATAATTACACGGAAACTGTATTTATTTAAACACTGCCTGGCCCGTTATCTGTAGGCTCTTATTAGCTAACTCTCACATCTTGACTAACCCATTTCTAATAATCTGTGTAGCACCACGAGATGGTGGCTTACAGGGAAAGATCTTAACCTGCGTCTGTCTCAGAGAGGAGAGGCATGGTGACTGCCTCATTGCCTTCTTCCCAGCATTCTGTTCTGTTTACTCCGCCTACCTAATTTTCTGTCCTATCAAAGGGCCAAGGCAATTTCTTTATTAACCAATGAAAGTAACACATAGACAGATGACCCTCCTCCATCACACAAAAGTAAACTGAAGGTGAAAATATATCACAAGGCAGGAACTGAAATTCAGAACACAAATGTGCAATCAAATGAAAGCAAGTATCAAGATCTTCTGTATAACTTAAACACAATAATCATGGAGTTGTCAAAATGAACACTACACTTTTATAGCTTCCCTCAGTATCAAGCAAAAATATCACAATGAATAAAATACAGTATCAGATTTGTAACGGAAAGAAACCAGCAAACCACCTGACTTATCACCGTATCACTAATGTCACCACCAACGTTGTCAAAGTAGACATCCACTCCAGCTGGGCACGACTCTCGGAGCTGTGCCGCCACATTCCCTTTTTTATAGTTAATTGCAGCATCAAACCCCAGTTCTGAAGTCAAAAAGAGGCATTTCTCATGTGTTCCACAAATTCCCACCACTCTGGAACAGCCAAGCAGGTGGCCAATCTAGGGAGGAAGTGTTTGAAAATTAAATGGCTTTATATTCACACAAACATAAAAATGTCGAAGAACACAATATATTTCAAGTACTAGAGAATATTTGCCCCAGCTAATTTTCATGTCAACTTGACAAAAGCTAGCATCATCTGAGAGGTGGGAACTTCAACTGAGAAAATGCCTCCATAAAATCTGACTGTAGGTCAGCCTGTAGTGGCATTTCTTTAGTGTTTGAAATTGGAGGGCCCAGTCCATTGTGGGTGGTGCTACCCCTGGGCTGGTGGATCTGGAGTTGATTAAAAAGGCAGTCTAGTAGTCCTCTGCGGTCCCTGCCTCAGCTCCAGTCTCTGGGTTCCTGCTGTTTGAGTTCCTGCCATGACTTCCCCCAGTGATGAACTGTTCCCTGGAAGTATAAGAATAGACCCTTTCCTCCCCGAGTGACTTTTGATCCTCATGTTCCATCACATCCAGATTCACCCTAAGACAGCACTCATCACAATTTAGGTTTGATTACAGTGCTTTAGACTAAAACATTTAAAATGTGGTGGCACACGCCTTAGATCCCAGTACTCGAGAAACAGAGGCAAGTGTCTCTATGAGTTCAAGGCCAGCCTGTTCTATATAGCAAGTTCCATAACAGCCTAGGCTACATAAAGAGATTATGTTTCGAAAAAAAATGAAAAGAGAAAAAAATTAAAACCAAAGAGACTGAGAACAGATAATGTAATCCTTAAAAAAAAAGACCAAAACCAAACAAAATGTAATTTAAAACTTACAACTTTAATGTAATTTTTTTTTCAGTGACACTGTCAGGTCAGAATAATGTAATTTTTAAAATAAGTAATCAGACCCAAGCTATCACTCTTAAAATTCAATAATTTTCAGGGCTGTGGAGAACACAAACAATAGCTAAAATACATTGTTTCCCATACTATAAAAGCTACTGTATCAGTTACTTTCTATTGCTAAGATAAAACACCATAACCAAAAGCAACTAAAGAGAGAGAGATTATTTGGGTTTACATTTCCCAAGGGAAGCAATGCAGCAAGCAGCGGGCATGGTGGCAGAAGCAGGAAACATCACATCTTCAGCCACAAGCAGGAAGAAGAAAGAGCAAACAGAAGTAGGATGACGCCTTGAACTCTCAAAGCCCACCCCTAGTGACAGACATACTTCCTCCAGCAAGGCTGTACCCTCCCCAGACAGCACCACCATCTATCTGGATGACAAGTGTTCAAATAATGGAGACTAAGGGGGCATTTCTCATTTAAACCACCACAGCTACTGTGATGGCTGATATCGACTGTCATCTTGACAATATCTAGAATCACCACCATGAAAGCAGACCTCTAGGAACGTCTATGAAGACTTATCCAGATTAGGTTAACTGAAAGGGAAGACCCACTGGATGTAGGGCACCTCACTGAATACACAGGAGAGAGCAAGGTGTGTGCAGCATTCGCTGCTTTCTGTGTCTTGAGTGCTGATGCAACATGACCCGGAGCCAGGAACTGTGAAAATCCTCCATCCTGGGCAGGCATTTTATTACAGCAAAGAGATAACTAACTAATATTGCTACTATTTATAAAATATTGAACTTTGTACAGTTCTCTCAAAACATTTATTACATACCTACAATTCAATAGCTTTCTGCAATATCAGCACTTGGAAGGTGGAGGTAGGAAGAATAGGAATTCAAAGCTGGTCTAAGCTACATAGTAAGTTTGAGGTCAGCCAGGGAGACAAGTGACTCCATTTTGAAATATACATTAATAAATAACCTTCTTGAGGATGTAGAATTCTTATTAATTTCTCTAAAATAAGAGTTTGATTTTATATTGTTGTTTGGTGCAGGCAACTGAACATAGTGCTTCATGCATGCTTAGCAAGGGCTCAAAGCACTGAGCTACAACCCAACACCCCTCGTCATCATATTTTGTGAAGATGTATATATCTTCACATGGCTGCATGTATGTATGTGTATTATGTGCATGCCTGGTGCCCAGTAAGCCAGAAGGCAGCACTGACCTGCAGTTAGAGAGTTCTAAGCCACTCTGGTGCTTAGAACTGACCTGGGTTTTCTGCAAGTACAGTGAGTACTCTTAGTCACTGGGCCATCTCTGTACTCCCTGCTTGTCTTTTATTTCAAGGAATTACAGATTTGTATGATTTCCATCCCTATGTAGATGACAGAACTACTCTAACATTTGCCACATCTATTTTAGTTAAGAGAAAGAGACACAAAAACCTGTTTTTTTCATACTTTCTTAATATTTATTTATTTATTATGTATACAATATTCTGTCTGCATGTATGTCTGAAGGCCAGAAGAGGGCACCAGACCTCTTTACAGATGGTCATGAGCCACCATGTGGTTGCCAGGAATTGAACTCAGGACCTTTGGAAGAGCAGGCAATGCTCTTAACCACTGAGCTATCTCTCCAGCCCCCTTTTTTCATATTGTTATTAACAGAATCTAAACAGGTAATAATACCATTTCTGCCAACAATGTACAAAATAATGACATAATCAAAATTTTAAAGAAGTCTGGAGAGATGGCTCAGTGGCTAAAAGCACTTACTACTCTTATAGAAGACCTGGGTTTGGTTTGAAACAGCAATATCAGGAGGCTCACAACCACTTGTAACTCTAGTCCCAAGGGATCTGACACTCGAACATACATGCATGTGCTCGCACAAACACATCAAAAAATAACAAATCTTTTTAGTTAAGATCATTTTTATCCTTGACAAGTTCATATATGTGTATCCTATAGTTTGGTTACAGTCGGCCACATTCCCTCTCTCACCTTTCTCGTTCCTCTGAATTCTTCCTTCACCATAACAGGCCCCTCCCACTTTGTCTTTAATTAAGTTTAATCAGTGTTGGTTGCATGTGCTTAGGTATGCGGTTATTTGCCGTATCACAGGAACTTACAAATGGCTAACTCTAAAATTAGTTACTTTTTGTGACAAACTTTTATGTAGTCCAGGCTGGGCTTGAACTCACTAAGTAACAGAGGATAGCCTTGAACTTCTGATCTTCTTCCTCTGCTTTGTAAGTGCTGAGATTACAGGTGTCACCATACCTGTTTTATGTAGTGCTAGGGATCAAACCCAGAGCTACAAGCATGGTAGACAAGCACTCTACCAATTGATGTATGTCATCAGCCCTCAGTTTTTTTTTTATTGATTTTTATTGAGCTCTACATTTTTCTCTGCTCCCCTCCCTGTCTCTCCCCTCCCTCCACCAGCCCTCAGTTTTATATATTATACACATGGATTCTGTGATCTGCTTATGCCTTCTATCTTAGAAAAGTCAAGTAATTTTTGGAGACTTTACCTGCCCAGCCAAAGATCCACAGGCACCTGCTGCTCCACTGACAACCATTGTCTGATTGGATCCAGCAGATATGTGACCTTTCTCCTGTACCCCAATCAAGGAAGTCAGACCAGGCATACCTATAGCTCCAAGAAAATATGAAAGATGTCCATCCACAAGTTGTGGGTCTACCTAAAATAAAAGATGTACATTTTAGCCAGACGATGGTGACACACACCTTTAATCCCAGCACTTGGGAGGCAGAGGCAGGTGGATCTCTGTGAGTTCAAGGCCAGCCTGGTCTACAGGACAGGCTTCAAAGCTACAGAGAAACCCTGTCTCGAAACCCCCCCCCCCCAAAAAAAAGTCCATTTTAAGCAATACTGAAATCACAGTTTTAAGCCAAGAAGTCAGAGCTAAAAACTGACTAGTGTCCACACCCAGCTTCCTCTGTCAGATCTCTATGCCCATCCCTGTACGTATACTGCACCTTTAAGGTGATACTAAGTGAGGTCAGAGAGTTGGGGACCTAATCCAATGTTAGCCCTCCCTAACAAAGTAATATGAGTGTATATGAGTGTAGACATGAGAATAAAGGAAGAAAACTCAGAAAGTTTTATATTATACGTCACCTTTTCAAGGCCATTCCCATCTAGAATGGCTTTGGTTTGCCAGGGCCAATAAAAAGAAGTCACAAAATCGCCTTTAGCCAAATGTATGTGCTTGCTCTCTTCTACAATTCCAATACCTCCACCATCAACCACCTGAGACAGCTGCCAGGGCGCTAAGTAATCAGTGCCAGTGTCCTCATTCATCTTACAGCGCTGGGGAGAAGAAAGCCTTCATTAAGGGACGTTCAATTTACCCAATGAAAGAAAAGCAGGTTAAGTCTCTCTTGCGCTATACCCCTCTTTTTTTTTAATCTGCAAAAATTGGGGAAACCATATACCTACTAGCTCTTACCAGTAAAGAAGCACAACTGAAAATAAATAAATAAATTTAGATCTGTTCTAAATTAGAGTATGGAAATCAAAACAGTGTGGTACTGGCATAAAAAAGGCACATCAGTAAGACCTTTGAGACAGTTAGCAGGTAAAGGCACCTGCCACCAAGCCGGTCTGACAGCCTGAGTTCAGTCTCCAGGACCCACGTGACAGAAGGAAAGAACCAACTCACAGTTGTCCTCTGTCCTCCACCTGTGAGCCATGGCAGTCATGTATGTGCACATGCAAGTGTGCACAAAAATACAAACACATAAATGTCATCTTTAAAAATTTTTTTTAAATATTTATTTATTTATTTATTGTGTATACAATATTCTGTCTATGTGTCTGCCTGCAGGCCAGAAGAGGGCACCAGACCCCATTACAGATGGTTGTGAGCCACCATGTGGTTGTTGGGAATTGAACTCAGGGCCTTTGGAAGAGCAGGCAATGCTCTTAACCTCTGAGCCATCTCTCCAGCCCTTTAAAATTTTTTAAATGAGTAGAATTCATTAAGGGAACCACCTAGGGCCCATCTTTTCCTTTTGGAAGTTTTAAAGATTCATTGTTGGATGCAGCAGTGTGTCTTTGCAACCTCAGCACTTGTTGGGGGGGGGGGAGCTAGGGGCAAATCCTGGAGGCTTGCTTATCAGCCAGTCACTCCGAGTTTGATCCCTGAACCTACATGAAGGTGGGAGGAGAGAACTAGCTGCACAGCTGTGCTCTGGTCCCCACACGTAAACAGAGCACATAGGGTGGCTGGAGAGACGGTTCAGTGGGTATAATTAATACAATTGTTTACAGACTCAAAGATGGAAGGGGAGATGACCCATTTATTTTATAAGGCTGGTGGGATGGCTCAGCAGGTGAAGGTGCTTGCTACGAAGTCTAGCAACCTAAGATTGGTTCCCAGGACTCAAATGGTAAAAGGAGAGAATAGACTCTTTCAAGTTGTCTTCTGGCCAACTCATACATACATACACAAATAATATAATAAAACATTTTAAGCCAGGCAGTGGTAGCACACGCCTTTAGTCCCAGCACTCAGGAGGCAGAGGCAGGTGGAGATCTGCGAGTTCAAGGCTAGCCTGGTCTACAAAGTGAGTTCCAGGACAACCAGAGCTAAAGAGTAAAATCCTGTCTTGAAAAACCAAACCAAAAACAAAAACAAAACTGACAAAAAAGTACCAAACAAACAAACCTTTCAACTACAACAAAAACAAACAAAAACAGAATTGGAATATTCATGCTTGCTATTTTCCAAACTCACTGTAGTCATAATAATCAAGGTAACAAGGCACATTTGAATAAACACACATATTAATGGAATAAGGTTTGAATCTAGAAGTAAATGCTCTAATAGTTAACTGATTTACGATTTATTTATTTTTTAGTCTCACTGTAATTCAGGCTAGCATCAAACTTGCAGTGACCTTCCTGCCTCAGCTTTCCCAGTGCTGGGGTTCAGGTGTGAGACACCCCCCAGCTCACAGTCAGCTTTCCCAGTGCTGGGGTGCAGGTGTGAGACACCCCTCCCAGCTCACAGTCAGCTTTCGCAGTGCTGGGGTGCAGGTGTGAGACACCCCCTCAGCTCACAGCTTTCGCAGTGCTGGGGTGCAGGTGTGAGACACCCCCTCAGCTCACAGTCAGCTTTCCCAGTGTTGGGGTTCAGGTGTGAGACATCCCCCAGCTCATGGTCAGCTTTCCCAGTGCTGGGGTGCAGGTGTGAGACACCCCCCAGCTCACAGTCAGCTTTCCCAGTGCTGGGGTGCAGGTGTGAGAACCCCCCCCCCCCCAGCTCACAGCAGATTTTCAACAAAGTATCAGTAGCAAAGTGCAGTCTTTTCAACAAATGACACCTACATAACTGTATAGTGCGATATTATTTGTTTTTGTGTTTTTGAGACAGAGTTTCTCTGTGGCTTTGGAGTCTGTCCTGGAACTAGCTCTTGTAGACCAGGCTGGCCTCAAACTCAGAGATCCCCGTCTCTGCCTCCCAAGTGCTGGGACTAAAGGTGTGCGCCACCACTGCCCAGTTTATTATTTGTGTTTTAATAAATAAAGGCTGCCTGAAGATCAGTGCAAAGCAGCCACACTAGTCAGCCATACAGGCCAGGCAGTGGTAGTCACACCTTTAATCCCAGCAGTAGAGAGGAGTATAAAGTAGGATGAGACAAGAACTCTCTTTCAGTCTGAAGATTTCATAGTGTTAAGAGCTCTCTAGTGGCTTGGCTGTGTTGATTTTCTGATCTTCAGGATGAACCCCAATATCTACCTCTGGGTATTTTTATTGTCCATGCTACATAACTGTGTAACTGAAGCTGGACCCTGTGATGATTCATTCATCTGGGGTGTCAGTGGGGTTGTAGTTCAATATACTTGCCTAACATCAAAGACATAGGCTCATTCCCAATACTACAAAAAAGAAAAGAAGAGAAGAAGGAAGGAAGGAAGGGGAAGAAAGAGAATTGATTTTAGATGTCTGTCTTACTAGACTGAGATGCTTACTTAACTTAAGCGATGTCTTTGAGCATATCTGATATCTGTAAGGATGTTTTCTGAGGCCTACATATGAACTGGTGGGCTCAGTGGACCATATCTGCCCACAAGGCACCATCTAGTCAGGGGCTGCGTGAAAGAAACAAAACCACCTAGAATATGGAAGAATCCACTCCTTCTCTGGAGTGGACGTCTTTCCTCTGCCCTTAGACTTCAGAGCTGTTCTTTGGCCTTTGGTCTCTGGGATTCACATTTCCAAGGGACAAGTGCAGCAGGCTCCCAGGCCTTTGGCCTCGGAGTAAGACTTTCATTATATGTTTCCCTGGTTTTCAAGTCTCCTTCAGACTTGGACTGAGCCAAGGCCTCCCTGCTTTTGTAGTGGACTTTTCAGTCTCCATAATTGTGTTAGCTAATTGCCTAACAAATCCCCTCTCCTCTATCTATGCCTCTATAACTGCATCTGTCTCCCACAGTTTCTGTCTCCTCAGAGAACTATAATACAGACCTCTTTCTCATAACACATACAAATATTAACTCAAAATGGACCACACATATAATTTTACAGCTAAAACTATAGACCTCTTAGAAGAAAAGTTAGGGTTAAATCTTCATAGTGTTGGGTGAAGCAATGCCTTAAATATGAGATCAAACGTATATGACAAAAAGAAAAAGTAGTAAACTATACTTTATCAAAATGAACAACATACAAGAAGTATATTGTCATTGCAACAGAGTGTAAAGAATCCATAAAACAGGAGATATTATTTTTTATTTGTTTTTCAGAACAGCGTTTCTTTGTGTAACAGTCCTGGTTGTCCTGGCTAGGAGATATTTCTTACAGAACAGTATGGGGTACCAGGGTTTATATTTAGAAAACAAAGACTATAACTCAATAATACAGATCATTTTTAAATTTTCCATGAAACGAGACATTTTTCTGTATTTTTAATCAAATTTATTGTTACTTTTTAATGTGAATGAATATTTTTCCTGTCAGAAGAGGGACTTGGACCCCCTATAATTAAAGTTACAGACAGCTGTGAGATACCATGTAGAACCTGGGTCCTCTGCGAGAACAGTAATTGCTCTGAACCATCTCTTCAGCCCCAAATAATTCAAGTTTAAGATGTTCGTGTATTCTAGGTAGATATTTCTTCAAAGACATAGAAGTGGCCAATAATCACATGGAAATATGCTCAAAATTAATCATTAAGAAAAATGGAAATAACCCACAATGAGATACTTCTTCACGCCAAGTTTATGTCCATAGTGTTAATGAGTGGTAAGACGGGCGGTGGTGGCGCCTTTACTCCCAGCAAACGGGAGGCAGAAGCAGGTGGATCTCTGAGTTCAAGAGAACTAGAAGACTACACTGAGAAACGCTGTTTCAAGAGACCAGAAAAAAACACATCATTTCTCAAATAAGCACAATAAAATTCTGATGCAACAACACTAAAACATAAGACCAGAATTATTTTCATCAGTTACAACACCCCGCTTCTTACCATGTAAGGATCCACAGAGAGGTAGAGAGTTCTAACCTGAACTTGTCCTTCACTGATATTATCTGCTAAACTGACTTCTTCCATCCTGAAGTTCTCTGCCACTGGATTTCCATTTTTCCCTATATTTTCAAGCAAAAATACGAAGTTAAAACATTGCTTTTTCTCCCCTAGATAGTCTCACTACGTAGCCTTGGCTGAGTTCTCCAGCTCAGAGAGATCCACTTGCCTCTGCATCCCATGCTGGGACTAAAGGTGCACAGCACCATGCCTAGGAAAAGTTACTTTCTCATAACATTTTCTAAATGTTACCCTAGGATTTAAAGTACTCCCTTCTAATTCAAACAAGGGTAGCTCAGCATAAATTTTCAAATAGTTCCCATCACTCTTGAATTTAAGTTCAGAAATACTCTTGTAAACTAATTTTGTTTTTAAAAAATGATTATAGGTATATAATGTGTTCTGTTTCAAAGTAGGAAGACTCTGAAAATGAAAAATCCCATTCTCTTGTGTAGCTGGGTGGTGGTGCACACTTTTAATCTCAGCACTCAGAAGACAGAGGCTGTGGATTCTGAATCTGAGGCCAGCCTGGTGAGTTCCAGGCCATCCAGGGCTACACAGTGAGACCTTCTCTTTAAAAAATGGGAGGAAGGCCGGGCAGCGGTGGCGCACGCCTTTAATCCCAGCACTAGGGAGGCAGAGGCAGGCGGATCTCTGTGAGTTCGAGACCAGCCTGGTCTACAAGAGCTAGTTCCAGGACAGGCTCCAAAGCCACAGAGAAACCCTGTCTCGAAAAACCAAAAAAAAAAAAAAAAAAAAAAATGGGAGGAAGTTAGGACAGGAAGCTGGGAGCTAAGGGTGGGACACAGGATGACTTGGAGAGATGGCTCAGTGGTTAAGAGCATCTGCTGATCTTCCAGAGGTCTGGGGTCCGATTCCCAACACCCACACAGTTGCTAACATGCATCTGGAACTCCAGTCCCAGGGTTTCCAATGCCCTCTTCTGGCCTCCATGGGCACTGCATGCACAGGGTGCATAGATACATATGGGAGCAAAACCCTGGATCTCTGTGAGTTCGAGACCAGCCTGGTCTACAAGAGCTAGTTCCAGGACAGGCTCCAAAGCCGCAGAGAAACCCTGTCTCGAAAAACCAAAAAAAAAAAAAAAAAAAAAAAAAAAAAAAAAAAAAAAAAAAAAAAAATAAATCCTCAAAAAATTGAACTCAACCTTTAATTATGGAGTTAAAATTTATAAAGTAATAGAAAAGCCAAAAAAAGTTAGGTAATCTTTCCATCCTCATTTTAAGACACAAACAGAGGCTTACATGAGCATTTACTATTTTGCTTTTTAAAGTCTTAAAGATAAGGTAATTAGAAAACTTGAGGTATAAGAAAAATGCTTAAAGTCGGGCAGTGGTGGCACACACCTTTAATCCCAGCATTCAGGGAGGCAGAGGCAGAATCCCTGTGAATTCAAGGCCAGCCTGGTCTACAGAGTGAGTTCCAAGACAGCCAGGACTGTTACACAGAGAAACCCTGTCTCAAAAAACTAACCGACCAAAACAAACAAATAAATAAATAAAATGTTTAAGCAGACGCTAACATCACTGAAGTGTATTCATCTTGAATTATGTTTAATAATAGCAAACTTCTTCTCAAGAACCATTGGATTTCCAAGGTGGGATCCAATGTAAAGGTCTCAGGCTAACTATTCACTACACTAAAACCGAGGGCAGAAAATATGGTAAGTAGGCAATAAGACAGAACCACAAAAGAGTGGGCCCACACTTGGATTACTGCTACACCTAAGTTTCTATGACCAAGGGAGATATCAGTATTGACAGAAGATGGTGTATGTCACGTAAAACAGAAAAGCCAATGTAAATAATCAGTCACACCAACCACAAGGAAAAATCCAAAATTAGACACTTTCAATATAACTTTCCATGATTCAGATGGCCTTGAAAAGTTAACATCTGGGGCTGGAGAGATGGCTCAGAGATTGAGAGTGCTAACTCCTCTTCCAGAGGACCCAGGTTCAATTCCCAGCACCCACATGGCAGCTGACCACTGTCTGTGACTCCAGTTCCAGGGAATCTGACAACTTCATACCAAATGCATATAAAATAAAGTTAAATAAATATTTAAAAAAGGAGAAAAGTTAACATCTGAAAACTGAATATGACATTGTCTAAAAGGTTTTATCTAACACATTTACTAGTCTTTTTCTTTCTTTTCTTTTTTATTTATTTATTTATTTTTTTGAGATAGGGTTTCTCTGTGTAGGACTGGCTATCCTAGAACTCATTCTAGCCTCAAACTTAAAGATCTGAAATTTACTAATCTTAATTTACTTTACTACCTTAGTTTATCACACAGATATCATGTCAATTTTTATTCTTCTATTTCCAGGAATGATCACAGAGACCAGGACTGCTCATTTGTCACAGACGATACATACCAGGTCGGGAGTTCAATACTACTCTCTGTATAATCATCGCTCTATCTGTGCAGGAGCCTCACAAGACTTCTGTAGGAAATAAATCCTGTAATTATTAAAAAAAATTAGAAAAATATGAAGTATTCAATTAAAAAATTTTTAAACTCTTGAGTTCAAAGTCAGCCTAGTCCATAAAGCACGTTCCAGGATAGCTAGGGCTGTTACACAGAGAAACCCTGTCTCAGAAAACCAAGGAAAGAAAAATTTAAAACTCCATTTGTGCTTCTGAATGGAGAGAAAAAGTCATATTTAGAATCTAAAAAGAGCTAGAGAGATTGCACAGTGGTTAAGAGCATTGGCTGCTTTCAGTTTCCAGCACCCACAGGGCAGCTCACAACTCCAGTACTGGGGATCTGACACCCTCTTCTCTCTCAGGCACTACATGCATGTGGTGTACAGACATACAAAGGCAAAACACCAATACCCATGAACTAAAAGGAACAGAATCTAAAAATACCATATAATACTCTCCTGTCAGTTTGCTTCCTCGTGTAAACATATGGAGAAAAATAGTAACTAAGTCCAATTAGAATTCTTAGCTAATAGGATCAAGTTCATCCTTTGTCATGGATAATTCTGAGACATGTGTCTTCACACCATCAGGATTAAGCATTCTACTAAGGCTTGATTAAAAACAAACAGACAACAACAACCCCAATTCACGCTCCTCCAGAATCAGGCAGTTAACCAAGCTATAAATGAAAAACACTAGCCCAGGACCGGACAAACAGCTCAGCAGTAAAGCACTTGTCCAACATGTACAACCAGGATGGGATCCCAAAAATCACAGAACAGACTAAAAACTTAACCGCTTGGACCAGCAAGATGCCTCCATGTACCGGTAAAGGCTTCTGATGCCAAGTTTATTGACCTGAGTTTATCTCCAGGACCCACATGACTTCCAGAAGTTACCCTTTGATCTCCACGTGTGCCGTGGCATACACACAGCCCTGACACCCACGCAAAATAAATTTAAAAGTTTTAAACAACTGTTTAGCTGGGCACGATGGTGTACAACTTTAATCCCAGTACTCGGGAGGCAGAGAGGCAGGTGGATCTCTGGATTCGAGACCAGCCTGGTCTACAGAGTGAGTTCTGTAGGACAAGACAGCCAGGGCTACACAGAGAAACTGTCTCAAAAAGCCAAAAACAACAACAACAACAAAAAAAACCTCTTCAATTGTAATACAACCAATTTTTCAAAGGTTCTTTCGTGTTTGTGTTCTGAGTGTGTGTGCCAGGGTGCCCCAGAGATGCACCTTCTCAGTGACTGAATTACTAACAAGCTTTCTTTTCCTCACGGGTTTGAGGTTATTTTGTTGTTTTACATTTTTGTTCTTAGTGGGGTGGGGCACGTAGACTGTGGTGTACATGTATGTGGTGGTTCACATAAACTGTGGTGTACATGTATGTGCTGGTTAATGACCATCTGCAAGAGTCAGTTCTCTCCTTCTGCCAGAGCGTGAGGACTGGAGAGATGGCTCGGCTGTGAAGAGCACTTGCTGCTCTTGCGCAGGACATGGGTTTCCTTCTGAACACCCACACGATGCCGCACAACTATTTCTAACTCCAGTTCCAGAGCACCCAGTACCCTCTTCTGGCCTCCTTGGGCACTAGACATGCACTTGATGCACATACATGTAGGCAAACACTCATACATATAATACATGTAAAAAAAGACATGTTTAGGACTGGAGATACAGCTTAGTGGTAGAGCACTTGCCTGGCATGTATGAGGTCCTAGGCTTGAAACCTAGGACCCAAAGGGAAAAAACTAAATGTCTGGTGTTGGTAACATTCAGTAAGGTTGGATGATGAATGCAGAAACACATCCTACTCCTTTAAACTCTCTAATGTACATACTGATAATCTCACTAGTGATGGCAGAAATAACTAGTTGATCTCAAACTCATTCTTTCCTTTGGGATACTCTTCATCAGAGTATAAAAAGAATAAAATACTTTCCGGCTTTCCCTTAAAGCAAATCCCATTATGCTGTTTCACTCAAAAACCCTTCAGTTAAGTTTCTGTACAACATAAATCCTGTGCCATTAGTGACAGAATCAGCAGCACAGGCAGCCTCCTGCCCCCTAACATCTAGTGCTCGAACAGCCCAGACACGGCAGCGGATGGCCTGCCTCGGGACCCAGGCTCGCACACTGCGTTTGGGGCTCTCCTTCCTTCCTAGTCCAGGCTCGCACCCTGCGTTTGGGGCTCTCCCCCTTCCTAGTCCAGGCTCGCACCCTGCGTTTGGGGCTCTCCCCCTTCCTAGTCCAGGCTCGCACCCTGCGTTTGGGGCTCTCCCCCTTCCTAGTCCAGGCTCGCACCCTGCGTTTGGGGCTCTCCCCCTTCCTAGTCCAGGCTCGCACCCTGCGTTTGGGGCTCTCCTCCTTCCTAGTCCAGGCTCGCACCCTGCGTTTGGGGCTCTCCTCCTTCCTAGTCCAGGCTCGCACCCTGCGTTTGGGGCTCTCCCCCTTCCTAGTCCAGGCTCGCACCCTGCGTTTGGGGCTCTCCCCCTTCCTAGTCCAGGCTCGCACCCTGCGTTTGGGGCTCTCCTCCTTCCTAGTCCAGGCTCGCACCCTGCGTTTGGGGCTCTCCTTCCTAGTCCAGGCTCGCACCCTGCGTTTGGGGCTCTCCTCCTTCCTAGTCCAGGCCGTCGCTTTGTTCCGTCACTTTTGTCTGTGAAGTCCTGACTGTTCCTCACCGTGACTTTTCTTCTTCTTCTCCAATTTGAGAGTGATAGGTAGATTAGGTAGATTTAGAGGATAATGAGATTCAATTTCTCTTTCTCCACCTACTCCCCACTAGGGATCCTGGCAGGCAGGAGGCGAGTGCTCCAGATTCTTTGGGGGGGGGGGGGCAGGAATCTTTTGTTGTTTTGTTTTTCCAGACAGGGTTTCTCTGTAACTTTGGAGCCTGTCCTGGAACTAGCTCTTGTAGCCCAGGCTGGCCTCGAACTCAGAGATCCTCCTGCCTCTGCCTCCCAAGTGCCGGGATTAAAGGTGTGCGCCACCACTGCCCAGCATAGGACAGGAATCTACGCGGTGCTGTCTATCTTATGTCACCATGTCATTTAGTCCGTGGGAAACTTTTCTTTTTGAGATGGGGCTGCTAGGTGTTCACATTCCCGAGTTGGAGTTCAGGGCTTCCCTGGCCTCATCCCCTTAACTGGCTGCGACCACAAGTACATTTCATCACATCCTGCCAGTCACATTTTCTTTGGAACTGCCATGTATAGAAGTCACATAAAAATTAAAAAGCAAGTTTATTCCAATACAGTTGGTCAGACTGTCCTTCTGTGGTTATTAATTGTCCTGTGATGGCTGAATTGTCAAAGGAGCAGTTCCAATTGTCTCAGTCTCTTTTCCTGTGGCTGTGAGGAAATACCCTGACAGAGGCAACTTCAGGGAGAACAGGTTTGTTCTGACTCACGGTTCAAGGGTGCAGTCCACAGCAGAGGATGGAGGCAGGGTCACAAGACACCCCAAGAACCAGACACAGTGGATGCTGGTGTCCAACTAGCTTTGTTCTTTTTATTCAATCCAGGACCCAACCAGAGGAAACAGTGCCAATCTGAGGGTGAGTCGACCTCCCTCAATTAACCTAAACTCAAGCTAAATCCTCGCAGGTGTGCCCTGAAGCTTGTCTCCTCAGTGGCTCTGATCCCAACGATCAGTGTTAACCATCAGACAGTGAAGTTTCGTATTTGTTTACTTTCAGCCTTGTTTTATTTCCCTAAAATAAATAGAGCCAACAGTGATGCCTACCACTTGTGATCCCAAGAAAGTAGAGGCTAGGGAACTGAGTTCTAAGTCAGCCTCCGCTACATAACAAAATTCGAGGCCATCCTGGGCTACAAGAGACCTTGTCTCAAAAAACATAATATGGCTAGCAGGATACTATATGCCTATAATACCAGGACTCCAGAGGCTGAGGCCTGAGGATCTCAAGTTGAAGGCCACCTAGATTACAGGAGAGATCCTATATACAAAAGAAAAAAGAAAAATCTATGGCTTGGCTACACATGTAACTCAGTGGTGAAGTCTCCCTGAACACACGCAAAGCATTCAAAGACATGACTATGATATGACAGGCCTGCCTAAACACAGCTCATCATCACGACAGGTGCCACTGCAGGTCCTTCTGTTTTAAATCAGAAATCTTCACCAGCCAAATACAACTGATTAGTGAAGGACAGCCAAACTCTCAACAGCGTAACAATCAACCTTGATTTACTCACAAAACTTCCACCTAGAATACGACAGGCCAAATTCAAGATCTGAAGGGCAGTGGGGGAAGAGCCATGCAGAGCCAGTGGAGGTGGGTGGGGGTAAGCCTCAGCAATCCCATTTGCCTGTTAAATTAAGTGGGTTTGTAACTGGTTTTACTGTTCTAAAATAATACCACCGAAAGATCTGCTTAGTCATTAAAAAAAAAAATTCTTGAGTGCCCATGTAAGGAAAAGCTCACTGAGCAGAGAACATGTTATGTTTCTAGCCAGGTGGGACCTTTTGGTTTAGTTCCTAATGTTTTCTGGTGCCCAAAAACTGGGTGAGTGAGTTTTGCTTCCCCTAGGCATGATATAGTATAGTGTACATTCGTAATCCCAATTATTGGGCAGAACTGGGATGGCAAGTTCAAGGCCAGTCTGAGCAAATTCGTGAAAACCTGTCTCAAATTAAAAATGAAAAACGAACTGGAGATACAGTCCAGTAGTAAAAAAAAAAAAAAAAAAAAAAAAATGTGTTTAACATGCATGCGGGGGTGTCCTAGATTCAATTCCCAGTAGAGAAAAAATAAATAAATTATTAATTAGTTTGCTTAAATTCAACTTCCTCCTCAAACACCACCAAGATGAAGTTAAAAATGTCTCCTCTTCTCAGAAGTTATGGGGGGAGGTGAATGACTTGCCCAAGGTCGCACAACTTGGCACTCACACTTGAACCCATTCTAACACACCATTTTACAACATCAGCTTCCTAACACGATGCTGCGGAATCGAATCCAGGCCTGACACCTTTTTATAAAAGACGCCTTGTGTTTAGCCCTATCTTGTTCTACCATTCTGCCCCAGAGCATTCAGCGGGCCTTTCCTCTGCGCGCTCTGCCATCATGTGAGAGTCTTACATGGTTCTTCCTTCCCTCGGAAACCCAACCTTCCTCTGTTGCTCCTACTACCAACCACTTTCACAGAAACTGACCAGAATTTTAAGCCGACTGCCTAGGACCTCAGCACCAAGAGCTTTTGACACGATTTAAGTATTTCCCTATGCACACAGTAGGTGCTCAATAGATGCTCAAATCTGAGGCCCCTCAGACAATTATGCCCAACCTTCACGCTATCTACCCTGACAACTCTTAAACACCTGCTTATCGGGCATTCCCTAGTCTAGTGTCCCAGGCTATACCGCCGGTGTCGTCGGGAGCTCAGTGAGGACGCCCGCAGGTCACCCCGGATCGGAGCTTTCTCCTCCTCTGCGGGTTTCATCCGGCTTCCGGCGTGCGGATGCAGTGACCCCCCCGCCCCTTGCGCGACTGTCTGCTTGAGATCTCGCGAGATTTGGTGACCAGCAAGGCGCCCGCTGGCGGGACGACCCTTGCCCTAGAACTACACTACGCAAGCGCAGGGCTAAGCTGGCTCCGCGCTCCCTCCCGGGGTGGGGCCTGGCGTTTAGACGGAATCCCGGGTCCCCAGGGTCGGGGAGAGGTGGAAGGGACACCTGGTGTGTTCTAGTCTAGGCAGGAGTATGCATAAATTAACGCCCGTTGGTGTTCCGCGGCCGCTCTGGACCCGGAGAGCAAGTGTTTAACCTTGACCTGCGATGGCACAGCCAGCGAGTTCACGTCAAGCCCCGGGTGTCCTCGGCTCCCCCGGACGGGAACCCACGTCCTGGCACCTCCTAGACAGGCGCTCTGACACTCACAGCCCCAGCCTCTAGAAGGAATTTTACTTGTGGACTCGCTGAGACTTAGGTTGGGAACTTACAGTGAGGCAGGTGCCATCAAGCCTGACCCTTGTTATGTGGGTGGGGAAACTGAGGCCTAGAGGACTGGAACAGTGGCTCTCACCCTTCCTAATGCTGCGACCCTGTCATGCAGTTCCTCATGTTGTGGTGACCCCTAACCATAAAATTATTTCGTTGATACTTCATAACTGTAATTTTACTACTGTTATGAATTGTGATGTAAATATCTGTTTTCCGATGGTCTTAGGTGACCCTTAGGGTTGTTGAACCCCAAAGTAGTCACAAGGTTGATAAATACTGGATTAGTCCCTAGAGAATGTGGTTGGATCATCTACCTTTAAGCCAGTTAAGGACAGTGCTGCCCAGAGACCTTTAGTCTTTTCGTACTCTCCTCTCTCTCCCTCCCTCTCTCTCTCCCTCCCTCTCTCTCTCCCTCTCTCTCCCTCTCTCTCTCCCTCCCTCTCTCTCTCCCTCCCTCTCTCTCTCCCTCTCTCTCCCTCTCTCTCTCTCCCCCCCCTTTCTCCCTCCCTCCCTCTTTCCTTCCCTCCCTCCCCCCCCCCCTCTCTCTCCCTCTTTCCCTCCCTCCTTCCCTCTCTCCCTCCTTCCCTCCACTGGGCTGACCTGAGCAAGGCTTGTTTCTAGGATAACTTCGGATCTCCAGGAGCTGCAGACCCTAACAGATCATTCTGAATGAGGCGGCAGTAGGAATCGCTGTTAACATGGTATCCCCGCAAGAGCTAATGGCTCAGCACTAACTCTGGTATAGAGTAGCTGAAGCCTGGCAGTAGTGGCAAACACCTTTAATCCCAGCATTCGAGAGATAAAGGCAGGTGGATCTCTGTGAGCTTGAGGCCAGTCTGGTCTACAGAGAGAGTTCCAGAAAAGCCAAGGCGACACAGAGAAGTCTGTCTCGAAAAACAAAAACAAAACAAAACAGAAAAAGAGTAGCTGAAAAATGAATGCCTACAGCAACTGGGCAGCTACCAAACGAACTAGAACCCCTGGTAGCAGCGCATCCGAACATTTTCACCTCCTTTGAAAAACCTCAGGAAAGGACTAGGAGGATGATATCACTGTGGAAACATCTTCCGGCAGGAACTGCTCTCTTAGTGGTCAGATGAGCGAACCCGAGGAAAAGGAGATGCTCCGATAGGATAAAACTGATGGGAGAGAACAGAGGTAGTCTATCGCTTATGTCTAAAATTCCAGGAGAAGAAACTTGGGTGGGGCTGTCTTGATGTGAAGACCCCTTTTCTCCTCGAGTGAATTCGGGTCTCCTAAGTTCAAAAGGTGAATGGAGGAGTGCAGGTATGTTTTCACTTGCTGTCCTCCTGTCTCTTAACACCAAGGATTGCTTTCATCTGTGTGACGTTTAACTTGAATTATACCATGACTTTTTTCTTTACCAGACTTAATTTTTATGCTTGTTTTGTTTTGCATCAGGATGCCCTATATAGACCTGGCTGTCCTGGAACTCATTGTATAAACCAGGCTGGCCTTGAACACATAGAGATCCCCCTGCCTCTTCCTTCTGAGTGCTGAGATTAAAGGTGTGGGCCACCACCACTGGCTTTGGTTTTATTTTCAATGTAACTGGGTTCCTGTCATGCCCATTTTATTAATGCGGAAAATGAAGGTATCAGTTAAGCACCAAGTAACTAATAAGTGGAGGAACAAGTAAGTCCCTGAACGAGACCAAATACCTAATTCTTTTTTCTATGTTTGCTGAAAGTTGGGAATTCCCTTTCTTCCTTCTCTGTGTATCTTTGTGCTGCTTCTCTCTTCATTTAACCAGTTCCAGAGATAAACGTTTTCCAGACTAAAGGAGGCGTCAGCATTTCTCACTCAACCTACTGAAAAACAACTGGTGTCTACGGTGTCCCTCAAGCATTGCTAATAAACATAAACATTTAATCTGATGTGTTTATATATTCATCCACTAAATTAAAATGACTTCATTTGACTTCCTGTGTAGTCATCTCCTTCAGATTGCAAATTACCCGGAAGAAAGAATCAAGTGTGCCTAACCTGCTTAATACATAGCACTCCATACATCAGACATAATTTCATGCTAAATAAATACATTTTCATGGAAGTGGTAATTGTTCATAATGACACAAATGCAAACCCAAACATATGTTCTAAAGCAATAGCACAATCATGTAGGGACAAACCACACCTGTCTCTCTCTCTCAGTCTCTAATACAGTGAAGGTCTATGTTGTTGCTGGCTTTGCTTTTCTCTGTCTCCCAGCACCTTTTGATTAGTCCTGGTCTAGAAGGTGCTTGATAGATGTCAGATTTAGAATATTCATAGATCTTGTCCAAAAAGCACATGCTTCTAGCTGGTAGGAAATGGTTCAGTGGTTAAAGTACTTTGCATGTAAATGGGAGGGCCAGCGTTCAGATCCCCAGAACTCACAGAAATGCCAAATAGGCCCGCAGGCAAAGACAGAGGATCCCCGGAGCAAAGTGGCTATGAAAACTTTTAAGTTTGGTTGAGAGACCCTCTCTCAATGAGTCAGGTTAAAAAGCATTTTAGAACAATTCCTAGCATCAACCTTGGGCCACCAACACACATATGTGCCCACACCAAAAGAAAAAATAAGGGGGGGGGGGAATACGTGTGTGTGTGTGTGTGTGTGCTAGAGAGCTAAGCATGGACAACTGCAAGTTTGAAACAATTGAGAGCTGTCAAATGAGACCCTGTCCCTAAGAATAGAGAATACTAAAATAATATATTTAAATTTTTTTAATGAACATGTAATTCACTGTAGGCTGAGACTGCTCATTCATTTCTCATCTGGCCAGGCCCAAATAACCACACAGAAAATATATTAATTACAACACTCCTTATGCATATTCCTAGCTAGCTCGTACATCTTTAATTAACCCATTTCTATTATTATGAGGCTGTGCCTGGGTAAAGTTCCAGCATTTGTCCCCTTTGCCAACTACATGGCATCTCTTTGACTCCACTTGCTCTCTCTCTATGTCTCTGTTCGGATTTCCTGCCTGGCTTTACTCTGCTAAGCCATTGACCAAAACAGCTTTATTCATCAACCAATAAAAGCAACACATATACAGAAGGGCATCCTACATCGATTCACATATCAAAATCTAACATTATTTTATATGTTTGAGTGTCATGCTTGCTTGTATGTATGTACACCAAATGCATACATGATGCCCTTGGATGTCAGAAGAAGGTATTGGATTCCCTGAAAATAGAGTTATGAATGATTATGAACCACCATGTGGGTGCTGAGAAACAAACCCAGGTCTTCTACAAGAGTAACAGGTGCTTTTTACTGCTAAGCATCTCTCCAGCACAAATTTTCATTCAGGCAATAGTAGCATATGCCTTTATTCCCAGCACTTGGGAGGCAGAGGCAGGCAGACCTCTGTGATCTCTATGAGGCCAGCCTGGTCTATGGAACAAGATCCAGGACAGGCTCCAAAGCAACACAGAGAAACCCTGTCTCGAAAAACAAAGCAAATCAAAAAAGACAAAAACCAAAATTTGCTTATTATACAATCTAGCAGTTTTTAGAATATTCAAAATGTGTGTCACTATCCACATTTTCTGATCGTATAATATTTTTTATCACTATCTATTAACAAGTACCTTTTCCAGCTCCTGGCAACCACCAATCTCCTTTTTGTCTGCATGGATTTGCTTTATACATTATCATAAATTATTATTATAAAAGAGTATATGCTGGGCGGTGGTGGCACACGCCTTTAATCCCAGTACTTGGGAGGCAGAGTCAGGTGGATCTCTGTGAGTTTGAGGCCAGTCTGGTCTACAAGCGCTAGTGCCAGGACAGGCTCCAAAGCCACAGAGAAACCCTGTATCAAAAAAGCAAACAAAAAAAACCCATTTTCATTTTCTTTTTTTTTTTTGTTTTTTTTGGTTTTTCGAGACAGGGTTTCTCTGTGGCTTTAGAGCCTGTCCTGGAACTAGCTCTTGTAGACCAGGCTGGTCTCGAACTCACAGAGATCCGCCTGCCTCTGCCTCCCGAGTGCTGGGATTAAAGGCGTGCGCCACCATCGCCCGGCTTTCATTTTCTTTTTTTAAAATATATTTTACCATGAGGCTTGTGGCCTACTGGCAAGGTTCTAGCTGGCAGCTCGCGTCTTTCCTCTCTGGTAGATCCATGGTGTCTCTCGACTCTGCCTTCTTTTTCCCAGCATTCAGTTTATTCCCCCCCACCCACACACCCTGCTTATCTCTACTCTGTCCTATCATAGGCCAACACAGCTTCTTTATTCATTGACCAATAAAAGCAACACATATACAGAAGGACTTCTCACACCAAACCCTATCTCAAAAAACAAAAACAAAACAAATCAACTTTTATTACTCAGAATTGGGTCAGGAATCCAGGAGCATTGTTAGCTGGATACCTCCATTAAAGGTCTCTGCAGTCAAACTGCCAACTAGGCTGTGGTCTCGTGAAAAGATCTGCTCCCAGGCTTTCTTCCCTGGACTTCTATTCAGGAGCTGTTAGATTAACTGAAGGTCCAGTTTCCTGGTGACGGGCATCCTCTCTCAGTTCCACATGCACCTTCTCCATAAGACTGTGAGGCTAACGAGCGAGCCAGCCACTGACTAAAACCATGCATGTACCTGCTGCTTCCCCACATCAAGTGGGAGGGTGGTGCGGGAAGGGAGAACACGGCAAGATGGATGCCTCAGTCTTGTGTGAGCACACCTATGTGCTGAGGACTGAACCCAAGCCATTGCCTGCGCACGCATGTCCTCTGTTTCTGAACTACTTCGCCAGTCTTTCTTCTGACTTTAAAGGAATTTTATAATGTTTGATGTTCCATTTCCCCCATTTAATTTCTTAAATTGGACCTCAAATAAAGACCTTTTAGGATCAACATCATATAAGTGTAGCCACGGCGTCAACAGGACTTGGGCTTTCTTTACAAGCGTTCACCCTCAGCAGCGTGCAGACCCACTCCCACTGTAGCCTCAGGGCAGTAGATCCAGCACCTTGACCTCCTTTTTGCTGGCCTGCCTGTGAGAAGTCACTTTGGCTGACAGTTACCGAGTATGGACATTGCCCTTATTTCTAAGTTGTACTTCCTTCAACTGCAGAAGAGCTGCCTATTGTTTTTGTTTTTGTTTTTGACACAAGGTTTCTTTGTGTAGCTCTGGCTGGCCCAGAATTCATTGTGTAGACCAGGCTGGCCTCGAATTCAGAAATTCACTTACCTCTGTTTTCCGAGTCCTGGGGTTAAAGGCATATGCCACCACTGCCCAGCAGGTTACCTATGCTATGGCCTGCCCTACCCTGGCAGAACCTTTACAAACTGAGCTGTGGGGAAGTAGAATGGGAATAGACCCAGGCCAGAACATCCCACGCTCTCAGATTCTTAGCAGGACCCAGCAGTTCTTCAGGCATAAAGCCTTCTCAGATCATGCATGCTTGTGGTCCATTTTCAGAGGACAGATTACTGTTTAGGAGAAACTTGTACATCTTTATAGTTTTGATTTTTTAAGGGCTTGGACTTGCTGATCTCTTCAGTTGGCCATAATCACAAGATTAATACATTTATTTTTGGATCTCAAATAATCTAGACAAAAAATTGAAATTTTGGGGTGTACTCAAGCTGGGTTTAATGGTGCACACCTTTTGCTGAGAGGTAGAGGAAGATGAATCTCTATGAGCTTGAGGCCAACCTGGCCTATATAGTGAGTTCCAGTTTAGTCAAGGTGATACAATAAGAATATGTCTTAAAACAAACAAACAAACAAACAAAAGTATATCCCAAGAGAATGTCTGCAAAATAAAATTTTTTAAAAATTGAAAAGAGAAGTTGGATGTGGTGGCTCAGGGCTGAGCAGGGCAGGGGGTGTTTCCAGATTCTTGGACTCTCATTCAAAGAACTGAAATAAATCCCACACAGATTGCCAAGTAGAATGGGAAATTTATCTAAAGCAACAGAATAATTAATATCAGGAAGCACCACAAGGGGCAGCAGATACTCAAGGGCATCCTTTTATAAACGCCAAGAGAAAGGAGTTTAGTTGCTAATGGGTATAGTGAGTGCAGTTCTCTGTTTTGACTGATAGATTATATAGGTCTTAAAATCATTTTTCTACTGTGCATGGCCTTAGCCATGATGCATCATATTTTATTCATAGACTTAAGATATTGAATAGAATATTTTCCCTAAAAGTTCACTTACTGTACGTGTATCCCAAACCAGATCAGGTTAGATCACTCCCCCGACATATACCATGTACCAGGATATGCTGGGAATATATCTGAATAGAAACAGTGTAACTTTAGTTGTCATTAGGGGCAAAAAGACTGTTGTTCAGGAAGATTGTAGTCTGATGCGGGTAGGTGTGAGATTCTAGGTGCATTGTTCGGGGGGGGGCATGCACTTGCTGCGTGTGTGTGTGTGTGTGTGTGTGTGTGTGTGTGTGTGTGTGTGTGTGAATAGCATGTGCAGGTAAAGGAGCTACGTTGCCAAGTACGTTGTATATAATCCAACCAAGCACAGTCCCAGAGAGCTAAACTTTCACTTTTCTGCCTCGGCTATAATCTTAAGCACTTGGGAGGCTAAGGCAGGAGGCTATGAGTTTGAGGGCAGCCTGGATTACATAATGAGATCCTATGTTTTGCTAGTTTGTTTGGTTGGTTTGTTTTGTTGTTGTTGTTGTTGTTGTTGTTGTTGCTGTTGTTTTGTTTTGTTTGACAGTGTATCGCTGTCACCTTGGCTGGCCTGGAACTCTCAATGTTTTTTAGACTAGTCTTAAACTCCCAAGACAGGTGATGACTTCATTTTTGTAGATTGTCAGAAATAATCCTTTTATTTACTTAAATAAAATTACCTTTCTTAGGAGTTTTTTTCTAAATTATTAAATTTGCTGTCAAGTATTGATCACCTCTGAGCTTGAATGTGTGTGTGGTTTCTATGGATAGACAACTGGGACTTTTATAATAATTAATAATGGACCGTACTCATATAACTGATCCCTATTCTTATTATCAACCAAACGCTTATCCCTCCTATCTTTTCTTCCCCCACCTCCTCTTCCCTCTTCCATTCCTTTACACGGAAGAGTTTTATCTGAATATTTGTTTTATATTCCTAAACAATGAATCCCAGGATTCCTCCCTGGTGTCTCCCTTCTTTCTTTGTGCTCCATAATGCCAGCTGAGGTTGTCAATACAATGCAGCCAAACTGATGGATGAGAATGGATTATTTTCCCTGCCGTTTTCCCAGGGATTTGAGCTGTGCATTAAATCTGAGCTGAATCAGTCCATATTTATTTAGCATTGCTGCAAGGTTCACTGCAATTTCCCCAACTCTGTGAGCATCGATGATCTCAGATCCACCAGCATGACTGTACCTCATCATCACAGTGTCTGATGTGACTTTGGAGCGCGGTCCAATAAGTCTGACATTTGCCTTTCTGCTTGGCATTGCTCATGCTCTTGAGAGTATGACAGCATCAGCCAGGATGTCCCATTACAGCAGCACAGAAAGGCAAAGCAAAGAGCTTATTCACTATTCTGAGTCATCCTAGGGAGGAACCTAGGGCCTTGCACATGCCAGGCAAGCTCTCTGCACCTCAATCCACCTCCTACTCACTCACCATTGTTTAGTAATAAACATGACACCAGATCTAAAATATCAAAAGCATGTTGAATAGAAAAGGCAAATTACAGGGGCTGGGAAATGGCTCAATAATTAAGAGCACTGGCTGCTCTTTTCTTTCTTTCTTTTTATTTTTTTATTTTTTGGGTTTTCAAGGCAGGGTTTCTCTGTGTAACAGCCCTAGCTGTTCCGGAACTAGCTCTGTAGACCAGAGCTGGTCTCGAGCTCAGACAGATCCTCCTGCCTCTGCCTCTGCTGGGATTAAAGACGGGCACTGCTACTGCCTTGTATATTGACTACTCTTGCAGAGGACCCAGGTTTGGTTCCCAACACCCACATGGTGTCTCACAACCATACCAACCCCAGTTCTCCCTCCTTCCCCCTTTCCCGAACCCCCCCAACCTGTCCTCCATCCTACTCTTGCTCTTGTTCTTTTTTTTTTAAGACTTATTTATTAATTATGTATACAGGGTTCTGCCTGCATGTATGCCTTCAGGCCAGAAGAGGGCACCAAATCTCATTACTGATGGTTGTGAACCACCTTGTGGTTGCTGGGAATTGAACTCAGGACCTCTAGAAGAGCAGTCAGTGCTCTTAACCTTTGAGCCATCTCTCCAGCCCCCTTGTTCTTGTTTTTAAAAGGCAAAAACTGCGATTAAGGCATATACAGAAAAGTTACTTAGGGCATCTGATGTAAGCAAGCCTTGTTTACAGAAGCAGAGAGACAACAGGTAAGTGGTCGGATGGCTCTCAGAACTTTTAGGTCAGGGACACATTGTTTAGGAATTTTTTATTGATTTTGTAGAGCTATGTATTTTTCTCTGCTCCCCTCCCTTCCTGTCCTCTCCCCTTCAACCCTCTTCCATGGTCCCCATGCTCCCAATTTACTCAGGAGATCTTGTCTTTTTTTACTTCTCATGTAGATTAGATCCACATATGTCTCTCTTAGGGTCCTCATTGTTGTCTAGGTTCTCTGGGATTGTGAATTGTAGGCTGGTTTTTCTTTGCTTTATGTCTAAAAGCCACTTATGAGTGAGCACATATGATATTTGTCTTTCTGGGTCTGGGTTACCTCACTCAATATGATGTTTTCTAGATCCATCCATTTGTCTGCAAATCTCAAGATGTTGTTATTTTTTTCTGCTGTGTAGTACTCCATGGTGTAAATATACCATATTTTCCTTATCCATTATTCGGTCAAGGGGCATTTAGGTTGTTTCCAGGTTCTGGCTATGACAAACAAAGCTGCTATGAACATAGTTGAGCACATGTCCTTGCGACATGATTGAGCATCCTTTGGATATATAACCAAAAGTGGTATTGCTGGGTCTTGAGGAAGGTTGTTTCCTAATTTTCTGAGAAATCACCACACTGACATCCAAAGGGGTTGTACCAGCTTGCATAACCACCAGCAATGCAGAAGTGTTCCCTTTTCCCCACAACCTCTCCAGCATAAGTTGTCATCAGTGTTTTTGATCTTGGCCACTCTTACAAGTATAAGATAAAATCTAAGGGTTGTTTTGATTTGCATTTTTCTGATGGTTAAGGATAGCATTTCATCAAGTTTCTTTCAGCCATTTTAGATTCCTCTGTTGAGAGTTCTGTTTAGGTCTTTACCCCAATTTTTAAATTGAATTATTTGTTCTTTTCATGACCAATTTCTTGAGTTCTTTGTATATTTTGGAGATCAGACCTCTGCCTGATGTGGGGTGGGTAAAGATCTTTTTCACATTCTGTAGGCTGCTGTTTTGTCTTGTTGACCATGTCCTTTTCTTTACAGAAGCTTCTCAGTTTCAGGAGGTCCCATTTATTAGTTGTTTCTCTCAGTGTCTGTGCTACTGGGATTATATTTAGGAAGTGGTCTTCTGTGCCAGTGTGTTCAAGTGTACTTCCCACTTTCTCTTCTATGAGGTTGTCTTTATGTTGAGGTCTTTGATCCCATTTGAACTTGAGTTTTGTGCATGATGGTAGATATGGATCTATTTTCATTCTTCTACATGTTGATATCCAGTTATGCCAGCACCAATTGTTGAACATGTTTTCTTTTTTCCATTTGATATTTTTTTGCTTCTTTGTCAAAAATCAGGTGTTTGTAGGTGTGTGAATTAATATCTGGGTCTTCTCTTCAGTTCCATTGATCCAATGTCTGTTTTTATGCCAATACCAGGCTGTTTTCAGTACTGTATCTCTGTAGTAGAGTTTTGCATTGAGTATTGCATTGAATCTGTAGATTGCTTTTGGTAAGATTGCCATTTTTGCTATGTTAATTCTACCTACCCAAGAGCATGGGAGATCTTTCCATTTTCTGGCATCCTCTTCAATTTCTTTCTTCGAAGATTTAATGTTCCGATTTTACAGGTCTTCCACTTGTTTGGTTAGAGTTACTCTGAGATATTTTATGCTATTTGTGGCTATTGTGAAGGGTAATGTTTCTCTGATTTCTTTCTTGGCCCATTTATCATTTGTGTAAAGGAGGGCCACTGATTTTTTTGAGTTAATCTTGCATCCTGCTACATTACTGTGTAATGTAAAGTGTTTATGAGTTGTAGAAGTTCCTTGGTAGAATTTTTGGGATCACTTATATAAACTATCATATAATCGCATAGTGAGAGTTTGACTTCTTTTCCAATTTGTGTCCCCTTGATCTCCTTTTGGTGTCTTATTGCTCTAGCTAGGACCTCAAGAACTATATTGAATAGATATGGAGAGAGTGGACAGCCTTGTCTTATTCCTGATTTCAGTGGGATCACTGTGAGTTTTTCCTCCATTTAGTTTGATGTTGGCTGTTGACTTACTGTATGTTGCCTTTATTATGTTTAGGTATGTTCCTTGTATCCCTGCTCTCTCCAAGATGTTTATCATGAAGAGCTGTTGTATTTTGTCAAAGGCTTTTTCAGCATCTAATGAGATGATCGTGTGGTTTTTATTTTTCAGTTTGTTTATATGATGTATTACATTGACAGATTTTTGTATCTTGAACTATCCCTGCGTCTCTGGGATGAAGCCGACTTGATCATGGGGAATGATTTTTCTGATATGTTCTTGGAATCAATTTGCCAGTGTTTTATTTAGTATTTCTACATCAATGTTCATGGGTGAGACTGGTTTGTAATTCTCTTTCTTAGTAATGTTTTTATGTGGTTTGGGTATCAGGGTAATTGTAGCCTCATAAAAAGAGTTTGGCAATGTTCCTTCTGTTTCTATTGTGTGGAACAATTTGAGGAGTATTGGTATTAGTTCTTTGAAAATCTTGTAGACTTCTGAGCTGAAACCATCTGGTCCTGGGTTTTTTTTTTTTTTTTTTTTGGAGACTTTTGATGACTCTATTTCTTTAGCAGTTATAAGTGTATTTAATTTGCTTATCTGCTCTTGATTTAATTTTGGTGAGTGATGTTTATCCAGAAAGTTGTCCATTTCTTTTAAGTTTTCCAATTTTGTGGAGTATAGGTTTTCAAAATATGACCTGATGATTCTCTGTATTTCATCTGTGTCTGTTGTTATGTCTCCCTTTTCATTTCTGATTTTCTTAATTTGGACATTCTCTCTCTGCCCTTTGGTTAGTTTGGATAATGGTTTGTCTATTTTGTTGATTTTCTGGAAGAACCAACTCTTTGTCTCGTTGATTCTTTGTATTGTTTTCTTTGTTTCTATTTTGTTGATTTTAGCTCTCACTTTGATTATTTCCTGCCTTCTTCCTGGGCGAGTTTGCTTCTTTTTGTTCTTGAGTTTCCAAATGTTCTGTTAACTCACTAGTGTGGGATTTTTCCAGCTTCTTTATGTAGGCGTTTAGTGCTATGAACTGGTGTAGGAGGTCCTTCTGTCTATATGTTGCCTTCAAATTGGTTAATAAAGGAACTGCTTTGGGCCTATAGCAGAGCTGTAGGGGAACACAGCTAGGCGAAGAAAACTAAACAGAATTCTGGGAAGAAGAAGAAGGCAGAGTCAGAGAGAGATGCCATTGATCCGTCATAGAGATAGTTATGCTGAAACTTTGCTGGTAGGCCACAACCTCGTGGTGATATACAGATTAATGGAGATGGGTTAAATTAATATGTAAGAGTTAGCTAATAAGAAGTTAGAGCTAATGGGCCAAGCAGTAATTTAATTAATACAGTTTCTGTGTGATTATTTCGGGTGTAAGCTAGCTGGGTAGCCGGGAAGAACAAGCGTGTCCCCCCCAACAATGAACTTTTCTCATTGTTTTCATAAATTTGGGTATGTTGTGTGGTCATCTTCATTGAATTTTAGGAAGTCTTTCATTTCTTCCTTGATCCATTGATGCTTCAGGTGAGCATTGTATAGTTTCCATGTGTTTGTGGGCTTTCTGGAATTAGTGTTGCTTTTGAATTCTAATTTTAAGCCACGGTGATCCGATAAGATACATGGGGTTATTCTAGTTTTTTTTGTATCTGTTGAGGTTTGCTTTGTTATTGAGTATGTGGTCAATTTTAGAGAAGGATCCATGAGGTGCTGAGAGGAAGGTATATTCTTTTATGTTTGGATGGAATATTCTATAGATATCTGTTAAGTCCATTTGAGTCACAACATAGTTAGTTCCCTTATTTCTCTGTCCGATGGTGAAGTCTCCCACTATTAGTGTGTTTACTTTAATGTGTGATTTAAGTTTTAGAAGCATTTCTTTTACATATGAGGGTGCCCTTGTATTTGGGGTATAGATGTTCAGTATTGAGATTTCCTCTTGATTGATTTTTCCTGTGACTAATATGAAATGTCCTTTTTTGTCTCTTTTGATTGATTTTAGTTTGAAGTCTGTCTTGTTAGATATATAGCTATACCATATATATATATGGTATAGCTATATATAGCTATACCAGCTTGTTTCTTAGGTTCATTTGATTGAAAAGGTTTTTTTTCCCAACCCTTTACACTGAGGCAAAGTCTGTCTTTGAGACTGAGGTGTGTTTCTTGTATGCAACAGAAAGATGAATTCTGTTTTTGTATCCAATCTGTTAGCCTGTGTCTTTTTTTTTTTTTTTTTTTTTTTTTGGTTTTTTCGAGACAGGGTTTCTCTGTGGCTTTGGAGCCTGTTCTGGAACTAGCTCTTGTAGACCAGGCTGGTCTCGAACTCACAGAGATCCGCCTGCCTCTGCCTCCCGAGTGCTGGGATTAAAGGCGTGCGCCACCACTGCCTGGCTAGCCTGTGCCTTTTTATAGGTGAATTGAATCCATTTATATTAAGGGATATTAATGACCAGTGATCGCTAGCTCCTATTATTTTAGTTTTTATTGTGATGATGTTATTGTGTGCGTTTTTCCCTTCTTCGGGATTTGCTGTAATGAGATCATCAATTGTCTGTGTTTTTGTTGGTGTAGCCAACTTCCTTGGGTTGGCGTTTTCCTTCTAGTACTTTGTGTAGGGCTGTGTTTATGGCTAGGTATTGGTTAAATCTGGTTCTCCAGTGGGGGTCACTGGCTCAAGCCTGCTCCTGTGGAGGTCACTACCTAGGGCCTGTTCCAGCTGAGGTAGCTGGCTCAGGCCTGTTCCCACAGATGTCCCTGGCTTGGGCCTGGTCCCGCAGTGGACTCTGGTTAAGGCCTACTCCCTTGGAGGTCCCAAACTTGCTCCTGGACCCACATATGGTCTATATGGTCTAGCCTACTCCCTCACTGGTCACTCCCTTGTACCTGCTCCTGTGGCGTTTGCTGTCTCAGGCTTGCTCTGACAGAGGTCGCTGCCTCAGACCTGTTTCTGCAGATGTCCCTGGCCTGGGCCTGCACCTGCAGAGGTTCCTGGCTTAGGTCTGGACCTGTAGAGGTCTCTGGCTCTGGCCTTGTTTAGGAATTTATGGCTGGTCCAGTGACCAGTTTGCTCTAGGAATTTATGGCTGGTCTAAGTGACCAGAGACCAGTTGACCCAAGATAGTCTTAGCAATTAAAGTATTTTAGGAATACTTTCAGAATATGACATAACCATAGCTCAGCGGCTCACTACAATGCACAGGATATTATGGGAACACATCAGAAGAGAACTGACCCTGCCAAGGCAGGCACTGATGGAGGAGAGGATATGAGGGCACAAAGAGCTCTCAGAGGAAATGGTGTCAGACTAAATATGAAAGACATTAGGGCAAATTGGATTAGCAGTTACAGAAAGCCGGAGGAACGGGTTGCAGATGGGTGTTGGCTAAAGCTGGGTATCAAGGACAGCTGCTAGTTTGAGGTCAACCTAGTCCTCATAATGAATTCTAGCCATCGTAGGCTACAGTGAGAACCTGTCTGAAAAACAACAAAAGCTGACCTAGACTATGAGAACATTGCATATGCAAGTCTGGAGATAAAAGAAAACAGAGCGTGTTCTGGAAACTGAAATAAAGTTTGAAACAAGGAATTCGGTCTCAGGCACTTGTCACTAAAACTGACGACCTGAGTTTGATCCCTGGAGCCCGTGTGGTAGAAGGAGAGAGTTGAGTCTTGCAGCTTGTTCCCTGACCTTCAAGCACTCCCCGGTACACACGTGTATACATAAAACAAGCCAACAAATACAAAACACGGAAACAAGGAATTTGGGTAGAGAGTCTTGAGGCAAAGGTGAAAATGTTAGGTCTCTCGGGTAGTCCAAATATCCCGAAACGGGCTCAACCGGGAATCTAGGAGGATTTCTGGCAGGTAGATAAAAGCCAGAGTTCCTCAGGAGCTTCTGAAGTCAGTTCAAAAAAGAGTCATTTCCCTGACCCCTGGCAGTAGGCATGTAGGGCTCCATTGACATGTACCTGCGGCTGCATATGAAGTCCATGCTGGCCTCCAATCCCTACATACAAGTACTTGTTATACATCTCAAACCTCCAGTCCTAACAGGCTGGCTTCTCACCTCCTCAGGCTTCCCTCCCAAATACCCATCTGTGTTCTTTGTAAAGCAAGTTTCCCCCAATCCTGCTAATCTCACTATGCTTGCTCTCTCTAGCCTCTATCCCCAGCTCTGCTCCCCTCTCTCACAGGTAGCGCTGGCCCTGACTAGTCCATGTTCTCTCTTCTTTCTCTCTTTTTTCTGGACTCCTCCAGATGCCTCTGACTATTCTCTTTCTCATAGCCACAATAAAAACTTTAACCAAACAACAGAGTGGTCATGTCAGTCATGTCTTTATTACACCCCTTGCCTACAAAAACCAGGTCACATAGAACTTTGTAAACTATGTAAGAGATTTCAGGCTTAGGACTGGGGTGTAGCTCACTGGCAGAGTGCTTGTCTAACATTCAACAAGGGGTGTCATCAGGGGAGAGGAGGAGATTATCCTAAGAACAATGAAAGAACTATTAAACACTTAGTGTTTTTATCTATCTATCTACCTACCTACCTATCTATCTATCTATCTATCTATCTATCTATCTATCTATCTATCTATCTATCTATCTATCGAGACAGGATTTCTCTGTGTTAACAGTCCTGGCTGCCCTGGAATTCACCTTGTAGACCAGGCTGGCCTCAAACTCAGAAATCCACCTGCCTCTGCTGGGATTAAAAGCATGCATCACCACCACCTGGCTTTAGTGTTTTCTTTTTAAAGAAACTGAGTTTGATTATACCTGTCATGCTCTTGGTTGGTTGTTTGGTTTTTGAGATAGGGTTTTCTCTGTAGCACAGACTGAGTTTGAGGTCAGACTGGTCTGCAAGCTCCAGGATAGCCAAGGCTACACAGAGAGAGACTGTAAACACACACACACACACACACACACACACACACACACCCGCACGCACGCACGCATGCACACACTCACAGGAAAGAACAAAAAAGATATCAAGGTATTTGGCTAAAATAAATAAAATTAGTTTTAAATGCTGTGTTCTGCAAGCAGGAAATCTGAGCAAAAGTTAACAATGACCTGAATGAAGTCACCAATAGAGGGAACGGAAAGGAAAGCGCAGATGTGGACATTTAGGAGTCAGATGCAATGGCACTTGAGGATATCCAGCTGGGAGTGGGCTAGCCAACTGGGAGAGAGCACACATGGGCATAGAGCTCAAGACAGACAGCTGGACTGGATAGACAGACATGCAAGTCGGGATCTGTGGGACAAGATGAGATCACTCAGGAAGAGACATTCAAGAAAAGACACCCATTAGGCCACACATGGTGAGAACCCCAAACTTTGGGGACAGTGCGATGTTTAGTCTTGATTGTCAACTTGAAGGAATTTAAAATAACCATGGACACAAACCTCTGGGTGTGTCTATGAGGGAGTTAACTGAGGCCAGAAGATCCCAGGCAGCATCCTTGCAAGGGCCAAAGGAGCAAACACGTGGCAGTCCCCCTTGTTTGGCGGTCCCCAGTTCATCTCATTGCTTCCTGACTATAGACCAGCTGCCTCAGGCTCTGCTGACATGCCTTCCCTGCTGTGATAGACTGCCCCCTCAAACCATGAGCCAAAACAAACCCTTCCTTCCTCCAATTGACCCTGTTGGGTATTTTGGAACAGTGCTGGCAAACATAACTAATACAGAAAATTAGAAAAAAAGAGTCCTCAAAGAAACAAGGAGAGAATGAGCAGGGATGTGGGAAGAACTCAGCAGCAGAACACGAGGGAGGTCCAGGGAAGGGACTGATGCAGAGAGGAGAGAGAACTCAATGGGGAAAGAGTCATGCCCAGAGTTGGGACCCTCAAAGACCACCAAGAGACCAGATCCTATGCAAAAGCAAAGAGTCTTTTGTATTATTCCAGAATGCTGAGGTCGACCATCCTACACAAAGGCAAGATGATGACCCCAGAAGGAGGTGGATACTTTTTTAAAACTTTACAAAGGGGAGTGTCTAAGGAAGTTAGGTCATTTAAATATGATTGGCTTAAGCAAGTGACAATCATATTATTGCATTTTAATTGGCCAGGGCTAGTCAGGGACTGGTCAGGGCTACAGTTTTTCATTTTGGGGCAGGCCCGGGACCAGGCCTTATCCTGGAGCTGCAGATTATGGCTCAGGTCTCCTCCTTGTTCTTGGGGGTGTTGGGAATTTCCCTTTGATCGTGGCTTTTTCAGAAACAGCCTGCTCAGCCTCAGGAAATTGAAACTGAGGCCTGATGTCTGAGAGAAGACAGAGCAGCCTGCTATGGTGTCTGCCCGGTCCTTTCAGAAAGTTATGCACAAGCATGAGGCCCTGAGTTCAGCTCTCTGTCACCCATGTAGAAATCCAGGCATGGCTCTACCCCCAGGTTTGCTAGGGGGTAGACAGAGACGGGAAGGGGCAGGGGTAGGAGGATCCTGGGGGGGGGGGGGCGGTCTCACTGGTCAGCCAGCCTAATGCACACAGATTCAATAAAGGACCCTATCTCAAAAAATAAGAGAAGAATTGAATAAGACACATGATGTTAACTTCCGGCCTCCGCACATGCATGTACAAATGAGTGCGTCCGGCACACACACACACACACACACACACACACACACACACACACACACAGATAGCATCTCTCTCTCTCTCTCTCTCTCTCTCTCTCTCACACACACACACACACACACACACACACACACACATGCAGACACACGAGGACACACACACACAGCATGAGCTTCAAGTACAGTTCACTGGTGGAATGTTAGCCTTAACATGCACAAGGCTAATTCACAAGGTGAATTCCAACCCTAATTCCCCCAAAAGAACAAAAAAACGGTAGAAAAGAGAACAAAGTTAACATTGCCCAAGGCTGCAGAGAGGTCAAGGAAGATGAGCCTGAGGAGTTAGACTTTGATAGTTAACCACGGGAGGTTATTGGAGACTTTATTATTGGTAGAGAGTCACGCGTTGTTTCAGCCTCCCTAGCCTCTCTGGATCCAAACATGTTTGCCTCAAAGTATCCCCATCCCCACCCGTTATTGAGGGATGGGCTGGCCCCCTGGCCCAGTGACAAGGAGAAAGAGGAACAGAAGAATAGCCCGAGACCCATGCCCTTGAGGACAGCCCAAGGGAGAAATCATTGTGAATGAAGGCTACTGTTGCTTGTCACACAGTATAAAGTGTCTGTGGAGAGAATGAGGGGCCAAGAACCCATTGTGGAGAAACCTCGGTCAGGAGCTCCCACTGACTGCTTCTCCCCTTCAACCCTGCAGGTATGAGGACCACTGCTCTAGAGCATCCTCTGGAGTATACAGAACAGAGATCCGAGCATGCTCAGAACAGAGATTTGTTGTGCTCCTGACGCACGGTGAACAGTGTTGCTGTAGTAACGCAAAATGCTGTATTCCCATTTTATTAGCTAGAGTACCAGATAGTTTGCCCCTTTTACCTATATAATTTTACTCTTGTCCTTTTTAACAACTCTTTGCATATATTCTCTCACCGCTGGTTTGAGCCTAGAGAATGTATCTCATTCATTTTTAGAGCCCTAGTTGTGGGTAGTCTTTGACAGCTTCTACGAAATGCAAAATAGCTGGGTGTGGCAACGCGTGCCTTTAACTTAGTGCTCTGGGAGGTAGAGACAGGTGGGACTCTGTGAGTTCAAGACCCTCCTGGTCTACCCAGTAAATTCCAAATCAGTCAAGATTATAGGGTGGGTCCCTATGTGTGATGGTTTAGGGCATCCCCCAGCTTGGAGGCGAGCACTGCAGTAGGAGGATTGTTTGGAGTTCAAGGGCAGCAGGGCAGCCTGGGCCCTGTCACAAAACAACAACAAAGCACAGCTTATATTTGTGAATTTAGTGAAGTGTCTAGAGATCTTCCTAAAAACTGTTTTACAATTATTCAATGGGTGGGGTGTGTGTGTGTGTGTGTGTGCCCACAGCGCATCCACACAGGCACACACAAGGCTGAGTACACACCATAGCACACAGGTGGAAGTCAGAGAATACCTTATGGTAATTGGTTCTCTCCTTCTACCAAGTGGGCTCTAGAGATCAAACTCGAGCCATTGGGCTTAGCAGCAAATGCCTTTACCTGCTAAACCATCTTGCCAGAGGCTGGAGGGTGTCATGGCAGGTAAGAACACTTGTTGCTCTTACAGAGGATCGGGGTTCGGTTCCCAGTACCCATGGAGCATCTCCCCATCCTTTATAATTCCAGCTCCAGGTGTTCCCACACCTTTTTCTGACTTCCCTGGTCACTAGGCATGCAGGTAGTGCACATACATACATGCAGGCAAAACAGTTACACACACAAAATAAAAAATAAAATAAAATAATTTTTTGTTTTATATTTTGAGATAAGGTTTTTTTTTTTTATGTAACCCTGGCTGTCTTGAAACTCACTCTGTAGACCAGATAGATGGGCTTCAAACTCACAGAGATCCACCTGCCTCTGCCTCCGGAGTGCTGGGATTAAGGGTGTGTGCCACCACCATCCAGCAAAATAAAATAATTTGAAATATTAAAACATCTTGCCAGCTTCTAGATGTTCTTTTTTGAGACGGTGTTGGTTTCAAACTCACAGTGCTTTTGCTTCTGCTTCCTGAGCGTTGGGATTACACATGAGTGAAATCATATCCAGTAGCATCAGACTGGTGAGAACCTTCATTTCAGGGAACAATTTGTGACCCTCACAACATGAGCTCCTTAACTGAACGATCATATCACTATCATGGCCTGTTTCATTGTATTTAACTGTTTTCTCCACTGAGTTAGTTTTTCATTTCAACGTGATTTGGTATGAAGCACTACTGTTAAACTGAGTGTTGGATTTTACTCCCCAAAGACTTTTTTTCCTTCAGTAATGGAAAAACTGGAGTATACATTATTATAGTACTAATACCTTCACTTGTCATTTCACAAATATTGTTTTTAAAATGTTTTAATTTTTTATTCTATGTGCTATGGGTGTTTTGTGTGCATGAATATCTGTGCACCATGTATATTCTTGATACCTTCCTTCAGAAGCCAGAAGAGGGCGTTTAATCCCTTGGTGCTGGAGTTAGAGTCATTTGTGAGCTGCCGTGTGGGTGCTGAGAATTGAACTCTGGTCCTCTGGAAGGGCAGCCAGTATGCTTAACCCCTGAGCCATCTCTCCACAAGAATCTTAAAACGGGTTGAAGCCGGGCGGTGGTGGCGCACGCCTTTAATCCCAGCACTCGGGAGGCAGAGGCAGAGGCAGACGGATCTCTGTAAGTTCGAGGCCATCCTGGTCTACAAGAGCTAGTTCCAGGACAGGCTCCAAAGCCACAGAGAAACCCAGTCTCGAAAAACAAAAAACAAAACAAAACAAAAACACAAAAAAACAGGGGTGATTGCTTTTTAGGGAAAAAGCAGGGGCATCATAACTTACAATTCCCCTTTTCCATTCCCAGATTCAGATTGTGCGAATCCAGGAGAAAAGGCTTAGACACTTGTTGGGAGCAGTGAGACCCCAGATCCTGAATTTCTTGTAATCCCCGATCTGAGTGCCTACAGCTGCTCTGAGCAGGAGACCTTCAGGAGTTCCTGATGGCAGAGTGGTTTCTGGTGGGTTTGGCTGGGGCGTGGCTATCTCTATATAATCTGCTCCTGAACACAATAAAGGGGGCATTCTTGGGGAATTCAAGGATGACCTGTGTCGTTGTCTCTCTGTCTGTGTGTGTCTATGTATTTTAACCTCCAGCCCCTTACCCGAAGCTCGGTAACAGGATGCCAGCGCACCGAATGCAGACACGGGGGCGTGGTGCGCGGCAGACACTTGTTTAAAACAGCTTCTTCTCTCCCTTAGCTAGTCAGTGATGCTTTGGGCTCCTCCACTGCTCCTTTGGTACCCAGAAAAGACTTCCAGATATGTGACTCCAGCATCTGCCTTTCCCTGGTGTCACGGAAGAACCAGTAGTCAAGGGCTTGTGATTCAAGTAAGCTGTCAGCTTGCACCTGGTATATATGAAATGTCCCTACAGGCTCAGCTGGTGCACTATTTTAGATTTGGGAAAGATTAGGAGGAAGGGCCTGGTTAGAGGTAGTGGGTTGAGAGCATGGGGGCTTTGAAGAGGGTCTTATCCCTGGGTGCTTCTTGTCTTTCTCTTCCTGCTTTCTGTCTATCATGAGCTGAACCTGCTTAACCACCTGTTCAGCTTCCCCACAGGCCGGAAGCAGCAGGGTTGAGTGGTAGTGAAGGGAACCCCGGAGTCCAGGAGCCTAAACCAGTCTTTTCCCTTAAACTCTTAATCTCAGGTCATTGCCATAACAAAGAAAAAATGCCTGCTGTGTACTTCGGAGTGTGCTCCCAAGGCAGCCACCGTCTCTGCCAGGAAATATTTTGCAGAACTCTTCCAAATTATTATATTTTACTTTTCAAAAGCATATTTTACCATGTTTACTTATTATTTTTTCTACTTTTTGGTCATACTTTGTTATTTTTGCTACTATATCTACTGTAAAAGAATCATAAAACTTAACTCTATACTGCGGTAAATGAATGCTACCCATTTACAAATGAACGAATGTGTGGTGCAGAGGTGGAGGATCTTTGTGATCCGAGGCCAGCCTGGTCTACAGATCGAGTTCCAGGACAGCCAGGGCTACACAGAGAAACCCTGTCTCAAAAAAAACATAAATAAGCCAGGCAGTGTTGGCACACACCTTTAACCCCCAGCACTCGGGAGATAGAGGCTGGTGGATTCTGTGAATTTGAGGCCAGCCCTGATCTACATGACAGGCTCCAGAGCTATAGAGAAACCCTGTTTCAGAAAACCAAAACAAAAGCCAAGAAACAAACACAACAAAAAAAGGAAAACAAAGTATATATAATGAAATTGGGATGAGTATAAGGTGCTTACTTGTAAAATCCTAATCAGGTCTCTGAGGCAGGAGAATTGTGAATTTGTATCTGATTTCTAGGAGGAAGCACACAAACTTCTGTACTTTCCCAATAAAGGAGCTGTCTTTGTTGCTACTCTTGTTGCTAATTATTATCTGGGGATATGTGTAAGACAAGATTTAGCTAGGTAACTCAGGCTGGCCTTGACCTAAAGCCTTCTGCCTCGGCTTCCTGAATGCGGGGATACTAGGCATTCGTATTCATTAGTCCCTTGAATCAGCCCTGAGTTTATGCTAAAACGATGAGGGCTCTCTCCATGGGGAGCTGGTTGTCCTTACCAACCACGAGATTAGGGGTTTGGAGCTCTGAACCAGTATGATCTCCAAGAACTGGAGGAAACCAGAGACTGAGTTACTCAAGATGTTCAGTGTCTACTCAACTGTGCTTAGGTAATGAAAAGTTAGTCCCTCTGGGGAACTCACCAGCACCTACCTACCTACCTACCTACCTACCTACCTACCGTCCCCCCTCCTGGGAGGGCTAAGGCAAGAAGCTCACCTGAGCCCAGAAGTCCAGGACTAGCCAGGGCAACAAACAAAAATCCCATTCTAAAATAAAACCCAAATAAACCCAATATGCAGTGGGAGAGTGCAAAGATAGATATTGATCTTTCAAAAGAAGTTTTGGCAGCAGGAGAGATGGCTCAACGGTCAAAGAGCACACACTTTTCTTGCAGGGGTCTGGAGTTCAGTTCCCAGCACCTACACTAGGTGGCTCACAAACACCTGTAACCCCAGTTCCAGGGATCCAACACCCTCTAGCCTCAATGGGCCACCTGAACACACGTGATACATATAAATGCAAGCAGACACATAGAGACGTAAATAAAAAAACAACATTAAAAAACCAGGCAGATCATTTTTGTTTGTTTTTGGAGACAGAGTCTCCCTATGTAGCCTGACTGGCCTGGAATTCAAAATGTAAACTAGGCTGGCCTCAAACTCACAGAGATCTGCCTGCCTCTGCCTCCTGAATGCTGAATTTAAAGGTATTCACCAACACACAACAAATTTTTTTTTGAAAAACTAAAATCAACTTGATTAGTAAATTATTTTTTGACTAACCATGTGATATAGAATTTATAATAACCAACTAATAATTGACTTAACAATGTATGATGATACTTAACTTTGTGAAGAACAGAATAACAATTATACATCATGACCAATAATTTCACATTCTGTTTCAGTGTCTATTACAACAAGTGATAGTTTTACAAAAGATGTAGAGATTATACATAGGTACAAAAACAGTCGAAGATTGGGAGTGAAGAGAGGCTTAGCAGTTAAGAGTATTGGCTGCTCCTCCACATGGCCTGGGTTTCATTCCTAGCACCCACATGGCAGCTCACAACAGTCTGTAACTCCAGTTCTCGGTAACCCAGTTCTATCTTTTGTCCTCTGTGGGCACAAGACACTCACGTGGTACACAGCCATACGAGCAGGCAGAACACCCATACACATAAAATAGTGAAAATAAGAAAATATCTAAAAATAGTTGAAGATTATACTCAAATTATGACTTAAATGCCTCCTCAGAATGGTGCCCATAATTGCTTACAAGGAAAAAATAACTGAATCAAGAAATGCTCAAGAAGGGATTCAGAATATGCCACCCACAAATAGACTACTTTGGAATATTGATTATTTCGAGCTCAAGAAAACTGAGAAACAACCAGTCAATTTAGGAAAAGCTCATTACCTCCCGTTCAACTCCCTGGATTGCTTTCCTTTTCTGGAGGAAATGGACATCCTACGAGCCAAGGTAGCTGCACAACAGAGAGGGTTACTGGGAGGCAGCATCTTCACCGGAGAGCCTTCCGCAGGTGTGATGTGTGACCTTTGCTCACTGTTCATTTCCTCCCGTTGCTTCCCCAAATTTCTCTCCAGCAACTCCCAGAAGCCCCAGACTCCTGCTTCTTCTGTAGCTGAAGATAATTACATAAGCCTCACATGTCTTGCCTCTTTGACTAATTTCAGAGGAACTTTTGTGCTTATTTGCAAAACAAGACTTGTTTGATTTTTTGTTTTGGGGTTTTGTTGTTATTTGTTGGTTTTGTTTTGTTTTGTTTTCTTAAGACAGGATTTCTTTGTGTGTCATTGGCTGTCCTGGTACTTGCTCTGTAGACCAGGCTGATCTCAAACTCATAGAGATCCACCTGCCTCTGCCTCCTGAGTGCTGGGATTAAAGGTGTGTGCCACAACGGCCCAGCATCTTTGGGTTTCTTTTGCTGTGGTAAAACACAATAAAACCATATTCATAAGTAACCTGGAAAAGAAAAAGTTTGTTTCATCTTATAGCTCGTAGTCCATCATTCAAGGATGTCAGGGCAGGAACCTGGAGGTGGGAAGTGATGCAGGGTCCATGGAGGGGTGCTGTTTATTGGCTTACTCCTCTTGGCTTGCTCACCCTGAACACCCAGAACCTCTGGCTCAGGAATGGCACCACCCACAACGAGCTGGGTTCTCCCACATCAGTCACCGACCAAGGCAGGGCTGGAGAGATGGCTCAGAGGTTGAGAGCACTACCTGCTCTTCTAAAGGTCCTGAGTTCAATTCCCAACAACCACATGTTGGCTTGCAACCAACTGTAATGAGATCTGGTGCCCTCTTCTGGCCTGCAGGCATGCCTGCAGGCAGAATACTGTATACACAATAAATAAACCTTTAAAAAAGTAATAAAAAAGAAAATGCCCTGCAGACTTGCCCATAGGCTAAACCTATAGAGTCATTTTCTTTCTTTTTTTTAAATATATTTTTTAAAGATTTATTTAGTATACAGTGTTCTGTCTGTCTGTATGCTTGCTGGCTAGAAGAAGGCACCAGATCTCATTACAGATGGCTATAAGCCACCATGTGGTTGCTGGGAATTGAACTCAGGACCTCTGGAAGAGCAGTCAGTGCTCTTAACCTCTGAGCCATCTCTCCAGCCCCTAGAGTCATTTTCTTGACTTAAGATTCCTTCTTCCCTGATGAGCTTAGCTTGTGTCAAGTAGACAGAGCTATCCAGCACAGAGACGGAGCAAAAAGAAAGAGATGGCCAGAACAACGTCTAAAATACAACCTGTGCGAGAGTCCTTGACAGTGGTCGGAGGTTACTCTCAGGAAGAACTTTTGCTGAAGCCTCTATGTTCAGAAACAGGATTTCCAAGAAGCCACCTGCTGAATGCTATGGAAAAACAACCAAATGACAGATACATAGCCAAAGAGGACCAGGGCATGAATACAGATGTGAGCGTTTTATTGTTTTGCTTTGTTTTCTGTGTGTGCTGGAGGCTCCTCACTGAGTAGGTTCCTAAGAGTTTTTATTCTGCCTTTCTGCTGGAGGCCAGCTGCTTGCTGTCCAGATGGACAAGTCCACGGAGCCTGGGAAAGTGCTGCTGGTGCTGGTGGGTGCTACACAGACTGGATGCAGTGCCATCATCAGGAAGAACATTGCTGGTGGCATCTCAGACCACCCTCACAGTCATGGCCTGGTGGCTGAAATGGACCGCTATTACTAAACAGTGGTAACTGCCACGGGCAAGAAGAAAATCGCCAGGCTATCAAAGATCAAGTCCTTTGTGAAAGTGCGTAGCTCCAGTCATCCCAGGTCCACAGTGTTGCCCTCTGTGGACATCCCCTTGAACACAACTGCTGTCAACAAGGACATCTTACAGGTATGCGATTAAAGGTTTGTGCCACCATCGCCTAGCTGGGATCACACTCTTAGAGAATAATTGACTCCCCTCCCCTAGCAACCATCAGCTCTCAATATCTCTTCAGCTGGGGGTGGGGCCCCAGGCGCCCCTCTGTCATCCACGCTGGAAAGTTTACTGGCTCTATCAGGTGAAGGCAGCCACAGCTGCTGTAAGTTCAATGAGTCTAATAATCCTGTCTAGTCCAGAGGACACTCTTTTGCCCCACCCCCCTCCACCTTTAAGTGCTTCCCCCTCTGCAGTGGTTTCTGAGCTTTGCGGGGAGGGATGTGATCTAAATATTCCATTTATGGCTGAGAACTCCACAAACACTTGTTCTCTGCACTTTGACCAGGTGTCTCTGTATTAACTAACACTGTCCATTATACCAAGATGCTTCTCTGATGGCGACTGAGAGCCGCACTAATCTACCGGCCTGGAGATACCTATTTAGACTGAAGTTTGGTACTATGTCTATTTATCACAATAGTAGTAGTAGGCTCTCCCTGAGAACCTATGAGCTTTCCAGCCTCAGGCTGCTGGACAGATTTACAGTACCAGACACACCTTTCCTCCATCAGGCCTTAAGACCAATCAGAAAGCAGTTGGTGCCGGGTGGTGGTGGTGTGGTGGCACATGCCTTTAATCCCAGTACTCAGGAGCCAAAGGCAGGTGGATCTCTGTGAGTCTGAGCCCAGCCTGGTTTGCAGAGGGAGTTCCAGGACAGCGGGGGCTACACAGAGAAACCCTGTCTCAAAAAACCAAAAAAAAAAAAAAAAAAAAAAGCAGTTGGTTCTCTCTATGATCTTCATGTTGCTAGGGCACAAGTGGTCATATCTGGCATATGACTGTAATTATAGCTTGCAGGATTCATAGCTGGGTCAGACTGTTGAAGACTCTTCTCCCACACCAGCCTGTGCAGCACCTTTCAGGACTATGAAGTTAGTCAGGAAGGAGGAAGCTCCCAGGTCAATACCTTCTTGATTTTTCTAAGTCCTATGTTTTTGAGTAGAATTTAAAAAAATTATATTTCCTTATTTTATTTTTGGGTGTGTAGACACACATGCCACACATAGGACATGTGTGGAAGTCAGAGGACAACTTGTATGAATCAGTTCTCTCCTCCTATCACGTGGTTCCAGGGATTAAGCTCAGGTCATTAGGTGTGGAAGCAAGTGAGCAACCAACTCAAGAAACGTTATTTGTAGACAGAGACTCTGCTTTCGTTTCCAGATGCCCAGACCCGAATAATCACACAGAAACTACATTAATTACAACGCTGTTTGGCCAATGGCTCAGGCATATTCCTAGCTAGCTCTTACATCTTAAATTAACCCATTTCTATTAATCTGTGTATCACCATGAGGCTGTGGTTTACCGGTAATTTTTTGGCATCTTTCTCCTTTGGCAACTACATGGCATCTGCTTGACTCTGCCTACTCTCTCTATATCTCTGTTTGGATTTCCTGCCTGGCTTTATTCTGCTAAACCATTGGCTAAAACAAGTTATTTATCCACCAATAAAAGCAACACATATAAAGAAGGACATCCCACATCAGCTATTATCTACCTGTCTGTCTGTCTGTCTGTCTGTCTGTCTACCTATTGTTTTTTCAAGACAGGATCTCTATGTGTAGCCATGGATGTCCTGGAACTTGATCTACAGACTATGCTGGCCTCAAATTCAGAGATCTGCCTGCCTCTGTCTCTGTACTGGGATTAAAGGCGTGTGCCATCCACCACACCCATCTGAGAGACTTTTTATGGACAGCTGTGCAGGATTATAATTAGAGGACACAGGGAGGTGATCTTTTTTTAATGATTTATTTATTTTTATTTCATGTTCATTGGTTTTGCCTGTCTAAGGGTGTTGGATCCCTTGGAACTGGAGTTATAGACAGTTGTGAGCTGCCATGTGGGTACTGGGTATTGAACCTGGTTTCTTTGAAATAGCAGTTAGTGCTCTTAACCACTGAGCCATCTCTCCAGCCCCCCAGGGAGGTAATCTTTGATAGCTAACTGGACAACAAAAGGTTCACTTGTTCAGGTTCTTCCTTGTATCTCTCTTCAGAGACAAGGGAAAGAGAGAGCACGTGCAAACCTTCTGGGGGAGGGCCGCAGGCTGGAAAGGAAGTCAGTCATTTTACAGGCTACTCTAGGGATGGAAGGTGAGGGACAGGTGACAGTGGCCTTCCAAGGAACCATATCTAGAGGTGATGTTTCCGGCATCCGATCACCTCTGTTATTTGTAATCTGCAAGTAGGCTTTGCTGCTCAGATCTTTCTTACCAGAGCTTGTGGCTGAGGGCCTGTATTGTTATTGTTAGAGGTGGCATGTGTGTGTGTGTGTGTGTGTGTGTGTGTGTGTGTGGTGTGTGTGTGTGCTATTAAGCAAACTTATTGGCAGTTCTGATGATGTGGTCTCAGAGGGAGGAAGGAAAGCATTCCAGGCTCAGGACACCTGCAATATTGCTGTGTGCAATCAGAAGCATCGTTTTCTCAAGGGGTCTCCTAGCAACGGAGGCTTCACACTGATGTTGTCAGACCCTCCCCAGCCCATTGACTCAATGCAACAGGGAAAAGTGGAGAGAGCGGTGGCAGCTGTGGTGGAGGCTGTCCTTCAGCCCCAGCTGCTGTTACCACTTAGGGTCCCCATGAGACAAAGGAAGAAGCCACTGCAGGCAGGGTGCCTGGATAGAACTTGAATGATTAATTTATGGCCCTCTAGCCAACATTTTATATTTCTCATGAAGCAGGAGGTTTATGTTTTATTGCCCTAGAGAAGGGTTGTGAAAGACAAAATGTCTTTTTGGTTCTTATTAACCAAATCCTGGGAGGATATAGATCAAGGAACAGAAAGGGAAGGGGCTCAAGGGGGTTAAGTTAGAATGGCGTCCAGTCTTGGTTTCCAGGCCCGGAACAAAGATGTCCCCAGAACTGAGCTTCTGAGCAGTCACAACGTGATCGCAGTAACGGCATCCGTGACAGAAGTACATCTCCAGCTTGGACTCAGGAAGATCATGGAATCTTTGCCTGATTCCAAGATTCCCAGGTAGGAAGCACCAACAATGGCTGGTTAAGTACTCTACTGGCCTGGCAGAGTGGGGCTCAAGGCAGCAGCACCTGGTACGGAAAACAGGCGCGACTGCTCTCCGAGGTTCAGAGAACAATTGTCTTCATCTGGCTTCATTGGAACTATATCTCCCTGAACACATCTACCTCCTGCCACACAGACAGACAGACAGACACACCAGACAGAGAGACACACACACCAGACACACACACACAGACACACACACAGAGACACACACACCAGACACACACACACAGAGACACACACACCAGACACACACACACAGACACACACACACCAGACACACATACACACAGACATACACACGCAGGTGCACGGACACACACACACATGCACAAGTGTGCTGAGAGTGAGGTTTGCCTACAGGAAGGTCCTGAGTGATGTTGAGAGGTAGCATGAAGCAGCAGCTGGACTGCCCTGCAGGCCTCACATTTGTTGCTGCTCCGTGCCCCCCTCCCTCTCTTGGTGTGACCAGCTTCTGTACCTGCATTCCTCAGACTTCCTCTGAGGCTTCCTAGGGTCCTTCCTAAAGGAAGACCTTGCACTCACATTCTTAGGTCACATCGTCTGGGGGAGGGGATAGCGTAGGGAATACTCTTGATGTGCAGCTGCAAGCCCCAGAGCAGAGCAGGCGTCTGGCAGTGTTTGCTAGGAAGTCCTTGAGGGGTCTCCCGAATTCAAGGCTTTCAATTTCTGCTTTTCTGGTGGTGGGGATGGGTCCCAGGTCCTCGCACATTCAAGGCAAGTGCTTCACCATTGAGCTACACCCCCACCCCTTCAGTAATAGTATGTCCTGTACAGTCATCCCCGTAGAACAAATGTTTATGTATCAGATGCTGCTGATGAAGATAAAGAGAGGCCCATGAATATGACCCAAATACTTCTGAGCCCCCATTTCCTTCCGTAAGATCTGCGCTATTGTATCATGATCAAAAGCAGCATGGCCCTGTCTCCAGCAGTCTTGCAAGCAGCTAGGCTTTTCTTCAATATTTGAGTCAACTGGGAAAGATGCTATGGGAAGTTCTCTAGCCCCGTAGTTTCACCCACAAGGCTTTGCTTACATCTGTCTTCAGAGCTTCAAAGTCTCCAACCCCTGTGGGCTCTCGGTACACTACTGTCCCCACCCTGCCCTCTCCTCTGGCTCACTCCTGGTGGCATCTCACAAACCAAGAGTTTCCTCAAGAAGTTGGGGAAGGGATTGGATTGGGAATGGGGAGACTGACTAATTTATTCCAAAAGCTTTTGTCCCTGTCACAGGTGGAAATTGATTGGACAAACCATAAATTCAGTATCGGCTTCCTCCCAGGAGTCAGGTGTCCTCTCAGGGAGAGACCTTCACTGTGCCAGCAGCCAGTCCCACATGGAGGGAGGTACTTTAAGGGGGGCTGCTACAGGCCTTCCAGCCCATTAGGACATTCTTCAGGTTGGTCTCTCAAGCGGGAGACGGTGTGAATGGCCCCTGCTTCTCTATCTGCCCTGGCACGGCTGTGTTCACGCATCTCATGTAGTGCCCATTACCGCTGTCTAGACTTAAGGTCTAGCCTAGTAAAAGCAGGGCTTCTCAAGTTGGCTGAGCTCTAACCCTTTGCCATCTTGTTCTTTCTGGCGTCAATGCCTGAAGTAAACGTCTATGTGGCTGACAGAGCGCCAGAGCGCCAGAGCGCCGTCTTTCTCTGCTAACGGAGGAGGGTAGGAGGGAAGTAAAAGCAGGCTGCGTGCCGCAGACACTGTTGTTCTCACACGGCCGTGCGCGTTTGGGGCTCAGAAAAACGATACCCTAAGTCTGGTACTTTGGCATATTGAGTACTTTGAAATTAAAACAAAACAAACAAAACTCAGGGCAGGAGATGTAGCTCTGGTGGTCGTAGAACGCTTACCTAATATGTGCCAGGTTCTGGGTTCAACACGCATGCACACACGCGCGCGTGCGCGCACACACACACACACACACACACACACACACACACACACACGAAAATGTTTTAAGATTAAAGAAATAGCCAGGTGTGGTGACACACACCCTTAATCCCAGTACTCGGGAGACAGAGGCGGCAGATTTCTGTGAGTTTGTAGGTAGCCTGCTGCACATAGCAAGTCCCAAGCTAGCCAGGGTGACACAGTGAACCCCTGTCTAAAAAAAATAAAATAAAATAAAATAAAAATAAAATATAAAAAACCCAACAAAATAATATTTTAAAAAGTAGGTTAATCTTCGCTTGCTTTCTGACCCTGGATGCACTGCGACCAGTCTTTCCTATGGTGGCCTGTACCCTCTCAGACGATAAGACAGGATAGTCTCTCTGCCCTTTAAGTTGCTTTTTGTCACGTATTTGGGCACAACGACAACAAAGGAACCAACACAGGGAAGTGGCGCTGAGAGGAAGCTCCGGAATAGTTGCTGCGCTAAGACTCATGGTGAGGTTCACGGCCTCGGTTTTGCTAGAGGAGTATGGGAACTGTTGGACACTGTGAGCAGAGCTGGACTGTCCACTCAGGAGAGTTTAGAAGACCAGACTTTGGGGAGAAACACGGATGCTGGATGCCCAGGTCATACATTTTCAGGGTGACAAGAACTCTCTTGGGAGCTGGGCTAGGGGCCATTCATCTTAGACTCTGAAAAAGAACGAGACTTCATTCTGCCAGTGTCCTGAGAACTTAAGTGAGGACGGGTTCAAAGTAATGGGCTAGACTTTGAAGATGGCTGTCTTACACGGTGCCTGCTCCGTACACGAGGACTTAAATTTAATTCCTAGAATTCAAGTTAAAAAGTCAGACATCATGGACACCTGTGTGATCCCGCTGGGGAGGAAGGACTTGTTGGCCAGTCAGCTTAGCTGACTTGGTGGGCTCCGTGCCAATGAGAGATGCTCTCTCAAAAAGCAAGGTCAGGACTGGAGAAGCCACTAAGGAGAGACACCTGCCACCAGGCCTGAACTCCACCCCCAGAACCCACACGATGAAAGGAGTGAGTTGACACCAAAGTTCTCTCTTATCTCCACATGCATGCACTAGCATGTTCGGGACCCCAGTGTAGCCCCAAGACTTTCTCAGGGTGAGCGTTTAAGCACTAAATCATATCCTGGGTTGACACACCTCAATTAGCAGGAACAGTTAGTCAGAAGTGGAACTACAGAAGCCAAAAAGCCAGGCTAGAACATTTAGAGCCTTTCCCAGAACTATGGACTTGGTGGATTAAGTCTTCGTTTTCGTTTTGGCAGGTGGTGTTGTCTACATGCTGAGTTTTACGGCCTGAATGATAAGTCAGTTGTTCTGAGGGCTGGGGGCCTGTTAGTAACAATCCCACAGCAGTATGAAAGAGGCAGAAACATTTTTTTTTCACATGTAGTAGAAATTTTGATGTCACAGTGCACATCAAAATGGCAGTGGTGGTGCATGACTTTAGTCCCAGCACCTGGGAGGCAGAGGCAGGCGGATCTCTCTCAAGTCAAGGCCAACCTGGGCTACAGGACAAATTCCTGTAGCCAGAGCTACACAGAAAAACCCTGCCCTGAAAAACGCAAAACATATAAAAGAAAGAAAGAAAAATAAATAAATTTTGATGTCGTATTTCAAAAGATATTCAAATCTGAGGAGAAAACATAAAAACTTTAAAATGGTCTCAGAATTCAACGACTCTCACATTCTCCTGACTCTTATCTCTCACCTCTCTTTCTCTGACTTAGGGGAGTCTTTTAGATAGAGCGCAGTTGTCCTGAGCCCTCTCTGTAATTTCGCCAAATGGCAAGATTCACTCTGGGGAAAGGAGCTTGCAGTTGACAGGGACCCAGAGGCGCCTGTTCTTGGGCTGTTGTCTAGACCCCCTAGGTCTAATTCACTCTTTCTCAGAAACCACCTGCACTGCCCACTCCCCTCCCCCACGTGGGAAGAATAGGAAGCTGAACCCCACTGGAGTACTGGGGGCCCAGTCTCATCCCTCTGAACTGTCCATGCACACAATAAATAAATGTGTGTGCATTTTCCCCTGGCAATCTGTTTATTCTATATTCATCAGCTTCAGTGGTCAGATCTTCAGACAGCAGAAAGGAAGGTCCCTCACCCCAGTACTTGCTTTAACAGAGCTAGTTCCAGGACAGGCTCCAAAAAGCTACAGAAAAACCCTGTCTCAAATAACCAAAAAGAACAGTCAGACGGTGGTGGCGCATGCCTTTAATCCCAGCACTCAGGAGGCAGAGGTGGATCTCTGTGAGTTCGAGGCCAGCCTTGTCTACAAGAGCTAATTCCAGGACAGGCTCCAAAGCTACAGAGAAACACTGTCGGGGGGTGGAGGAGAACACAAAACAACAACAACAACAACAAACTCAAAACCAAACCCAAACAAAAAACAAACCAAATAAAAACAACAACAAAAACAAAAGAATTCCCACTTTCCCACTATATACATTATTTAGTATTTATACAATTTTTCCTGCTAACTTTGTGTCTTTGAGATTGAAACGACTTGCTGGCTCTAACTGTGACACATTGATTTTCACTGTTGTATTGTATTCCACGGACGAAAGCCCTACAGTCTATTTTTCCACTCTATCCTTGACACTAGGATTGTTTCTAGTTCAAGTCCATGATGAGCATGCTGCCAAGAACATTCTTGCAAATAAGTCTCGGGACACATGTGCTCTTTTCTGGGCCGATGACCTAGTGTGACTTCGCTCTAATCCAGGCTTAGTGCATGCATGCTTCTGTGTCTCCTCTTTCAAAACTAGCTCTCTGGAGAGGACCATGAGTTCACCCATGCTAAGGGATAAATGGTCAAGAGGATTAATATGTATCCTGTTCCACTTAACTATGAGAAGAGATCAAGTAGATTAATTGCTAATTGTAGGATTAAGTATTTGGAGGCTGATTCGGGGAGAGATTCCAAAGCTGACCCTGGCTTTGGGGACAATGAAAACATCTTATAATGGTAAAACGAACCAAGAAAACAAAACAAAAGCATGTAAACAACACGTCAGCCAAAGGCTGTGCTCTTTTTGAAAGGTCACAGACTCGGCCTAAGGAGTGAGGTCCCCTCTTCAAGGGTCAGGTAGCAGCCAATGGTGTTGCTGGAGTGCTGCGGTGTGGCTTGAATACGCCACGTCCTCCACAGTTAGTCCCCAGCTGGTGGTGACAGACTGGGACACCGCGGAACCTTTGGGAGGCAGGGCCTGGCTGCAGGAAGTGACTGTCTGGGGGTGAGTCTTGAGGTTTGACGGCAAGGCCCCACTTCCAGACTGACGATACGATGTCACTGCCTTCCCCTATTACCGTCCCATTGCCTTCCCCGTCATGGTGGACTCTGGTTCCTCCAGCTATTACATCCAAATAAACCCTTCCTCCTTTACATTGCTTCTTGGCAAGTATTTTATCACAGAAATGAAACAGTTGGAAAAACAAAAAAGCCCTTACAGGACAAGTACTGCCTCTCGAGCCCCACCAGTCTCAGTCACATGACACATTCTGTCTCTCTCTCTCTCTCTCTCTCTCTCTCTCTCTCTCTCTCTCTCTCTCTCTCTCTCTCTCACACACACACACACACACACACACACCAGCTTCTTTTCTTTCTGTAAAATTGACTCAGTGATAGCACTTTAAAATGAGGAACGGCTGTGTCCCATTTTGTACCATCCTTGCCATTCAGTAAGTGCTGGAATGTCATTAGACATGCTTTTACTTTGTTTTTACTTGAAACTGAGCATGGGCACTTCCGGAGTCCAGATGCTGTAGACTGACTGCTGAAGGATCTCCCAAGACCCACATATTAAAGGCTTGGTCTCCAGACTGATGGTACTGAGAGGTGGTGAAACTTTAGGCAGTGCGGCCTTTCGGGAGGTCTCTGGGTCACTGGGGTAGGGCCTCGAAGGGAATTATGGGAGTTACTTTTTGGCTTCCCAGACATGAGTATGCAGTTAGCTTTATCGTGTGTTCCCTACCATGGTCATCAGCACTCCCATCAGAGACCTAACAGCAATAAGCCTGCCCAGTCACAGCCTGGGGCCTCTGTAGCCATAAACCAAAGTGAGTTATCTCGGGCATTTTGTCACTGACAGAAAGACGAACGACCAGATGGCTAGGCTAACTACTGGGGTAGGACTTACTGGTGCTTTTGGAGAATCTTCTTTAGGAAGAAAGGGAAGGTTGGAAGGCAGAGTAGTGGGAGAGTACCAGTGGAGAACGAGGCTCCTGGATAAATGACCTGCTCTCCTAGGTGTTGACCGGAAAGTTCTAGGTGGTTTCTACGCAGTTCTTCCCAACGTCTCCAAGGAGATCTAGCCATTTGTCCACAGTGACAACCAATGCCAGGACACAGTCTTTGTTGCTTCTTATTCCTTCCTTGTATCACTCTGCCCTCCTCTCACACAATGTGTGTGTGTGTGTGTGTGTGTGTGTGTGTGGTGCTTGGGATAAGGACCAGGGATGCCATCCTCAGCCCAGAAATCAGGATTCCTCTTTTTTCCCTAGCAGAACTTTTCAAAAACTGATAGAATCAAGATAGAAAAAGAGACTGGAGATATGGCTCTGTGATTAAGAGTGTATACTGCTCCTGCAGGATCCACGCTCTGTTCTCAGCACCCACAGAAAGCAGCTCACAGCCACCTAAAACTCAGCTCCAAGGGGAGCCAAGGCTTCTGGCCTACATCATGTACACATACCCATCCATAAGGTACACATACACAAAATTAAACATAATAAAATAAATGTTTTGCCTGGGTGTTATGGCCCATGCCTTTAATTCCAGTACTTGGGAAGCAGAGCCAGGTGGATCGCTGAGTTCAAGGCCAGCCTGATCTACAAAGAGAGTTTCAGGACAGCCAGGGTACATGGAGAAACCCTGTTTCAAAATCAAAAACAATGCCAGGAGGTGGTGTGCATGCTGTTAATCCCAGCATTATGGAGGCAGAGGCAGGAAGATCTCTGTGAGTTCGAGGCCAGGCTGGTTGAAAGAGCTAGTACCAGAACAGAATCCAAAGCTACACAGAGAAACCCTGTCTCGAAAATTAAAACACAACAACAACAAAACTAACAAAAAAAACCCAAAACAAACAAGCAAACCAACCCAACAGCAAAAAAAGAAAAATTTTAATTATATTTATTAATATATTTATTTATTTGTGTAACCCTGTCTCAAAAAATTAAAAAAAACAAAGAAAACAAAAGACAAAAACAACAGCAACAAAGACAAACTTTTAAATCATTTATTATATATCTATTTATTTATTTGTGGACAATTTTCAGGAATCATCTCTCTCCTTCCACCACGCAGGTCCTTGGGGTCAAACTCAAGAGTTGGTAGTGCAGAGTCCAAGAATAAGAATATAAACTTGTAGGTTCCAGAAATAAAAATGTAGAAATAAAGAAATATAAAGTTGTAAGCCTAGGAGAATGAGAACAGACTGTCAGCAGCTTTCTCAGTAGCTTGAGGATTAACTATTAACAGTGGGTTACTCCACTTTACAGCCCATAGCTCTATTACAAGGCCAAAGCATCTCTCTGTAAATTGAGAGCTAGCCTACAGATATGAGCTGAGTCAACTTTTAGGAAATAGATAAATGACCTCTGGGTTATGCATTTTCCCTGCTATGTGAAACTGGCAGCATCAAAAGGGAGAGAACAGGGCTCAGTAAACAGCACCTGGAAGTACCAAGGATACAATAGATTAAGTGCAAACACTGATTTAACTGAGAAACTCTGGTAATGGAGATTGTGAAGTAAGACAATCTGTATCTAAGTTTTACCTTGAGATTGTAAAATTCCTTTGTTCAGACCTAATGCTTGGTGCCCCTCCTATAAAAAGATGGGTTCAAAACTGGCTTCTGCCATAGCCATCTCTGGCTGTGGTCTCAGCCAGCTGTTAAGCTTTTTGTGCCCCATGGAGATTTTTTTATTTTTTTTTCCTGGATTCTGGTTTCTGGAATAAAGTTTGCTTCTGGTTTATTAGACTTTGGGGGTCTGTCCCCATCTTTGCGCGACCCCCCTGGATCCAATAGGTAGTACATGTCCTTACCTGCTGAGCCATTTTTATTTCATATTTTCTTTGTTCCTTTCACTCTTCTTAAAAGCACATGCTGCATGCTGGGCGGTGGTGGCACACACCTTTAATCCCAGCACTCGGGAGGCAGAGGCAGGCTGGTCTCTGTGAGTTCGAGACCAGCCTGGTTTACAGAACGAGTTCCAGAACAGCCAGGGCTGTCAAACACAGAAGCCCTGTCTTGAAAAACAAAACAAAAAAAAAGACACGCTGGCACTCGGGAGGCAGAGGCAGGCGGATCTCTGTGAGTTTGAGACCAGCCTGGTCTACAAGAGCTAGTTCCAGGACAGGCTCCAAAGCCACAGAGAAACCCTGTCTCGAAAAACCAAAAAAAAAAAAAAAAAAAAAAAAAGACACGCTGTAGCCTGTCTCCTGTAGCCCAGGCTGGCCTGAACTTGGTCCGTAGTTGAGGATGACCTTGAACTACTGTTCCTCCCGCTTCCTCGTTTCAAGGAACGTGCCACTACGTCTGACTTGAGGAAAAAAAATCTTTTAATGTCTAAAATGTAAAAATGATAAAATAAATGTTATAACTGACTTAATAGTAAAGTATGTCTACAAGGGCATCAACACAGCCTTCTAGAATAGCTGGAATCCAGAGACAGTGTACGGGGTCAACAAGGAGGAAATGGTTCATTACGGCCCATTTCTACCGTGCTGTGTCAGACACTTTTTGCAAGCACGAAGGAGCCAGTGGGATGGCTCCATGGGTAAGTGCTTGCTGCCAGGCCTGGCCACCTAAGCCCGGACCCTAATTCGCACATGGTAGAAGGAGAGAACCAACTCCCACAGCTGTCTTCTGCCTCCATGGTGTGCCATGGCGTTCCCACACACAAAGTGAAAACCGGTTGGGATGTCTCAGTTTTCAACCGCTGGAGTTCTGTCTGCAGACCTCCCATAAAGCCAGAAGGAGAAAGCCAGCTGTGCCAGGCTGCCTCTGACCTCCAGATTTACACACACCCCATCCACACTTAAAAAAAAAAAAAAGATAGAAATTTGTTAATGTGATTGGCTTGTTTTTTGCAGTTTTTTTTTTAAAAAACAATTTATCTTGACCTTATTTTATGTGCATCGGTGTAAAGCTACAGGTAGTTGTGAGCTGCCATGCTGGGAATTGAACCTGGGTCCTCAGGAAGAACAGGCAGTGCTCTTAACCGTTGAGCCATCTCTCCAACCCCTGTGTTTTGTAGTTTTAAGAATGTGTAAGGGATCTGGGAAGATGGATCAGTGAGTGGTTAAGAACACTGGCTGCTCTTTCAGAGGACCTGGGTTCAACTCCCAGCACCCACATGGCAGCCCACAACTGTCTGTCACTACAGTTCTGACACCTTCTTCCAATCTTCGCGTACCAGGCACGCACATGGTGCATAGACATACATGCGTGCAAACACTCATACATACAAGATAGATCTACAATATTAAAAAGCAGTGTGTATGTAAGATATGAAGGCAGAGGATGGGGGACCAGTGGCAGGAGCGGGTAATGGCGGTGGACGTGAGACCGGGGACCAGTGGCAGGAGACAGGAGCGGGTAATGGCGGTGGACGTGAGCAAGGTGCAATGGCATGAGGGACGATGAAACCCGAGGTTTTGTTCACTGGAAATCAGGAGGTTGTTTTGAAATGTAAAGGACAAAAAATAGACAGGCACAGACTGGCAAAAGGCCCCCATGTATAAAGAGGCCATTCATGGGGTCTTGCGAGGTTTTCAACGGGGTCAATAAGTTATTAGGGGGAAAAAAAGCAGTACTTGCCAATCACTACAATGTAGAAATGTGAGGGGAGAGCATTCAAAGAGGCATACGTATTTTATACGTATGAAAACGTGTGTGTAGAAAGTGGGTAGGGAGGGGCTGGAGAGATGGCTCAGTGGTTAAGAGCACTGACTGCTTTTTCAGGGAACCTGGGGTCAGTTCCCAGCACCCACATGGCAGCTCACAACTGTCTGTAACTCCAGGATCCAACACCCTCTATGTAGGCAAAACACCAATGCACATAAAATAAAAATAAGTAAAAAATAAACATTATAAATAAAGAATATTTTTAAAAAGAAGAAGGAAGAAAGAAAGTGGGTAGGGAACCGGTTAGCTGCTCCGCGGCATGAACAGTCTTTCCAACCGTCGTCTCTGAGTTCTCAAATACCATCTTTCCAGGGTCCCTATCCTTGAAGAACGGCGTGGCTAGAGCCTGCAGTTCCTCCAGTTTTCCAGAAGGGGGCAGAGGCAACATGAATGGTTCACTCTGGCAAAGCGCCCGGTGACCTGAAACTTCAGGGCTGAGCCACGCCTGCTTCTCCACCATTTAGGGGTTGTTTATTTTCTAAGCTGTTCTGTAGATTCAAGCGTGTGCTTTTGGCTGTTATAAACTGCTGGCCATGCATTTGAACTCACAGTAAAGACGTGAGGAATTAGCTTACTTTCTTATCGCTGAAGGATAATACGCTCACTGCATTTTTTTTTTTTTTGGAAAAAAACATACAATGGAGAAAAAAAATAGTGTTATTCCCTTAAGAAAACGTTAATGTGGCCAGGCATGGAGTATACAGCTGTAATCCTAGCACTGGGAAGCTGAGGGAGGCAGATATGACCCAGGTGGAGTGAACTCAAGACCAGTCTGGGCTAGCTAGTTCAGCCTCATCTCCATGGGCCGGGGGGGGGGGGGGGGGGGCAGGAAAAGAAAAATCTTTCAGAAGAATGACTGAGCTGACACTGAGTTGTACTGTCGTGATTCACTAGAAAGTGAGGAAGACTTGGGATAGCTAGATTTTAGCTCATTTCTCCCAGGGAGATAGATGATCTCACTGAAGAAATCTATAAATTTATAAATTTATAGATTTAGCCCTTGTTAACAACGTTGTTAGGTGGTTTGGTTCAAGAAGCACACAGTGCTGGCCCATGATCCCAGCAGGTTCAAGAATGATGTCGGGAGATCAACAGCTTGAGGCTATCCTGGGTGATGTATTAAAGATTCATTTTTTAAAAAAAATACTGATGACTTTATTTGCAAAGGTATATTAAATTTAAATTATCTTTCTTTGGCCCCATTCTTCCAGGTGCCCTTAATTTAAATCCCAGAAAGCTTAATCATACAAAAAAGAGAGAAAGTTTGACTGCTAAGCTTGTTGACTGCTTTGGGAAGGGTTCAAATAAATGCAGAGTTGGGACTCTGAAGAGTAGCCCCGTGCAAAACCAGCACCCTCAGAAACCAACACTAATGTCGTCATTGACTTACAAAGGTGGACGGATGCAGGAGAGAGAGAACGATGTGGTATCATTTGCTCAAGGACATAAGGAAGAATCCCAAACTCAAACATCGTGTCAGATGAAGCAGAACTGAATAACCAAAACCACAGAAGACAGCCAGAGACGCAGAAGAGCGGGAGGCTGTGGGGAGGGGACAGCTGCCAAGCAGCAGAGCCTCCCACAGAGGGTTCTGCATTTGTGTTCCTTCTTCCTCAGGACTGAGGTCAGAGGAAACCGGCAGGCTTCACACCACCTCCAAAGGCACCTCCCGTCTTTGGTCTCAGCACAGCCTGGCTGGACAGGACGGATGTCAAAGGTTGTTGACAGTGTGAATGCCTTTCACAAAACTTAGTGTGAACAGCTCTTGGGTCTGGGGAAAGTAACTCCCTGGTACAACACTTGCTTAGCAAATGCAAGCCCCTAGGCCTAATTCCCAGCACCAACAAAATTAAAAATAAAAGGTAGGATGGGATGGTTCCACTTGTTACCAAGGCTGACGACCTAAGCTCCATACCTAGGACCCACATAATTGAAGAGAAGTAATGCAAGCTGTCCTCTGACCTACACACATGCACGTGCGCACACACATACACACTCACATACTCATGCACGCATGTGCACACACGCACACGCACACACATACACATACACACATACACTTGCACACATGTATGCATACACACGCATACTCATGCATGCACACATGTATGCATACACACACATACACACTCATACTCACACATGCACGTGCACACACACATACACACTCACATATGCACGCACGTGTACATACACACTCACATACTCATGCACTCATGCACACACACGCACACACATATATACTCACGCTTGTGTGCACTTATGCATACACACACATACTCATGCATGCATGCACAAGCACACACATATGCACTCACATACTCACGCATGCACGCATGTACACATACACACACATACACTGTGGCACTTTTGTACCCTTTTGCCACAAAATAAATGAATGAATGTAATTTAAAATTTTCAGAATTAGCGGGGCGGTGGTGGCGCACGTCTTTAATCCCAGCACTCAGGAGGCAGAGGCAGGCGGATCTCTGTGAGTTCGAGACCAGCCTGGTCTACAAGAGCTAGCTCCAGGACAGGCTCTAAAGCTGCAGAGAAACCCTGTCTCGAAAAAAACCCCCCCAAAAAAATTTTTCAGAATTAAAGAGTTCTATTCCCAGTACCCATCAGGCAGCTTACTCCGCCTGTAATCCAGCTCCGAGACCGCTAACTTCTGCCCGCGCCCACACTCACCTGTGCAAACCCTCCACGTGACTGCAGTGTCCCCAGAGGTCAGAAGAAGGCAGGTGTCTGTAACTCCCGGGACTGGAGTTACAGAAGAGTGGAAGCCACCATATGGGTGCTAAGGATCCAAGCCAGGTTCTCTGAAAGAGCAGCCAGTGCTCTTAGCCACCTCCCCAGCCCCAAGCCTGCTGGTGCTCTAAAGCCATCATATGAGAAAAAAGCCCACTGTTTTAAAAGGATCAGTTTTACCTGATATGGACTGCACCTCAAAAATCAAATAAATAAATAAATCAGGAAGGACTAAAATAAATACATGAAGGAAGGAAGTTCAAATGCCCTGAGCATTTTCCTGGGTGGGGTGATCAGCCACGGTTAGGTGACCAAGTTCCAAGGGAGGAGGAAGGGACAATCAAGAGGTTTAAATAACACCCAGGAAGGTGTCACTGCTCACTGGAGAAATCTTGGTAGGTAGCCACCCAGGAAACTGAGGCAACCAAAATTAAGCAAAAGGGCTGGGCAGGAAGGTGGGAGTCGAGAGATTTCCTGAGTTAAAGGGCTTTGAACTTTTTTGGGGGGAGTGGCAATTTTTATGAGCTCTCTACAGCCAAGTGAGAGCAGGGAGAGCTCTTAAGAGCACCCAAATTTAAAAAAAAAAAAATAGCGCCCAAATGAAAGCATGGTCTTACCCTCCTCCCTCTCCCCTCCCTCCCTTGTTCCATTCCCAGTTTCATATTCTCTTCCTTTTGTGACCTCCAACCCGTGTGTGTGTGTGTGTGTGTGTGTGTGTGTATGGTGACAAGGTCTCTTATACATAGCCCTGGCTGTCTTGGAGTTCACTATGTAGACCAGACTGGCCTCAGACTCACAGAAATGCACCTGCTTCTGGCTTCCAAATTCTGGGATTAAAGGTGTGCAGTACCATACCCAGTATCCCCCCTCCCCTCACACGCCCATTTTTAAAAGACAGAATCTCATTACAAAGCTCAGGCTGACATAGAAACTGTTATGCAGACCAGGCTGGCCTCAGCTTTCTCAGTGTATTGGGGTGTGGTACTACACCAGGCACCAACAGTGGCTTACAGGGGATGACAAATGCTGTTTCCAAAGTGGTTTGTGACACTCAGTTTACTCAGGAAGCTTGTGTCTGCTCTATTAGGCCCAGACAATGAAAAAACAGAGGACGAGGCCGTATTTGCAACCTGGTAAGAAAGACAGACAGCACTCGGCAGGCAGGGGCAGGAGGATTTCTGTGAGTTCGAGGCTAGCCTGGTCTACAAAAGCTAGTGCCAGGACAGGTGCCAAAGCTACAGAGAAACCCTGTCTTGAAAAACAAAACAAAAGAAAAAAGAAAGACAGACAGGAAGTGTCTCTGTAAGACCCGTGCTCAGGTGAAGGTAGGTCCAGAGGAGATCAGACCCTAGACTTAGGCAAGAGGCAGCAACCCAACACATAGCAATCTCATTCTGCGAGTCAGCTGGTAAACAGAATCCTTTATTTTATTTTATTTCATTTGAGATAGGTTCTCTCGATAGCCTTAGTTCCCTTGGAATTTTCTGTGCAAACCAAGTTGGCCTCGAACTCACAGAGATGTGCCTCTTCTGCCTCCTGAGGGCTGGGGTTAAAGGCAAAGGCCACAATGCCCAGTTCTGAACTGAATCCTTTGTTGTTGTTCTCTCTCTCTCTCTCTCTCTCTCTCTCTCTCTCCTCTCTCTCTCTCTCTCTCTCTCTCGTCTCTCTCTCTCTTTCTCTCTCTCTCTATAAGACAGGGTCTCTCTGTTTAGGCCTGACTGTCCTGGAACTCCATCTGAAGACCAGGCTGGCCTCAAACTCAGAGATCCACCTGCCTCTGCCTCCTGAGTGCTGGGATTAAAGGTGTGCACCACCACACCTGGCTCTGAATTCTGTTTTAATCTTAATGTAGTCATTGCGCTGTAACACCTCTTCCCAACCCCCAAAGAGATACATTGAAGTCTCAACCCCATCACCTTAGACCATAACCTTATTTAGAAGCAATCTTTGCCAAAGTAATTAAGATGAGGTCATATCAGAATAGAGGGATCCTTAATTCAGCATGACATCAGTGACAAGAATGTGATCACATGGGGGCTGGAGAGATGGCTCAGAGGTTAAGAGCATTGCCTGTTCTTCCAAAGGTCCTGAGTTCAATTCCCAGCAACCACATGGTGGCTCACGACCATCTGTAATGAGGTCTGGTGCCCTCTTCTGGCCTTCTGACATACACACAGACAGAGTATTGTATATATAATAAGTAAATAAATATTTTTTTAAAAAAAGAATGTGATCACGTGAAAACAGACACACATGGCAATGGAGGCTGAGACCAGAGAGCTGCAGTCCCAAGCCCAGGCAAACCACCGGAGAGAAGGCAGAGGGGAGGGCTCCTGTGTCCTTAGCAGAGGGAACATGGCCTCGCCTACACTGGATTTTGAGGATAGCCATGCCTACACCCGAGTTTTGGATGCCTAGCTTCTAACTGTGTGAAAGAAATGTAGCATTGCTGTGCTAGCCAGTTTGTGGAACCACAGAGAATTGCAGCTGGAACAAGGAGTCGGCCTCCAATACAGCAGCTTCCTCTGCTGCACAGAAATACCATCTCCAGTCTGAGTTTGAAAAGAGAAAAGTCCCCATTTGCTTCCATTAAAAATGATGCATGTCTTTAATCCCAGGATCCAGGAGGCAGAGGCAGGCAGATGTCTGTGAGTTTGAGGCCAGCCTGGTCTACATGGAGAGTTCCAGGACACCCAGGGCTACATACAGAGACCAAGCAAGCAAGCAAGCAAGCAAGCAAGCAAGCATGCAAGCAAATAAACAAACAAAAAGTGACTTTCAAATTCCCTGGATCTCCAGGGCTGTTCTTGAGTGTTCTGGCGGAGTCTGAAGCCTCCGCACCAAGGACTCCAACGTGTGAGGCAGGGGTTCTGAGTCCTTGAATCAGAAACGTCATTTTCTAGTCCTGCATGAAAAAACTGAGCTCCTTTTCGTTTCTGTGGGATTTTTAGATTGCATTTTTTATTTGCTTGTTTTATGGGTGCATATGTGTGTGGGTACATGGCTGTCACAGCACACGCAGAGGAAAACTTTCCTAAGTCTGTTGCTGCTTGCCACCATGTGACCTTGGACATCAAAGTGTCAATGAGTGTCTTTAATTGCTGAGCCATCTCACCAGCCCAATCCCTATAGTCTAATAGAAATTACAGAATTTACTTTTCCATACGTGTGACAGCCCTCATTCATTTATTCATTCAATACCCGGGACAGTACATCTGCTGTGTATCAGTGGGCCCCGCCCTCCCCACACCTGTAGTTTTTGTAGAAGAATAATTTTTAGACCATCCAGTAACCATCAGAGACATGTTTGGGGAATAAGATATATGGTTAGGCGGGCGGGGATTAAGTCTTTATTTTTGTGCTCACTTCCCTGTCCCTAACATATTTCAATAAGAGGTCAAATGAGATATGTCACTGCCCATGAGGTGAGGCTTTGAAGGGGCCCTGATAGCAAGCAGTATGTCAGATACAAAGACCTAAACCACTTTCTGCATCATGGTCCCAAGCATACCCTTTACACTGAGCCCGTGTTCTCATGGGCACATCTCCTCGTCTCTTGCCTGGTAGAAGAGCACTGTGCACACAACAGTGCCATTTGCCTTTGTGTGGCGTGAACAGACGGTGATTGGCACAGAATTCAGACCTTCCCAAATAACCAGTCCTCCCTGGAGAGACCCCTGGCCACCCTCACTCTTGTCCCTGACTTCAGGGTCTCCCCCAAGGTGATCTGCTTCCTGAGATATGAGTCTTATGGCAGCTTCTGTAACACACCACCGGACACGCTACACCAGGGACCTCACAGAGTTGAGCTGCAAGTGAAAACAGGAAGTGGTCCAGGCTTTCTTCCACAGGGGGAAGTGAGTGTCTCTACACCTGAGAAAGTGAACCTGGTGCTGCCGCCTCAGGGAACTTGGTTCTAGGTTCTGAAGGCTTCCGTCCCTATAGGCGAAATTGGCAAAGACTAAAATCAGTGTTGTGGATTGTGTGTGTGTGTGTGTGTGTGTGTGTGTGTGTGTGTGTGCGTGCGCGTGCGTGCACCTAAATGTGTGCCACACACATTTTATAACTGCATTTGTCGTGTCAGAGGACCCACCATCTCTACAAAGGACCAGGGCTGCCCCATCCACTCATTTATTCAACCACTTACTTGTTTCCCAGGTGTATCCGTGAAGTTACAGGCACTTTTGTTGTTGTTGTTGTTGTTTGTTTTTATTTTTGTTTTTTTGAGAAAGGGTTTATCTGTGTAGGCTGTTCTGGAACTCACTCTGTAGACCAGGCTGGCCTTGAACTCACAGAAATCCTCTTGCCTCTGCTTCCAGAGTGCTGGAATTAAAGGCATGCACCATCACTGCCCAGTAGTTACAGGCACTTTAATAGGCAGTGCGAAATCTCTAGCCAGCAGGGCTCAACTTGTGGGTCACGCCCCTTTGGTGATCCCATATCAAATATTTTGCATATCAGATATTTACATTATGATTCATAACTGTAGTGAAATTGCAGTTATGAAGTAGCGACAAAATATTTTTGTTGTTTGGGGGTGTCATCACACCATGAGAAATTGTTTTAAAAGGTCACAGGGTTGGGTAGGGTGAGAAGCGCTGCCCTGTGGGTTCATGGTAAGGTCACAGAGATGACAAGAATCTGTGGTGGGAGCATGACCTGAAGTATGCTTGCTACCCTGGGATATCATGGAGATTAATCCGAGCATCCAGGTATGCTTGCTTGAGAGCATTCTGAGCAAGAAAAGGCATTGCAGGTCAATCGCTGTCCCTCTTATGTCAACTTGATAGGAGCTAGAGTGGTTTTGAAGAGGGAACTTCAGCTAAGAATGTGCCTCTATAAGATCACTGTAGGGGCTGGAGAGATGGCTCAACGGTTAAGAGCATCGCCTGCTCTTCCAAAGGTCCTGAGTTCAATTCCCAGCAACCACATGGTGGCTCACAACCATCTGTAATGAGGTCTGGTGCCCTCTTCTGGCCTGCGGGCATACATAAAGACAGAATGTTGTATACAAAATAAAAAAAAAAAAAAAAAAAAGATCACTGTAGGAAGCATGTTATTTCTTTCTTTCTTCCTTTCTTTCTTTCTTTCTTTTTAAAAAATATTTATTTATTATGTATACAATATTCTGTCAGTGTGTATGCCTGCAGGTCAGAAGAGGGCACCAGACTCCATTACAGATGGTTGTGAGCCACCATGTGGCTGCTGGGAATTGAACTCAGGACCTTTGGAAGAGCAGGCAATGCTCTTAACCTCTGAGCCATCTCTCCAGCCCCTCTTTTTTATTTTTTTAAAGATTTTATTTGTTATGTACACAGTGTTCTGCCTGCACGACAAAAGAGGGCACCAGATCTCATTATAGATGGCAGTGAGCCATCATGTGGTTGCTGGGAATTAAACTCAGTACCTTAGAAGAACAGGCAGTGTTCTTAACCACTGAAGCATCTCTCCAGCCATATAGAGCCTCTTCTTATTTAGTGATTGATGGGGAGGGCCCAGCCCATTGTGGGTGATGCCATCCCTGGGCTGGTGGTCCCGGGTTCTATAAGAAAGCAGCCTGAACAAATAATGGGAGCAAGTCAGTCAGCAGCTCCCTTCGGGCCTCTGCGTCAGCTCCTGCCTCCAGGTTCCTGTCCTGACTTCCTTCGAGGATGGGCTGTGATGAAGTGTAAGCAAAATAAACCCTTTCATCCCACGTTGCTTTTGGTTATGGCGTTTCCTCACAGCATAAAAACCCCAGCCAAGACACCCCCAAACTAGCCTTCTAAAGAATTTCTGCTCCTTTTCAGAAGAACCCCTTACTATGGTAGTTGATGTCACTCAGCACCGCTCTCACCTCGCCCTGTAGCAGGTCAGCTTCTCTCCTCACGTGACTCAGCTGCTCACTGCCTGGCCTACTGAGAGGAGACTCTCTCAGGACTGTCTGTAGGGAGCTCAGTGCAGCTTGGAATTGCTGTCCTGTACAGTGTAGGGCAGGAGGCATGAAGAAGCCTGGGACTAGAGTCCCGTGTACCTCAGAAGGCAAAAGCCAGGCTGACTTTCATAGTGACCACACACACACACACACACACATGTATGAACCATACATACCCCCCACCCCCACCCCCCCACACACACATACACCACATACACAGACCCCCCACACCCCTCCCACGTACCAACACATACCACATACACCACCACACGCGCACACACACCCTGTCTCTTGTGTGATGCTGGGACTACACTAAGGGAGCCATTTCCAGATGTGCTCCTGAATCTTGGACCAGAACCATAAACAAACATCTCTTTTATTTCACCCTGTCTATAGTATTGAGGGGCCATTGAAAACTGAAAACATATAATTTACTATTTGTTGAGAAAGTTGGGTGTCAAAAGCTTTCCCTAGTCTGAACACTACTGATTCATTGACACGATGTCATTTCATGTGACCCTCTATGTTCCTGACCCGTCATTCCACTTAGTCCTGCATATACTTGATCCATTGACACGGCGTCATTCCACGTGGTCCTCTATGTACCATGTTTGGTTCACTTTAGAGGCTTTAGCAGATTTAGGTCAGACTTTTTAGAACAAACTATTTGGAGTTATAACTGTCTGGAGTTATCTGAATTAGTAAATCAAAATCTAGGATGCCCAGTTAGATTTGAATTTGAAATGAGTGTCGAATACTTCTTTAGTCTATCTCAGAGTATTTGGACCATACTTACACTAAAAATGTGATACTTATTTAACATTCAAATTTAACTGGACATTCTGGGCTTTATCTGGGAACCCCAAAAATTAGATGCAATTTTAGGACTAAGCGTTTAGGTACCCCAACCTGGACAGGTTTGATAAATCAAGGATCCTGCTCAGGAGACCCAGAAGATGATCAGAAAAAGATATGTGGCGGTGGGGGCGGAAGGACCAGGAGAGAAGGTCATTATTAAAAACAAGAAAGAAAAGAGCAGGGAGAGAGAGACAAAGTTAGAAACCAGGACAGAGACAGAGAGACAGAGAGATATACAGAGAGGGAGGGAGAGGGAGGGAGGGAGGAGAGAGGGAGGAAAGGAGGGAGGAAGGAAAGGAGGGAGGGAGGGAAAGAGAGAGATAGAGAGATAGACAGAGAGAGAGAGGGATAGAGGGAGGGAGAGAGAATATAGTCAGCTCTATGGTACTGAGGGATTAAGTTTGGTGAGAAGACAGATGGACCTATTGGACTGAGCAGCTAGAAGATTCTAGTAGCCTTGGCAATGGAGACTTTAGGAGAGCAGTAGGGTCAGGTAAATGAGCAGGATGTGAAGAAGAGAACCAGGGAGGGGAGATGATTGGAACCAGGAACAGAAGAAGAACGTGGGGCCCAGGGAAAGTAACTTTTGGAGATGCCCCGTGTCGTGGGGTGCTGGTGACTGGGCTGAGAAGCGGCTCTGGAAATGCGACAGAATCCACACAAGACGTACGGAAAACCTGCAGGATGATGAAGAGCTGCCTAAGCCTCTGAAACAGGACCTTAAGGACACAGTCTTTCCATTTCAACCAGGAAGAGATGCTGGGGTGCAGAACTACTCACAGGCCTTGCTCTCTATCCTCGTCCCAAATAAGCACTTGGACCAAAGCACCTGGCATTTCCAAAAGCAAGAAAATGGGACACACATTGACCCCCATGATGGCTTCACGTGGGTTAAAACTCAGGAGGCACGTGGGGGCTCCTTGCTGCCCCCCACTGGATTTAAGTGGCATTCTCCTCTGGCTACCCCAGGATTAGCCATGTGTCTCAGCAAGTGATTTAAAATCATGACTTGTCTCTTTCGGTTGGACCTCAAATGTTGAAAATGTCTGCATCTTGGCAGGCTGGATGGTACAGCTGAGCATGGAGAGGACTTGTCCCAACCATCTGCCATCCCACTCAATGCCAGCCTGCTGTCCTCCCCACTGCTGGGGAGTCCTGAATCTGACAGGCAGATCCGAGACAGAGACAACTGCTGCCCCGGCCTCCAACAGTTGTTCCCAGAGTCTCTGGGGTGGCGGTGGTGGAGGGGAGGAGAAGCTACCGAGTTGATTTTAAGAGCTTTGGCTGAAAGTATGTACTTTTCCCTCCATCTCACAGATCCAGAGAGTTTTAGGGGCAGAGATTAAGGACGCTGTTTTTGATTTTTCTCCAATCAAAGCTGCTCAATGAATTTCAACTCTGGGGCGGCGGGGCAGGGGGATGTCAATGAGATTAGAATTTCATATAAATAATGTATTTCACTTTTTTCTTCTCTCTCTCTCTCTCTCTCTCTCTCTCTCTCTCTCTCTCTCTTTCTGTTTTTCAAGTCAGGATTTTTCTGTATAGCCCTGGCTGTCCTGGAACTCACTCTGTAGACCAGGCTGGCCTCAAACTCAAAGTTTCACCCACCTCTGCCTCCTGAGTGCTGGGATTAAAGGTGTGCGCCACCAGCAGCCAGCATATTTAACTATTTCAAAAGGAACATTTGAAAAATATTTAGTTCAATAATTGTGGTGGCACACAGCTGCAATCCTAGGCTCAGATGGCATGGCTTGAGTCCAGGAGTTCAGACTAGCAGGGGTTATACAACACGTTACCTATCCCCAAGTGTTTAGTCCTTAACACTATAAATAAATTAAATACTTACTTTAATGTGCTGATATCTTAGTGGCTTACACTGTATCATTAGGCAAGTCAATTCTTTGAATTGTATTATCTTTATTAGTTTTCTTTTTTTGAGAAAAAAGGATTAGATACACAAAGAAATTCAACAGCTGGTTTAGGGTTCTCTTCTCACCCTCTCCCTTTCCAGACCTTTCTTTCTCCTTACATAGGAATGGCACATCTGTCATGACTGATGGACCAGCATTTACAGACAGATTATTAACAGGTGTTTCAGTTTCCTTAGTTTTGAACCAATGGCTTTGTTTTGGTTCCAGAATCTCGTTTACAGTGCCGCCTTACATGAGATATCCTGTTCTCTCGGCTGTGACAGTTTCCTAGGCTTTTGCTTTTGATGGCCTTGTAGGCTTGGGAAATATGGTGGGATATCTTTTTGGGGGGGTGGGGTTTGAGACAGGGTTTCTCTATGTAGCTCTGGAGCCTGTCCTGGAACTCGCTCTGTAGACCAGACTGGCCTTGAACTCACAGAGATCTGCCTGCCTCTGCCTCCCGAGTGCTGGGATTAAAGGTGTGAGCCACCGCCGCCCGGCTTTGGTGGGATGTCCTACAGGATGGCTCTCTAATGGGACCTGACTACTGGTTTTGTTTTCCTCACGAGGTAGACTTGGGTTTTGGGATTTGGGGTCATGACCTCATATCAAAGATACTAAGGTCAACATGATTTACAGTTGTTGATGCTGACCTTGATCAAGAACTGTTTGTTTTCATTCTTTCAACCTTTATATGGGCAGGAGAAGAGGTGCAGTGGTTAAAAGAAGGTACTTTTCTTGCGAAAGACCCGAGTTCTCGTTTCAGCACCCACGTGAGTGACTCCCAGCGGCCTGCAGCTTTAACTCCAGGGCCTCCGATGCCAGTGGCTGCCATAGTCAAGTTACTCATAGGCAAACTGCCCCCAACTAAGAGCCAAAATTAATCTTTTATTAAATAAAAACCTTCATGTAAGTACATGGGTTGGGGGTGTGGCTCAGTGGTAGAGTTCCTTGCTTAGTAAGGCTTTAGGCTCTGGGTCCAGTCCTCAGCACTGAACATAAATAAATACCATCACACATTTATGTAAGTACAGACTCACTTTTTTTAATACTTAAGAGTTATAATCCAGGGCTGGAGAGATGGCTCAGAGGTTAAGAGCACTGGCTAGCCTTCCAGAGGTCCTGAGTTCAATTTCCAGCAACCACATGGTGGTTCACACCCATCTATGATGAAATCTGGTGCCCTCTTCTGGTTTGCAAGCATACATGCAAGCAGAAGGCTGTATACATAATAAATAAATAAATCTTTTAAAAAAAAGAGTTATATCCCAAACCATTTTATTTTATTATACTGTTGCTGAACCTGTCCCCACCTCAGCTGTTGGGCCTCTTGTCATTGACTTCTGTGTTCTTTAACAAATCTCTATCAATGTGGTCTTTTGATTCTTAACCATCTTTAAAATTTTTAGTTTAATTATTATGTGTGTGACAGGGGTAGGGGTGGAGGTCAGAGGTCAACTTTGTAGAGACTGTTCTCTCCTCTCACCTCTAAGCAGGCTCCAGGGATTGAGCTCATGCAGCCAAGCTTGCACCTTTGGGTGGCAGGCACCTTTGTTTCTTCCTTCTAGGCTAAGTTTTGTACAGACTCTCACAGAGCCACAAGCGTCTGTGGCATCGCCAGCCTGGTCTGGCCCCAGCGGGTGTGTCAAGGGCATGCTGCAGGGCTACGCAGGTCTGTCTGGACACGTCCCTTCTGAAGATCAGAGCTGTGGGTTGCTCAGCTTTCTGCTTTCATACCCGGAGAAATCCAGCCAGCAGGCAGGCCACAGCAGTGAGAAGGCAGGAAGAATGAGGAGCTGAATGAGGAGCCGTCTTGTTCTTTAGGACTTGGTGAAAGTTTTAGATGCTGGGGCCTGATCTTGTGTTTATGATGATGGTGGATGTTTTGACAGTTACTCATTCAACTCTGAAAAAAAAGAACACTACTTTTCTTTAGTTTCCAGCTTGACTTGAGAGGATTTTAACCTCAAAAGAGACACCAGAGAGTTAGGGATGCCCTCAAGTAGCATGTATGAAGCCCTGGGTATAATACCTAGCAATGCAAAATGATAGATATATGAGACGTAGGAAAGTGTGTCTGTGTGTGTGTGTGTGTGTGTGAGAGAGAGAGAGAGAGAGAGAGAGAGAGTTGGGGGGGAGCAACCATTAACAGGAATTAAGAACACAAATCTAGCCAGGTGGTGGTGGTGCACACCTTTAATCCCAACACTCCAGAGGCAGAGGCAGGCGGATATCTGAGTTTGAGGCCAGCCTGGTCTACAAAGCGAGTTCCCGGACAGCCAGGGCTACACAGACAGAAACGCCCTATCTCAAACACCCAACACCAATCTTAGAGTGGGACTGCCTTGATATAGGCCCTTGACCATGGGCCCGTCACTCACTCCTCCGCATCTCAGTTATAAAAGGAGAATGTTACTGATAAATCTACCTCAGAAGACTTCAGCTACCCTATGACAAGGGTGAGAATCAGGCCCGGTCTCCAGTGAGAACTATGCAGTGGTTTCTATGACAGAGCACAGACATCCAGATCAGAATCTCCTCAGAGCCATCCGTATTCAGAGACTGACACAGATTGCACAGAGCTCTGACCTGAACATGCAGCAGCCACGGGCTGATCCAAGTTCTTTTTATTTTTTTATTTTTTTAATGATTTATTTAACTTTATTTTATGTGCGTTGGTGTGAAGGTGTCAGATCTCATGGAACTGCATTTTCAGACAGTTGTGAGCTGCCATGTGGGTGCTGGGAATTGAACCCAGGTCCTCTGGAAGAGCTGTCAGTGCTCTTAACCACTGAGCCATCTCTCCAGCCCCTCCAAGTTCTTTTTAAAAAGAGAGAGGTTATAGAAAGGAGCTCGGGGAAGGCTTCAGGGCCAGGGCCAGGGCATAAGTGGGAACGAGGTCAAAGCAGTGCCACCTAAGCCCTCCAGAGACCTGAGAAGCTGCACTAAACCCAAGGGCAGGGCCTGAATGGTGATCTAGTTGCTGTTCCTCTGGGATCTGGACAAGGCTGACACAGCCCCGTGTCCACCGTCACTGGGCCCTGTAGTTGTTGTGGCCTCCCGATCTGGAGTTCCAGGGCAGTACACCTGGGTGACTGAGTGCAGATCTGAAATCGCCGGGGTGGGGGATGGGGGTGCTGGTTAACGTCCACCGTTCCTCCTAAGATGGATTCTTCCATGGAATTTGAGAAGGATCCCACAGGTAAGTGGCCACAGAGTGACAAATGTCACCTGTCATGCTGCTCTCAAACTTTGTCCACGCATGTCAACATCACCGCTAGATCAGTGATACTAAGTTCTTACAGGAAACACACATTGGAGAAGGGCTGCCCTACCGTTTAGGTGGCCCCTGCTTTTATTCGTTCGCTTTGTTCTAGTGTTGGTTTTGCTCTTTTGCTGTTGTCTTTTGTTTTGCTTTTCTTCAGAAGCTTCCGCACCAGCTGCCTTCTGTGCTGGCTGGAGTCAGGCTGGCACTGTGCGTGGAGGCTGGGACTCTGCACTTGAAAAGATGCTGTCCTTCTACACGGGACAGCAGTAAATGTTCCAGTGAACATTCTAGAACTTGCTGTGTAGATCAGGCTGGCTTCAAACCCACACCTAGACCTGCTTCGCTTTTATTCTTTGTTTTGCTTTTTTTGTTTTTTGTTTTTTTTGTTTTTTTGTTTTTTGAGGCAGGATTTCTCTGTGTAGCCCTGGCTATCCTGGAACTCTCTTTGTAGACCAGGCTGCCCTCAGATTCTCAGAGATCCACTTGCCTCTGCCTCTCAAGTGCTGGGATTAAAGATGTGTGCCACCACCGCCCAGCTTTCTTTTATTTGAAATTTAATGATGTCCATATGTCATATATATATATATTTCTTTATATTAGAAGTTTGCAAGCACTGGGCATTAGCCCGATTATCCCAATGCTTCATTTTTGTTTTTTGTTTTGTTTTTAATGAGGAGCTAGAGCACAGAGGATGAGGGGAATATGAAGCTACTGGACGGGTTTAGTAGCCAATTCTAGGCCTTGTGCCCCATTGCTCGATGTCGTCCTCGGTGTCCACCATTGCCCTGTTGCTGGTTGCCAGGAAGCCCATCCGGCAGCCAGCCGCACCTTCCCGAGACAGGTCCAGACAGGAGCCCTTGGGCTGGCCTGTGGTGACTGCTGCCCTGGCCTTCTTATTCACCCACTGGGTGGGGAATCCAGAGCAGCCTCCTTTCTGTCTTTTATCTCTTATCTGGAGAGAGAAAGAAAGCGTGGCGAGCAAGGACAACAGCCCCCACCCTGGCCTCTGTCTGCTGGGCCCTGGGCTGGCAGTTGCCACCTGCCGGACTCTGACCTTTGCTAGCCTCTTTGGCCTCCTGTCAGTATTGCTCACCTCTTGCCTTCATCTTTGACTTGCTCTGGGTCCTACCTTCCTATTCTGGTTCCCAGTCAGATTCTGCCTTCTGTGTGCACCCAGCCCCGTCTCTTGGCCTAGCCAGACAGATGTGAACTGACCCTGCCACTCCATAGGAAACTCTCTGGTACCAGGGTTCCAAACCTTCCCTCCCTGGCCTTCTCAGCACCCAGCGGCACCTGGCCCAGCAAACCTTGTTGAGGCGGCAATGCGTGACCTGTTCTTTTTGGGTGTGGCCCGCACCTCATCATGACTAACTAGAGCAGAGGGTGGTGGAGGAGCTGAGGATATTGGTAATGAACTGTGTGGCAGAGGTTTTCCTTGCGTACCACCTGGGGGCATTCCTGTCTTCTACTGAGACTGGGTATTCAGATCTGAAAGCTGAATGCCACCACGGAGATTTGGGATGTGGCCTCCTTAGGCTAGAGTGAGGGGAATGGTCTTGAGAATCCAGGATCAGCCTGAGACAGCTGTGCTAAATCAGACACCTTCCCGGGCCCCATTCTAAGATCTGTATTCAACAGCACAGGTGTTGGGAGACATGTGGGGTTCTCAGGGATTTGATGGTGAATGAAACATACTCCCTGCCCTTAAGGAAGATGGAGGGACCTGGTATTTGCAGAAGATAATGCTGAATGCTCTAATAATAACAACTAGCATTTATTAAGTGCTCACAATATGCCAGACTCTGTACTTGAAGACATGGAGCAGACATTGTTTGGGGTGCTTGTAATCGTCACAGTATCATTATCACCTCCTTACATAGGAGGAAATGGAAGCCCAGAGACATTAAGTGACATGCTTAAGGTCACACAGCTGAGGCAAGAGGCATACCTAGAATTTTTTTTGGGGGGGGGTTTTCGAGACAGGGTTTCCCTGTAGTTTCTAGAGCCTGTCCTGGAACTAGCTCTTGTAGACCAGGCTGGCCTCGAACTCAGAGATCCGCCTGCCTCTGCCTCCCGAGTGCTGGGATTAAAGGCGTGCGCCACCACCGCCCGGCGCATACCTAGAATTTAAACCTAGGTAGTTTTTGTCTGGAGAGCTGACTTAGCAGTTAAGAGGACTTGCTGCTCTTAAAGAAAAGACCTGGGTTCAATTCCAAGCACCGACATAGTGGCTCACAGCTGTCTGTAACTCTATTTCCAAGGTATCCAATGCCCTTTTCTAAATCAAAATTCAGGTAGTTTGGCTGTAGAATCCTATGCTTGTGACTGCCCTGCCACGGTTCAGGCTCATGACAGAGGAAAGCTGAGAATATGGAGTTTCACGTGACATAGGAGGCAAGGGAGTCCTTCATGAAGAGGCAACACAGGACAGAGTCCAAAAGAATCTGTCAGAAATAGGAGAATAAAGCCGGGCGGTGGTGGTGCATGCCTTTAATCCCAGCACTCGGGAGGCAGAGACAGGCGGATCTCTGAGTTTGAGGCCAGCCTGATCTACAAGAGCTAGTTCCAGGACAGGCTCTAGAAACTACAGGGAAACCCTGTCTCGAAAAACCAAAAAAGAAAAAAAAGAAATAGGAGAATAAAGGCTTCCTCTGAGACTGAAACATTTCATCCTGCAGGAAAACTCCTTGAACAAGAAGGTAAACAAGATAGCCTCAGGAAGTCTCTGGATCTGACCAGATTCATTAACCCCTCTGATTCATTAATCAGAGCCAGGCTGCCTCTCAGATGCCTCTCAGAAGTACATAGCTGCCAAGAAGACTCACAGAAACTGAGCTGCAAAGACGGCTAAGACCACACCAGTTGCCTGGAAGAAGTTTAGATCAACTGAGGCACAGGGAAGGACACTCCAACCTGCTGAGCTGCCTGCAGGCTATGTGCAGAGTACTCCAGGGTCCTAGCTTTGTGAGTTGTCACCCCTGCTGGGGTGGGCCTTGGTAACACATCTGTCTTTGAGTCATTTATGCTCCTGTACAAAAGCCTACTAAAACTCATTGGTTCACCAAATTGGACTTTGGTAGTACCCATACTTTGGTCCATCATGGGTTCCCCATCTGGGGTGAGTAGACATGATTGTTGTGTCTCTCTAAGAAATGTTTGTCGCACAACAGAGAGAAAAACACATTCCAGGACAAGGGAACAAAGGTGAGGGAAGAGGCAGGTTCATTGACTACTAGTTAGTGAGCGCCAATGATGTCTCAAGCACACCCGTAGCGGCCTTCCCTGACCGTAAATCATGTCACATCACTATCTTAGAGGAAGAAAAGGCTTGGCAGAGGAGAGGCTGGATGGCCCATTAGGTCTCTGTCACAGATACCTCAAATCCAGGCTGAGAGGCCAATACTTTATCCAGAGTTGGGTGGGGTGAGGAGTGGAGAACGCTACAGCATAGTCAGGAAGGTTCAACAATCAGACTTCACTTCAGAAAACTGGCTTTTCCCCAGACTTGGAGGACTTCCTGCTGTCCTTGGATACCAAAAAGCCTCTCATAGTCATTCAGTCAACAGTGGCGGTGGCTTGGATTGGGGCTGGCAGTAGCATAAGGGAAAAGTAGTCTGCTGCAGGGGATTAACCTTCTTAGAAGATCTGTGGGGCCTAAGATACCCCTCCAAGTCTCTAGGGGTCAAGGGTCAGCACTGGTTCAGAGCCAGTCAATCGGCTAAAATCTAAACAGGAAGCTGATAGTAGAGATTTATTTTTGTGTGTGTATCAATATGTGAGCACACACTCCCTTGAGTCGAGAAGAGGGTGTCAGATTCCCTGGAGCTGGAGTTTCAGATGTGGGTGCTAAAAACTGAACTTCCATCCTCTGGAAGGACAGCAAGTGCCTTTAAGAGCCGAGCTGTCTTTCCAGTCTTGGGAGCCCATATTAGAAGAAAAAGCCCAACAGAAGGTAATTTACACTTTATAATTCATGAATTTTAGTGCTAGGATTCAACCCAAGGTCTTATTTATGGCAGGTAAATGCTCTCTCATGACCCAGATACCCATACCCTAATTTACTTTAAGCATTTTTATTGAAATATAATTCACATGCTATCCAGTTCACCCAATATAAACTGAATCATTCAAATCAGAGAAGAAGTCAGATGTTGTGGTACGTGCTTTTAGTCCAAGCACTGAGTAGGTAGAGAACAGCTGGTCTACATAGTGAGTTCCAAGACAGCTAGGACTAATAGCGAGACTTGTCTGGGTGTGTGGGGTGCCAGGCAGTGGTGGTGCACACCTTTAATCCCAGCACTTGGGAGGCAGTGGAAGGCAGATCTCTGTGAGTTCCAGGCCAGCCTGGTCTATAGAGTGAGTTCCAGGACAGCCAGGGTTACACAGTAAAACCCTGACTTGGGGTAAACAGTTTTTTATCCACAGATTGGAGCCATTTCCTAATCATTTTAAGGAGTTTTCATAATTAACTTGCTTTTAAAGAAAAGCTCGTATTATCTTCATGAATGGGAAACTTGTGTCATCTGCCATCCATAGAAAGCAAAACAAAAGTAAATAAAAGAACAAGAGATGGGCAATGTTATTAAAATACATTCTGGCCAATGTTTCCCTTGGTTCATATGAAACTGAGACTTCTCTCTTTTTTTTTTCGCAAAAAATAAGAGGGGGAAGGCAGATGTCAAAGGCTCTTGGAAGATGCGCAGAACTAGACAGGGAGACTCCCAGTGGCAGCATTTGAAAAATCAAAGGAGAATGACTTCCTCATGATGTACAGTAAAGCCATATCCCCAAGGCATCCCAGTCATTTTGTGTTTATATGCGATCCTTGAATCCTCCAGGTTGAGTAAGGTGACTTAGTCTGCGATGTCACCAGGAGTGGCAAATGGGCTCAGCGCTCAGGCGTCTTCATTTCTAATAATTTTTTTCCCTCCTCTGTATCATAGCCGTCTTTGCAATCATTATCGTAAATTAGGTCAAGTGCCTAATGCGTATGCCGTGCAGCCCTGTTGCAAATGTATGAACAGGAACTTCACAGCAAGAGGATGCCTTGGAAACAGCCTAATCCCACTCACTCCTCTCTGCAGGCAGGAAAACCAGTGCGTTTGTTCCCCAGAGCACGCCGAGAACTGCCCGTCAAAAGAGAAATGTAGGTCACGTGTCAAATACAACTTACTTCATACCAATCTAGACATCTAGTTGACTGGACCCCACAGCTGACAATACAGCTGCTAGCTGTCCAGAATTACAGTGATCCTCCGCTCGTCTGCGCTGAAAGCGAGCTTCCGGATCTCTCAGCCCGCCGCCAGGTCCTGCCCTACTTTCAGTCTTGCTCTTTAATTTGATCTGTCGTCGGTTCTGAATGAACATTTCCCCCTTGGCCCAGATTGCTAATGTGGCTTTTGGGATCATGGGTAGGAGGGGAATTAGCCGGTGCACTAGGGAGGTATGTTATATGAGAAAGGGGAGAGAGGTTGTTAACAACTGTGGAGGGCCGGGAGTTCTGTCCTTCTTGTAAGCCAGCAAATGGGCCTGCCAGTCTCATGGATGCAGGACTTCTGGGGACATAAAAAAAAATTAACATCTTGACAGGCAGTGGTGGTGCATGTCCTTAAGTCCCAGCACTTGGGAGGCAGAGGCAGGAGGATCTCTGTTAGTTTGAGGCCAACCTGCTCTACAAAGTGGGTTCCAAAACAGCCAGGGTTACATAGAGAAACCCAGTCTCAAACACCAAGCCAAACCAAACCAACCAAACAAACAGAAAAGCACCTTTACTGATGACAGCAGCGACAGTTAGGCTCCTGACAGTTCTTTGTTCTTGCTCCCTGAATCACAAAGCAAAGATGGCACAGTAAGGCACACCACCAGGGTGACATCCTAAGTTTAGAGAGTAGGAATCCTAAGTGGTGGACAGTTAAGCAGGCTGCACTTTGCTCTGGAAAAAAGAGTTATATAAAACATAATCTGGAGTCAAGGGCAACCCATGACTCTACTTTCCAGGCATGCAAACATGCAAATGTTAGGTATGCCTGCGGAAATAGCCTACAGCCCTCTGCTACATCCTAGGGCAAGGGATGGAGGCGAGGATGCAGGTGCCCACATTGTCTGCTCTCCTCTTCCCATATTGCTTCGTATTGGTTTCGCTTATGGGAAGAGCCACTGAAGGCTTGTTTAGGGATTTTGACATTTGTCTCACTTTAATTTAATGTCCATAACCCCTCAGATCACCGTCTCCACTGGCTTTAGACAATTTTTTACGTCATTGCTTTGTGTGTTTTTAAGAAAAATCCCCAGAAGCCCATAATTCCACAGATGGGAGAAGACTGTAGCTTTCCAAATGCTAGCTGATTTCTGGAAATAGCGCATGCTGGGAAGATCCGTGATTGCCACATTGCAGTTGATTGTAGGATGTGCAACCCATCTCTTGCATCACCTCCATCAACATCTAAGGTAAATATGGCAAGTCTTGCCAGTCACCAGGATGCAAGAGAAAAGACTCCTGACATGATCTTGTCTGCCATCTGAAGTCATGTTGAGACTGATCATGAAAGAGGTTTTATTTGAAACATGGACTACGTTTTTCTGCTTTCTTTATAAAAAGAATTTTTAAATTGATATTGATTAAAATGGTTTTAAAATTGGTTGAATATTTTGACTGCATGTGTGCCTGTGCATTCATGTGTGCCTGATGGCAGCAGAGGTCAGAAGAGGGCATCAGATCCCCTAAAACTGGAGTTACAGATGGCTGCGTGTCACCATGCGGGCACTGGGAACAGAACCTGAATCCTCTGCAATGGTAGCAAGTTCTCTTAACTGCTGAGCCATCTCTCCAGGCCCAATTGGTGTACATTTCTTTTTTTAAATATTTATTTATTTATTATGTATACAATATTCTGTTTGTGTGTATGCCTGAAGGCCAGAAGAGGGCACCAGACCTCATTACAGATGGTTGTGAGCCACCATGTGGTTGCTGGGAATTGAACTCAGGACCTTTGGAAGAGCAGGCAATGCTCTTAACCACTGAGCCATCTCTCCAGCCCCCTGGTGTACATTTCTAAGGCAGATGTTTTATAACTATAACTGAGACCCAGGCTCCAGGACCTTGGCTGCCATGTTCCTCTATCTGGAAGAGGAGATAGCTTGGGACAAGAACTCTAAGACATTGCTAGCATCAGAGCAGAACCTGGGGTTTGGTTCACAGAGGGATTACAAATGGCCTGAGGCCCTTTGCCACCACATCAGGTGGGCGGTAACTCATTGACTGGACTCAGGCCTTCAGGTCCTGGAAGATGAGTCAGTAACCACACCCTTCAACTGGGTGCAAAGGGCAAAAAAATGTGTCAGGAAAGCAGGCAGAGCCCAACATTACAGAACAAAGGCCATTCAAGTGAAATAATACTAAAGATTCTAAAAGGGGCAGTGGGGATCCAGACCCTCCTGTGGGTGTGACAGGATGTTCGACATGGAAGTAATATATAGATAGAGATATAGGGATAGGTAGGTAGGTAGGTAGGTAGATAGATAGATAGATAGATAGATAGATAGATAGATAGATAGATAGATAGATAGATAGATAGATAGATAGCTCTGGTCATCCAATGCGACCCTCACTGACTTCTGGGGAACTCAATTTGGAATTGGGAAGTAGGAAAGGATAAATTAGGAGGTATGTAGAGGTATGCTTTGTCCAGGAATTCCAAACTTCAGTTTCCACACATGCTTCTTAGAAGCTACTCCGTTGAACTTTTGTTCACAAAGATCCACCCCCACAAAAGCTGCTTAGAGAGACCTGGTTCCTTGCTGGAATCCCCAGATATAACCATATACAGGGAAGGAGGCTTTCTTTTCTGAGGAAGCTATAGGCCTTAATGTAACCTCCGGATGCCTAGCCCTCTTGGCAGTGAACCCAGAAGGCGCCTCCCATATTATGCTAAGGTTGATGTCCCACAACCTGCATTTATGGCGGGGACTTAGGGAAACACTTCCTTCCCGCTGTGCAATGAGCGCTGACCTTTGAGCTGGGCCAGCCAGCAAACGCTCACCGGTCTCAACCAGGAAGAAGCAGAGTGGCACAACTGTAGGAGAATCACGCATTGCTGGCCAGCCTGGATCCCAGGAATGCTGCGCATAATGCCTTGACTCTTGACTCTGTGTTTTCCATTCATTGAGAAAAGGAAAGACGCAATGACGGAGCCTGCGTGGTTGTGCCATCTCTCTGGAGTCCTGGGGTTGCTGAATACACAGAAACCTCACAGAATGTTGATCCTGCTGGCTTAGGGCTATTGACTGTTCTTGTACTTGGCCTCCACATTGTGGCCTGCCAGATGAATGCTAGTCAGCTTTCTATCATTTCAAAACATCGGAGATAACCGACTTACAGAAGGAAAGGTTTTATTTTGGTGGTTTCAGAGATCTCAGTACCTGCTTTGGGCCTTCGGTAGCACAGTACATCATGGTGGAACCATGTATCTAAAGATGATGGGCGGCAGGAGCAAGGAGAGAGACAGGAAGTGGCTAGTGTCCCAAGCCCCGCTTCCAGTGACACCACTTCCTTCCATGTAGACCCATCTCTGAATGTTCTATTGTCTCCCAGTGATAGGAGCAGGGGACCAAACATTCAACATACAGGTCTTTGTGGGATAGTTGATATACATAACAAGCAATAAGTCTGAGAAAAACTTGAAGATATAGTGTGTGGTGCCTGAAGCTCACGCCAAATCCAGAAGGCTGCATCCAGATTGCACTTTTAATATCGTTTCATGTGGTTTGGGATTGACATCACCGAGTTTCTAACAGCTTGGTGCTCTGGAAATCTCCTGATGACCCGGCTTCCTGGGGTTCTACCTGTTCCACCCAGCGCTTCCTGCTCAGGTTCTAATGTGAAAACAAGGGCTTTTGATAAACATGGTACAAGCCTTTTCCAGAAAAACGTCACATTTAGAAAATCAATGTCCCTGCACTACACACTCTACAGTAGTGATTGTGACAAATTATCAGAAACATGATAGCTTAAAATAGCATAGGATTTAGTATTTACTTTATCAGCCTTGCAGTTTTTAGGTCAAAGGTCCAGCCCAAGCTTAGCAGGCTAACGTTAAAGTACAGTCTATGCTCCTAAAATTTATGAGACTCTATGGGATTGTTTGTTCCTTCACCTTCTTTAACCTCTAGACACCAACCGTGTTTATAGACTCATGATCCCATTTTTCACTTCCTTTTCTTTCTTTGTTATTTATTCATTTTGTGTGTGCGCAGGAGCCAGAGGGCCACTTGGGATGGCTGATTCTCTCCTCCACCACTATGGGTTCCAGGATTTGAACTCGGGTTGTCAGGCTTGGCAGCAAGTGCGCTAACCCATGGAGCATCGTGCCAGTCTCTCTCTCCTCTCCCTTTCCTTTTTTGAAACAGAGTCCTTCGCAGTAGGGTGGTTTGAAACTTGCCCGCAGTCACACAATCCGCACTAAAGACAGACCTGAAGACAGCCTGTGGGCTGTGAGGAACCTTCGTTCTTAACCAATACACTGAATTACCAGCTGCCGGAGTTTCCGTTTACTCCTCAGGGCTCCATTGCTGTTTTGTGGGCAACTTTGTGATCCCTTTTCCAGCAACGCTCCCCCCACCACTGTGTTTGTTTCTCCTTTTCCCAAGGCAGCACTGCTTTTCCTCTGAATTCCCATGATCCTCCCCTGAGCTTGCTGCAGGGTCATCTTGCCCTAGAAGGGCAGTGCCAGTGTAGCATGTGGGAAGTGCTAGCACCAGGAAGGCTCAGGTCAGGGATTCTGACCGCTTTCTTTCTTTCAATGCTATTTATTTTTAGTGTGTGTTTAGCTTACACATACATGTAAGGATGACATGTGTGTCTCTAACCCATGGTGTCAGGAAAGGGCAATCAGATCCCCTGGAACTGAAGATATGGAAGGCTGTGAGCCATCATGGGTGCTGGAAACTGAACCCAGGTCCTCTGTAAGAGCAACAAGTGCTCTTAGCTGCTAAGCTGTCCACCTCTTCTGTCTGTTTATTTAGGTTTGACCAGGAGATTCACTTTGACAGGACTGTCCTTGGCTTGGTGTAAATCAACCTTGGAAACAGTTTCCTTCTGGAATCCCCAGTGTTCTGAAGCCCCCCCTCTGCTTCTGAAGCAGTTTCCAATAGGTGATGCACCTTTCTGGCGCCCATCTAAGGGCTGGAGACGGGGAGGAGAAGGCAAGGTAAGCCTCAGAGCTGTCTTAGCCCCACTGGGTAGAAGGTCTTTTTTTCTGGTAAGAGAGGCCTCAAGGAACTCCATCTTTTATTTACCAAGGATGAAAGATTTAGAAGGCAAAGCCAGTTCATTAAACTGTGCACTGGGACAGTACCTTAAGTTCCAGCCCATCAGAGACTCAGTGGTGCATGGCTGTTACCATTCTACACACCCAGATCCTTCACACTTTTCTGTCTGAATATGGGATATATATATATATATATATATATATATATATATATATATGTTTTTTCGAGACAGGGTTTCCCTGTAGTTTCTAGAGCCTGTCCTGGAACTAGCTCTTGTAGACCAAGCTGGCCTCAAACTCAGAGATCCGCCTGCCTCTGCCTCCCGAGTGCTGGGATTAAAGGCGTGCGCCACCACCGCCCGGCTGGGAGATATATTTGACATTCTCCCCTGTCCAAATACAAAACTACATCGTACCTACCCAAACAAACGCTACAAGATGCAATGCTTACTCAATACAACACACTGTGATAATTCTTATTTTTTTTTTAAAGGAAAAGCATGCGTAGTGAACTAGAGCTTGCCTTCCCAGACCTAAACTCCCTTGTCTGAGACCTCCTGCCTTCTGCAAAGCTGGAGGCTAGCATTGCTCCTGCTGCATTTCCTCCCACTAGGGAGAGACTTTGTCCTTTTCATCTCTGAGTCCCTAGCACAGCCAGGAGCAATCACTGCGAGTGGTAACTGAGGGGTGAATGGAAAACGCCTGTGTGGTCAACACAAAAGAAAGGGACAGGATCCCTTCTGTTGCAGCTACAACATCTGGACTGATTGTGGGGTGGCTCGGAGCTTTTTACCTGTACTTTTGGGGGTTCACCAAGGGATCCCCATAAACATCAGAACATGCTTATCCTGCAGAGATGACCTACATGCATAAAGAATGAGGACCAGATATTTTAACCATTAACACACACACACACACACACACACACACACACACACCTTTTTTTTTTTCTGAACTGATTCCTTTGCCTTCATCTGCATCATGGTAATTTAATCACATAAAACTGAGAACACTCAAAATCCAGGGCATTTGACATTTTTGCAAAGCTAGACTCTAGGAAACATGCCCATTGCTGAGGACGCTGGATGTGGTTTAGGTAGCAAAGCAAATGACCTAACAAGGAATATATGTGCTGAGCCCAGTTCCTGTTAAATTAATAGATTCACGTTCTGGCACATTCACCACCTCACGAGTCATAGCAACCGGATGACGGCATAGCAACACAGCGGTTGCAGCCACCGCACATGAGAAAAGTCAGAGCCCAGTGTCTCTGGAGGGGAACCAGAGGCGGCCGGCCTTTGCAGTCTCTTTCCAGTCTCTGCAGGAGCCGCTGAGGAGACCAAATGTTAGGGCAATCACAGGCAGATGCTTGTCCTGGTCAGAGCTAAAGGAGGGTGACATCTTTCCTGCTTCCTAAGACTTTGTTTTGTATTTGGAAAGTAAATAACATGCTCCAGCCAGAGAGGAAGTATGCTAGTGAAAGACTCAGTCACATGGGCAGCCTATTCTTCCGAGCCCTGGAAGCAACAGGGAGGTGATTTTTATAAGAGTGAGTCTGTGACTTGCTTTCAGGATCACGCACTACTTTCTAGTTTTTATATTTATCATTATTATCGTTATTACTGTCACAGTACTTAGGGCGGATTAGACATCAGGCCCTGGGGATGCCAGCCAAGCACCACACCCTGGGATATATCCTTTTTAACATTTTATTTTGGGACAGGGTTTCACTGAGTTGCCCAGGGTGGTTTTGAACGTGTGACCTTCCTGCCTCAGCCTCCTGAGATGGGTTTACAGGGCCGTGCTACCAGGCATGGCTTTTAGTTTTTATTTCAAACTTAACTATGTTAATTAATTCATTTTTGTGGAGGTTTTCCCCCACCCGGGGATCAAACACCAAATTGTAGATGTGGCAGGCAAGCATAGCACCATCAGGCTATACTCCCTAGCCCAAAGTAGCATAGCACCATCAGGCTATACTCCCTAGCCCAATGTAGCATAGCACCATCAGGCTATACTCCCTTGCCCAATGTGGCATAGCTTTCTTATTTTTATTTTTCTCTTTTGTTTCTGGTGGTCCTGGGGATTGAACCCAGGGCTTTGAGAATGTTAGACGAGAGTTCCACCACTGAGCTACATCCCCAGGTAATTTCTGCTTACATACCCTTCCTGTCACCTACCCCTTCTGGCTGCCAGCAGTAAAGCCACTTCAGGTCTGTTTTCCTTCTAGAACCTAACTTCCTTGTGCCAGGTCTCAGAATCCCATGTAGATGCTCTGAGGAAGAAGAAAGGGATGCCTGGACAGATGTAGATTCTTGTGACACAAAGACATCTGTATATGCTCTGAAGCAGGTGACACCCAATACCAGGGCTGCCAGGGACGGAGCAGTGGTCCACACCCTCTGACCTAGTTTAAAAGGAAAGATAACCTTTGTTCGGCAAAGGGAGTGAAGGCTCAGATTTTAAATCTGCTTAGGGTCCTTATTGCCTTCCCCATATTCTGTTCTGCAGAGGGGGGATTGCCAAGGGCGTGTGAGTTTGTCCTTGAGCCCCATTGTCTTATGCGTTGACATCTGTATTAGTGATTTGTAGCTGTAGGACAGCCATCGAAAAGCACAGCAACTTGGCTGGGATTGCTGTGATAGTTCAGTGTCGGATGCTTGCCTAGCGTGCACAGGGACTGGGTTCAGTCCCCCCCCTCACCCGAATCACATGCACACACATGTGCACACAGAACAGTTTGTGACAAACATTCTTCCTGGTACAGTTTCTGTGGGTCAGGCATCCAAGTTTAGCTTAGCTGAGATGAGGTTGTTGAGTTGCTTCCTGGGCTAAGAGACTTTGGAAGGCTTGGGGGGGCGGTCAGAGGGGAGGGAAGTATAATCCTTTTCCAAACTCACTCAAGTGGTTGCTCGTCGGTCTCACTTCCTTTGCAGGGGCTGTCCTAGGACATGGAGGCTGGCTTCCCCTACAAGACAGAGAGCACCCAAGATGGAAGCCACAGCTTTCTTTATAGGCTAGTCTCAGAGGTGGCGTCACGTTTCTTCTGCCACATTCTGTTTGTTAGAATCCAGTCAGTGGAGTTAAGGGGAAGGGATTGTGTAAGGGTGTGAATGCCAGGAGGCAGAGATCATTGGCAGGGAGCTGTCTGCCACATCCTCCACACAATGTCCCGGGACTCCAGCAAATGCCACACCATGCAGAGACAAAGCAGTGTGTATGTGCATGTGTGAATGTCAGGCCTTCACACATTCGTAAGCTGGCTAATTACTCCTGGGCATGCAGAAATACTGAATATTCATGAAGTTGCCACAGAGGATTAGAATCACAATACTGAACAAAGAAATATTCTGCTCTTGTTTCAGCAAATACGGAGTAACACCGTTTTCTTTTGAAGCCCGGTCTTGCCGTAAGGAGTTAGTTTTATTCCAAAATTAAAATGGGCAGTACCTCCACCATGCCGGCACTCCATCATAGTGATATAACAAGAATGTCAAAGAATTATATTTAAGCCTAATGATATACTTACTTCTTAAAACAATACTATTTTTCTTTCATCATACATTTTGTATTTGTAATGGGACATTAATGTCTCAGTAAATATCAGTCAGAAGCAGTCCATTAGCAGCTGCAACATGGAGGAACTCATGTTGCCAGGAGAGCTTGGGTCTACATGCTTCTAATCTTCCAGTAAGTCTGTGGCTTCCCCTGAGCAGCTCAGCAGACTTTGTGGGGGGGCATTCTGAAGATGTCATTTTCCATCAGCCTCACATCACCTTTTGACACAAAACCTTCACTCAAGTCTGGGGTTTTCTGGGCTTTAGTGAGCCGACTAAGCATGGAAGGAGCAATATTGGGGGGAGGGAGGGGTGGGGTGGGACGCTGGGACATGACATGGACTTGTCCAGCTTTAGCTGAGGTCTTTTATAGGTCCCTGTTTTCCAGGGCAAGTTTCAATGGGGCTAAATGTTTCTGTTGGGAAAGCCTTGCCCTGCTTTTTTTTTTTTTTTTTTGAAAACAGCAAAGGCTAGCCTAGTCCTCTCTGCAGCCGAAGAATCTTTGGGCACTGCTGTCTGACTGCTTTGTTAATGCTTACCAGCGACTCAAAAGGCTCTGCTGGTGTAAATTTTAATACGCTGCGGAAAATTATTTTGGGCAATGATAAACTTCAAAATTACTGTCGCCCGAAGCTCCTCCTTTCAGGATCCACCGTGTAAATCACTTTTGGCTTGTGATGACACCGGAATGCATCAGGTTCCAAAGACTCTGAGAGTGCCAAAGGAAGAGGTGGAAATCCGAGAAGAAAGGGAACAGAACGACTATTTCCCAGCCCCGGCTTGGGTGATGACATAGTTCCTGAAACACAATGCATGGTGATGTCGTGAGCAAGAACAACCCGCGGAAAGTGACAGAACAGCCCGTGCAGACCTTCAAGGAGTCTGAGGACAGGAGACTGGAGTTTGAAGTAGGCCCAGTATTATTTAGGGAAATCACTCACTGCTTTCACACATGACCTCTCTAGCCCAAATACCAAATAAAAATCTTTACCTCCTCCCTCTCTCCCGCCCGACTGAGAGTGTGAGTGTGTGTGTGGGGGAGGTCGGTGGGGGACTTTTTTCTCTAGGGTCCCTTGAATTCAACTCCTACACTCCAACGCCACCTTCCAGACCCAGACCCAAGCAGGGCGCCTCCTATCTCACTTCCCCCGAGCACAGGGGGCTGCTGGAGCGTGGCTCCCCACGCGGCTGCAGCGTCTGGCTCGTCTGGCTCGTCTGGCTCGGAGGGTCGGGCTGGAACCGGGGCGCGGGCGGGGCGGGAGGCTGCAGGGCCCTGCGCGCCGCCGCGCTAGCTGCTGGGTCACAGCCCGTCCGCGCCGCCCGGCCGGCAAGGAAGTGACGACTGCGCCGTCCCGAGAGCAACAAAGTTTGAGTCTGCGGGTCGCCCTCGCCCGCGTCCCGCGCCCCTCGGAATTGCCCGGCGATTCAACGTGCTGGTGAGTCGTAGACACCGCGTGTCCTTCCCGCTGCGGGGGGCGCAGACGTCTAGCTTGGGGAGGACTCGGGGTTCGTTCCGGCTTGGCGGCACGGGCCGGGCCCTGGGGCGCTGGAGGTAGGGGTGCAGAAGACGGGCAGAGCAGCGGAGACCTGGGCCAATGTTGCGCCCCTGAGGTGGCTGCTTTGCTCCGGAACCGACTGGACTCTCCGGGAGCGACTTCTGAGAGCAGAGATGCCTGGGATGCCTGGAAGGGGCCTTCCAGGACCTGCATCCCGAGCTAGCCCACCACCCTGCGCCCCATTTCCCCAAGCTTCAGGCAACCGCCTTTCCAGCCCTTCCCGGCGTTTCCCTGGGAAACGTTCCCTTCCTCTACGCAGCCCTCCACCAGGTTGCAGGAAGGAAGTTACAGGAACTTTCCCTCTACTTTTGTTTGCTCGGCCTTCCAGTGACGAAGAGCCGAGCAACTCAGAAGTTTGGGTCAACAGTCCTATCCATTTCCAACAAACAAAACCCGAGTTGTTCCCAAACCTCCTTGAGACAAGCCCCTCCCGACTCTGCACTCTTCCTCCCTCCCCGCCACGCCCCGAACCCAACAGTAAGCTTTCTAAGGCCTAACACTTTGCAATTTAGCCATAAAAACTGTCAGCACACCCACGTACATATGTGAGTGTTTTCTATATAAAACCCAGAAAGCCGCTTCCAGTGGACTCCGTCGCATCTTGTTCTTTTCTGTGTTCTAAAACTGCTAGGGCTGCAGGAATGTGCCTGCGAACTTTGATGGTGGTTCCTGCAGTCCTCCGTAGCCTCGCGGCTTTGGGTCTTAAAAAAAAAAAGATGAGAAGTTTATGACATCTTTGCAGAGTAGCGAGGGTCTTGGCGAGGCCATGAGGCTGGCGCCCAGGCTCCCTGGTTTGTGCTTGAAGCTGCAGCTGCGACAGGGACATGGTGATGTGTGCAGGAATGTGTACAGGCCGTGGACACTTGGAGATGGGATGTTCTAGAGGTTGAATGGTGAAGTCCCTAGCAGCAGCTTCCTGCCTGCCTGTAATTACAGCATGATTGCACAGTCAGGCTTTGTTGGCGTGGATGTTTATACACACGCTATTGTGCAAGATCTTGGTGGTGGTGGTGGTGGTGAACAAAACGCAGATTTGCATTGCAAATGATCACGACAGATCTGGGCCTGAGCTACAGTCCCTGAATTCTTTTTACTCTTTAACTTTGGCTGGTTGGTTTGTTTCCTTGCCTTTCCCGTAACCTCTGATAACTTGCTGATCTCCTGAGAGTTCGGAGCCTACTCAGGAGAGCAGGCGATTTCTAGTACTTACTATAGTCTAGCCTAGGCAGGCTGAACATTGCCAGGAACTATACCTTCATTTGTCCTGAGAAAATGTGGGATGATGTCAGCAGGAAAAGGAGATAGGAGATGACTATCAACCCTGCCTTAACGGAAAGGCTATTTGAATTAGCAGAATTGCACCGGTAGCAGGATTGGGGCTAGCTATAAAGAAGAATCACAGGTTGTGTATGTCTGAGCTGGCCAACCAGACTTTGAGCCTTGAAGTATCAGCTGCAGAGATTTAGGTGGGTCCTAATTCCTTTATTGTGTTCTGGGCAAAGGGGAAGCTTGTTTAGTGGCTAAAGGAAATGTGCTGGGCCTTCGAGACTCTGTGTCTGTGTTGTCGATGGGTGTGGGGGAGAGGGTGACTCACGCATTTTCTCTAGTGCGGTCCCTACACCTACTTCCCCAGTACCGCCTGCAGCCCAGGCCAGGTCAGGGGTCCTCTGTCTACCCAAATGCTGCTCTGCAGGAAGCCGACTGTTTTTCTGTTTCTTGAGAAGAGACACCATAACCAGAGAAACTTATAAAGGAAAGCATTTAACTGGGGACTTACAGTTTCAGAGGGTGAGACCATGACCACCATGGTGGGGACCAGTGGTGACAGGCAGGCAGGCGGGTATGTCTCTGGGGAAGTAGCTAAGAGATTACATCTAATCTACAAGGAACAATTAGAGAGAGATGGGGAGAGAGGACCTGGTATGGGCTTTTTAAAACTCAAAGCCCACTCCCAACAACACACCTCCTGGAACAAGGTCACATCTCATAATCCTTCCCAAACAGTTCCACTAAGAAGGGACCAAGCATTCAAATATATGAGCTTGTGGGGGCATTCTCATTCAGACCACCACAGGCAAAGCCCTGCACGTAGAAGGCTAACAGGTTCCTCTTGAGAGCTTCAGCTGTAGGAGAGGAACAACATAAGTCTTCTACGACACAGCCAAGAAGCATGTGCTGGGTTTGTGCAAGATTGCCCTTCTGTCTCCTCAGCTGTCAGTCTTACAGACTGTCCTGGGCTGAAGAGTCACCAGAGTGGCAGGTACCGGTGCCCCTGGCATGCTAGGGTTCCTTCATCGCTGGTGTCCCCAGCTAAACAGTGGAGTTTGACTAGGACGCCAACTGTTGGTTTGTCTTGTGCCGGTTGTATGCCATTGGCATAGTGACCGTTTGTTAGACCAAAACATTCGGGCACAGTCCTTGGCAGGTATCTGTGTGCTTTTAGAGACTGGAGGAAGGCGTGTAAAACTCAAGATAGTTCTGTATAGTCTAATCCCACAGTAGCCGCAGGGGAATAAGATTTAGAACAAAAGTCCCAAAACAGTAGGAGTTACCTTGAATTGTGCAACCCCCTTGTTCTAGGGATACCGATTTTTTTCGGAACTTGTCTGTCAAGGTCCTTATCACCTGACCAGAATTGCCACCGTGAGGTCCTAGAGATGCCAAGATCAGTGGGGGGAGCATGCTTCCCTCTAACCCCCAGAGAAAGAGAACTCTGCATTTATGATCTTTTATGCCCTTGTTGCACAACTAGACTAGACTCTCTGTCTCTCCTGGTGCAACTGGCAGAGTGGCAGGGAGGGGCCCCTTGCAAGTCCTGCTCCCTGGAAGTGTGGGGTCCTCTGGAGCAGTCTTCTTCTCCAGTGTAGGCTGGCTGAGCTTCACACAAAACTTAGGCCCTGCCCCTGGCTTACTAGGCTTCGCCTCTGTTTGCAGAGTTCACCCTGTGGTGGTAGCAGCCCAGGCCTGACTTCCTTACCCGCCTTACACAAATGCTGTTTTAGAGCAGATATTGCCACTCCACAGCCCCCCTAAGTGGCACTGCCTGCCGCCTTGCCCTGCACTTAGACACAGCTCTGAGTCAAAACCTGACGACCTAACGAATACTTTTATTGCTCCAATAGGAAATGCAGGATGTGTGTGTGTGTGTGTGTGTGTGTGTGTGTGTGTGATTATGTAGTTTAGCAACTCCAGAAGAAAAGAACAAAAACAAACAAACAAATAAACAAGCAGAACCCCCAAAATGCTCTGGGAGAAGCAGAAGGCCTTTTCTGCAGTGTAAGCTGAAACTGCTATTCCTCGTTCTCTGCTCCTTCTGGCTGCCTCAGGCCCTACACAACGCAGTGTTTTGACATAACAGCCTACCTCCAAAACAGGAGGCTGGGCAGCCCTTGCCGAAGAGGACATTCCAGACTCTAAAGAGAGCACTGCAATCGTCCAGATGCTGCGGCTGTCTGTGCTGAACCACACAGGCTTGGTTCCTTAGTTTTTCTTCTCAATGAGGCATTTCTTTGTGAGATCCTTAAACCTTCTTTTTCTGGTCCACACGACACAGGGCCAAAGTGTTAGGACTTTGTGTCTTAAGTGCCACTTGAAATACACACAGGGCTTTGAATAAGGCTCAGACAAAGAGCTGCTCTGTAATCTTTCTTAAATGACTGTTCGCAAGGGTCCTCCTCCCGTTCCGCAGTCTTCAATGGCTCCCCACTGTCTCCGTGGTAAGGATCAAACTTCTTTGGGGCTGGTAGTCAGGACCTTCTATAGAGAGGTCTGGCCTCTGTCGTTCTTCTGTCCCAAATCACAGCCCTGACCCAGTGACCCACTGTGGGTGTTTGTCCAGCCACTGGTGGCAAGCATTCTGGCCTCTCGTGCTCCTCTGGAGGCCTGGAGTGCCTCCCTCTTCCTCTCTTCCCTCCCAGTCTGTGTTTCCTTCCTTTAGCGTTTCCCTGCCCCCACCCTGTGGGCTTCTGCCTGGGACTCTGGTAACATCCACTGGGGCCTTCTGCTGAAGTGAACCTTGGTCCTGGTGGAAGGGTTTTCATCTTCTCCTTTGAGCATGGCTTCGCTCAGAATAGCTGTTCAGCTTCTCAAATGTATCTTTAGATGGATGAAAATAATTGATTTAGAACTAGTTTAGACACCCTTGTTTTGCATATATATATATTCCTCTACTTACAGGACATCTTGGTAAATACGGTGATGATGGTGGTGGTGATGATGATGTTAGGGATAATGGTAATGATACAAAGGGCTATAGTTTAATTTGTTTACTTTTGCATGTAAGCTAAGCCTCAAAACCCATGATTCCGAGTCTTGCAAACACTTCTCTAGGCCTGCCTACCCGCCTTCTAGCCTCTCTCTGGCTCCTTCTGACTTTTCACCTCGTTAATTTTCTCCATGTTTAGCATGACTTTTCCTCTGGGTGTCAGACAATATCTGTCCAGCCTTGGCTCTCACTCCTCCTTGACCTGATTTGGGTGGGTTGTCCTGTCCATGATGCCCTGCTATGCCCTGGGCCTGTCCCTAGGGCAGAGAGCTTACTTCCTAGGTTTGCTTGGCTTTCTGAGGGAACCTGAGGCAAGACTTGAGATGGGCTGTGTCCCAGGTGGCTGCAGGCTTGCTTTGTGTAATCAGGGACTGACCTATAAAACTAGGCTAGAAAACTGAGGTTTGGAGGGGGTGGTCCTGGCTAAACTCTGACATGGGACTTGATAGCGAGGATTCGTTTCCTCCACCCAGTTCTCAGGCTGTGACTTGCAACGTTGCCTTGTAAATTAGATGTTAAAAAAATTTGTATCTGATGTGTGTATGTGTGAGTATGGGCATGCATGTGTGTGACATGGTGCTGTGTGGAGGTCAGAGGTCAGAGGTCAGAGGACAACTTTGAGGTCAGTACTTCCCTTCTACCTTTAGATGGGTCCTCAGGGTCGTCTCTACCTTTACCCACTGAGCCATATCACCAGCCCAAGATTTTTCTTTTTTTTTATACTCAAGATATAATTTACATAGTATAAAATATGCCATCTAAGGTAGATTCTTTGACATTTTAGTTAGAAATAAAATTTGGTAGAATCTCCTTCTCCCTCACTTTTTTCCATTTCCTATTTGGGAAGTTAACACACATGCATAGTTCAAAATTCAAATGATATGTTACGTGGTATAAAATCAATCTCAAAATAATCTCAGCACGGACAAAAGAGATTGCTATGCATACATGCATACAAACAAATTACACGTATAATAAAGAGAATTAGAAAAGTGTGCATTAACGATGAGAAAAAAGATTTTTCTTAAGAAAAACACCAAGCCCAGGAGCTATAATAAAATATTAATAAGTGTAGGGGCTGGAGAGGTGGCTCAGAGACAAAGCACTTGCCGAGCAAGCCTGAGTCTGGACTCTAGTGCACACTTAAGGACATAATGGCCCGTGTGAAATTCTAGCACTTGGAACACAGAGATGAGATCACTGGGGAAACTGACTGGCTAGCCAGTGAAACCGTGGGCTCTGGCATCGAGGGAGAGACCCTGCCTTAGTGTATAGAAGGTGAAAGGCAACCCCTGACATCTTCATTTGGTCTTCACATGTGTGCACACTTCTACACATGTGCACCCGTACATGTGAACATGGACACACATGCAGGTATACTTCTCTCTCACACACATGCAAAACTGAGAACCTTGATAAGTGTGATTATGTGTTTTGAAAAAAGGTTCCCATCTAACGCTTGTCCTGCGTGTATCCCTGTGTTTCTCTCTGTTAGACAACTCAACTTGACCTTTTTCCAGCTACTCTTCCCAATGGTAACCTTAGCAAATAGGGGAAACTATGAATCCATGCACAGAGGTTTGGAGAATGTTCTATACCAGTCTGTGTGAGGTTGCTTCACTTTCCCCAGGGGCTAGACTGTACTGTGCTGTGTGAATGCCACTGGCCTCTTACAGAGTAGTGCTTGGATTGTTGCCAGCCCCGCAGCAGCAAACAATACTGCAGTTAATACACCAGAGTCACTTTTGATCGGAAATTCTTTATGGCTCCATACCGGTGGGACTAAGGTTTTCATAGACCACCGTTTCTGAGCTGAATCTGCTGTTTCAGAAAATAATGGGTCACAGCCCAGCCCAGGGTCAGAGCTGCTAAAGGGTTAGGGCCGCGGAAGCTGTGTGTGCTCGAGCTGTCGTGCTTAGCCAGAGCACAGAGAGGATAAGATGCCTCTGAGGTCACACAGCCATTGAGCAGACATTCCATTCCCATCAGCCATCCTGCACCGATCATCTTGGCCATCACAGGGATCGGGTCCCATATGTCTGTCTCTAAGCAAAAGATTCCTTAGGACAACACGCAGTATTTAAAAAGAAGAAACTAGGAAGAAAAACCCAGGGGTGGAAGGGCAGTCTTCAGAAAGAGCAGGATGTGTATTTAACAGGCTGTTCACTGTTGTGTTCTCTCACTGAGTTTACTTGGTCCTCTTCCCCTCCCTTCCCCTCCCCTCTCCTCCCCTCCTCTCCCCTCCCCTCTGCTTCCCTTCTCTTTCCTGGGTATCCCACCCAGAACTTCACACATGCTAACTACTGCTAAGGGTACACCATGCTATACCCTTAGCCCTTAATTGACTTTAATTGCCATATGGGTGCTGGGAGTTGAACCCAGGTCCTCTGGAAGAGCAGTCAGTGCTCTTAAGCACCGAGCCATCTCTCCAGCCCATCCCCACAAGCTTTCTAACCATTTAGTTGGCCGGCAAAGTGACTTAGTATATTCTAGGTGCGGAATATGGCTTGATAAATACCAGGAAGATAGAGAAACCGTTCCAGCTCCCAAGAGATGTGAAGGGAAGGTCCAGCAACACAGAATGACATCCTGAGACAGCTAGTTAACATAGGGGCAGCGTTCTGGGACAGTTAAGGCACTCTCGGCCCTGGCATGATGAGGGGTTCAAAGCGGGTCCCATACGCTCACAGGAACCTTGTGGCCCAGGTGAGATTCAGGCAGGGTAGAGCTACCCGAGGGTGACTCTGTCACCGGGAGGATGGAACTGGTGGGACAGTGAGTTAGTAAGGTAAAGAATACAAATATATAGCTGGGTGGTGGTGGGACATGCCTTTAATCTGAGCACTTGGTGAGGCAGAGGCAGGTGGATCTCTGAGTTCAAGGCCAACCTGGTCTACAGAGTGAGTTCCAGGACAGCCTGGGCTACACAGTAAAACCCTGTCTCAGGGGAGTGGGGAAGAATACAAATATAATTAAGATTAACCATGAAAGTCCTTTAGGGGACACCAGGTGTACAGCAGGCATATTTGCTCTTTTATTTGAGACTGGGTCTTTTGTTGCGTTCAGTCTGTCTTGTTCAAGCTGGCTTCTCTGTGTGGTGACTGCAGGTGCAGTATGGGGTGACTTTAAATGCTGTCCACAGTATGCTGATATTCCACTCAGCAGACTCGGGGCTCTTTAGCCCATGTTTCCCCTTGACTGGAACAAGGGTTTTCATGGCTTTTTTCCCCCTTCTTCTACTGTGTTCTATCTTTCCCCCCACTTCGTTCCCTCCCCTGTCCTGCTCTCCTCCTTCCTTGTAATAAACTTGACTATTTGAATTTGTATCATGTATCAAGAGCCCATTGTTGTGTGCCTCGTGGGAAGATCGTGGGGCTCTAAGTTAAGAAATAAATATATGGGGTTGCCGGTTGTGGTGGTGCACACCTGTAGGATTTGCTGAAGGAGGCAGAGGCAGGGGGATTACAAGTTCGAGGCTAGCCTGGGCTACACATTTAAAAAATATATATGGGGCCGGGCGGCGGTGGCTCACGCCTTTAATCCCAGCACTCGGGAGGCAGAGGCAGGCGGATCTCTGTGAGTTCGAGACCAGCCTGGTCTACAAGAGCTAGTTCCAGGACAGGCTCCAAAGCTACAGAGAAACCCTGTCTCGAAAAAAACCAAATATATATATATATATATATATATATATATATATATATATATATATATATATGGGGTTAAGCAACAAAAGCACTTTGAAGAGGTACACAGCTGATAGTGGAAGGGGACCCACGGAGCAGGTTTTCAACTGTAGTTTGTTAACCTAGGATGCAGATGAAAACCTTATGTTTGGGTTGCCTGTCCTTGATGTGGGGCTGAGAGGGTGCACCGCCATGTTCAGGGCTGCCTCGCTCTAAGGCTGTGGCCTGCTGTACACCCTCTCCTTGCCTGTACCCTTCCTTGACCTTCCCTCTGAAGGCCAACAAGAGGCTTGCAAAGAAGTGGCCAATCTGAATGTCTGTCTTCTCTGGTGTGCCCACTGGGGTACCTTAGGAGCCAGCAGCCATGCCTGGACCTTGTCTAGAGGAGATCAAGACCCAAGATTTCTTCTACCGCCTCTCTGAGGGGCGCTAGCAGATGGCGTTTTGAATCTGACTTCACCCGTTGTGGAGAAGAAAATTGGTCCTAGCCATAGCAGAAGTAATCTTGCAACTGTGTGGTTTACACAGTGTTTCCCCCTCTCTCTCTCTGCATTCTTTCTCTCACGCTACTCACTTAGGAGGGCACAGTGATGGAGAAAGTGAGGTGCCGTGGTACTCGGGACCCAGTGCTGAAGAGTTCAGGCTTCCAGTCCACATTTACAGTCTGTGAGGGGACAGTTAAGCCTTAGGTAGTTCAGGGTTCAGGACTAGTTAACTCTTTTGGGGTCAAGGGAGAGTGGAGACAGGAAAGGCTTAGGAAGACATTACACCTTGCAGGGTGTGTGCTACTCAGGCTGCTGTGGAATTCAAGACAAGGCTCACCAGGCAGTGGGGACTCTTTCCTTTAATCCCAGCCTTGAGAAGGTACAAATAAATGGATCTCTGGGTTCAAGACAAGCCTGAGTTTCAAGACACCCAGGGCTACACTGAGAAACTTTATCTCGAACAAAACAAAATAAAACAAACTCCACCCCCCCATCCCCACCGAAATGAAGAAGAGGCTGCCTGAGCTGAGGAGTCTGGACACAAGCAGGCATCCACCGGGTAGGTAGCGAAGGGAGCCAGCGCAGTGTAGAGACGGGAACACTCAGCAAGGTCTGAAGATAGAACAGGTCAGCTTGGGAGTAAATTACGAGTGGCAGAGACTGCTGAGAACTGGTGGTCGTGGGCAGCCAGGTCATGGGCTGACTTTCCGTGCCAGCAAGAGGTCTGGACCGCTCCTGAGACTACTGTGGGGAGCGGCTAGAACTAGATGGGGAGGGGGGGGCGACGCTGCGTAGGGGTGTGGGTGGATGAGGGTTTCCTTACCGAAGTGCACTCCAGCTGCAGCCTGGAGATTAATTGGAGGTTGAGGAAGGCGGGCCAATAGGCAGCGCGGAGGAGATATTACAGTCCCTGAGAGAGGGCCAAGGAGACGTCAGGGTGTTGGACTGAGGGACCCATGCAAGGAAGAAGCTAAAAGGTGAGCTCAGATTTCTGCTCAAGACATAGATGGGAAAACTAATTTTAGGGGGAGATTTGAGGTGAGTTCAGCCATGCTGAGGTGGAGGAATCTGTGGGATGTCTGAGAGGAGGACAAACTGGTCTGGGGAAGGAAACCCCCAAATATGGCATGTGGGGTTTGGCCCTTCCAGTCCAGTAACCCACCTGACTTCTCACCAGGCTACTCCGAAGACCCAGCCTCTAGGTAAATATGATGGCTGTGATTGCAGACAAGCCTGGCTATCCCTCTAACCTCTTTGGTCTGTTAGACATTCGGGAGCAGATATTTGGGGGATCACTGGTACATAGAAAGAAATGGGAGCTCACAGAATAAATGACATCATCCAAGGAGGAAGTGGGGAGGTCACTGGTTGAGGGCTGTGGCTGCAGAGACCGAGAAGGCGGTGAGGTGAAGAAGGAAGACAACAGGAAAATGAGATGTCAGGAAAGCCAGAGGGAGAGAAAGCCGGGCGGTTGATGAGAACGAGGACTGATTTTGTGTGCAAGGTGAGCGTGCCTCGCACTTCGCGAGACTTCCCCGTGAGTGTTCCTGAAATTGGGTTAAAGCAAACACGCCATTGATCACTGGGAAGTCAAGGAAGGGCGTTGGAACGATGTATTGGTTAAGGAATTAGGTTGTTGAGGCTTTGCCGTGGAGGGGGACATCTCATGTGATGTGGCTTCTCTGAAAAACGCAGGCCCTCACTTGCCCCGAGATGGTGTGTATGCAGGATGTACAACCTAGGCTTCCTCGGTTTAAGTCTACCTTCCTCTGAGCTGGTGAGGAAGTAGAGGAGGAGGGTCCAAGGCAGCCGGATGCTTGTTATTTCTGATACTAATACTTTTTAATACTTTTTTTTAATGCTCATTGGTTTTGCCTGCACGTATGGAGAGGTATTGGATCCTCTGGAACTGGAGTTACAGTTCTGAGCTGCTTGTGGCTGCTGGGAATTGAACCCGAGTCTGCTGGAAGAGCAGCCAGTGTTCTTAACTGCTGAGCCATCTCTCCAGCCCTACTACTAATACTTTTTCTGTTGTTGCTTTTGTTTTTTTGTTTTTCGAGGTAGGGTTTCTCTGTAGCTTTTCCAAAAACTCTGTAGACCAGGCTGGCCTTGAACCCACAGAGATTCGCCTGTCTCTGTCTCTTGGGTGCTGGGATTAAAGGTGTGCGCTACCACTGCCTGACAATACTAATACTTTTAATGCAGGGTGTTTGTTCGGATTGAGAGCCAGAATTATATCTGGACTTTATAGCACTTGCCACATTGATTAATCTCAAGTGCCTGTGACTTTTTGGGATGGTTATAGGTCTTTTAATTAGGTTCTTCACAGCAGGGGAAAAATAGAGAAAGCTCTTCTCCTCCTTCCCATTCTTTCCCTTGCCCCCTCACCCCACTCTGGGAATCAAAGCAAGGGTTTTAACGTGTGCTAGCCAAGCAAGCATCCTACATCCTTCACAGAGCTACATCCCCAACTGAAATCCAGAGGCTAGAGTGAACTGTGTTATGAGCCACAGGGGTTTGTGTGTAGATGGGAGGAACTAGGGTAAATTAAGTTCTCGGGCCTATGAATGGAAGGTGACCCTAGCAGAGCGCAAGAGAAATTTACTGGGAGCTTATCTGGTGTCTCACTGAATGTCCTGGAGGAAGGTTCAGAAATCAATCAGAATTTGTGGGAAGTTGGATAGCCAGAATCAGAGCTGCAGCGATGAAGACACTGACCTGGGATTATTGCTGAGAGCAGGCCCGCATGGCACCCCTTCCAGAATGAATTCTGAACTTCCCCTGCCTTTGGGTACCACTCAGAATCTATGCCAGTGGTTCTCAACCTTCCTTATGCTGTGCCCTTTAACACAGTTCCCCATGTTGTGGTGACCCCCAACCATAAAATTATTTCATTGCTTCTTCATGACTGTAATTTTGCTACTCTTATGAATCAGAATGTAAATATCTGATATGTAGGATATCTGATATGTGACCTCCCAAAGGGATCTCGACCCACAGGTTGAGAACTGCTGCTCTAGGCTGGGCATTCCGTCAGCTCAACTTACCTTAGGTTTCTGCATGCTTGTTGCTGGTCCCCAGGTGCCAAGCTCAAGAACTTGTGGCTTCTCTAGTGGTGGGTGGAACTCTGCCTCCCCCTGGGTCTCAGTGCCAGGTGTCTGAAACCGAGGGAGGGGTACACGTGCTCAGTAGACAGATGTCCCGCCTGGTCCAGAGCCCATTCTAGTGTTTAGAGTAGGTTGTTTGGAAGTGCTGGATGTGAGGGAGAGAGACAGAACATCCCTCTTGGGCTTTTAAAACATCCACCTCTTGATCATAATCTTTTTGGACATCTTTCCAAATCTTTAACCTTCGGCTGAGCTTTAGGATTCCTGTACGCTCTGAAGAGCCAAGCGTCTCGTTAGCGACTGGGTTTGTTCTCTGGACCTGGAGCCATTCCAGTAGGAAAGGGTGAGCAGCCCAGCGTGTGGGGAGGCCGGCACATTTGACTCCATTTGGAAACCTTCAGCGCTGCCCCATGAGAACAGACGCCAAGGCATGGCGCCCTCTCGGTAACAGTTATAACTTGAATTTTGTTCCTCTTCAAGGCTGTGGGAGACCCATTGGATCGTTAGGCGTTTGGGAGGGTACCGTCTTGCTTTTAGACCCGAGGTTAATGTTTGGTTTGTGAAACGGTTGAGGTCTCTGATACCCCATCAGTGGGCACCCTGCAGTTCTGAAGGTGTCAATCTAGGTTAAATGTTCTACTGAGCATTTTTTCCTGAGATAGGAGCTAGGGTGTTGTCTGCCTGGGCCCTCAGAGTCGCCTGTCACATTCTTGTTCAGTTTTCCAAAAGTGATTGTGAGCTCCAGCCCCCTTCTCGTCCTCACATTGTCTCTCTGAAGCAAGGGCTCCTTGACGAAAAAATGTGGTCATTTGGTTCCAGGAACCTTGGGCAAATGAACTAATTTCTGTAAAAGAACAAAAAGAAAATTGCAGTGTTGGATTTAGCAGTGCTTAGCTGTGGTGACCATCAGTAGTAGTTCAGGATTTTCCTCATGATGCTGAAGCTTAGTGACTAGTGTAGGGGGGTCAGGATTGCCAGGTTGGTGGGGGAAAGGTTGCCTTCCTGGCCATATTGACTTTGAGCTAATTTACACTGAACTGCCCCCCCCCCATATATCCAGATGAAATAAAATGTGTTAAGAGCAACATTAAAGCGGAAATGAAGCCTCAAGGGACCTGAGTTATTCTATTAAAATACAGCTTTGGTCATGTCACCCTCTTTAACAGCCTTTAGAGCTACCCACATCCTGCAGGAGAAACCCCACCTTCCTCAGAACGGCACCAAGGCCCTTAAGTCCCCCAGCCCACCTTCCCTTGCACCCCTATTGCCTTAGCGTAGTAATCCTTTCCGTTCGAGCCAAGTCCTCCCTGCTTCTGGTTCTATCACTCCTGCGTTTGCCCTTCGTTGTTCCCTCTGTGCAGAATGACTTCCCTGCTCTCTTCCCTCTTGGCAGAGGTCCACAGAGCCAGCTAGACATCACCTGCTTCCACACTGCCCTTCTGAGCCACCTCCTTTGAGTTCTGGGCATCAGTTTCCTTTCCAGCTGTGAGATGTTGGAGTCAGATGCTGGTGTGCCTGGAATCTCACTGGCCCAGGATTGTGTCTGGCACACAGTAGGTGTTTCACAGGGAGGACACTAGGGCAGCCTGAGGGGCTCTGGGTGCAGTGGGGTGGGACCTGGTGGTCAGGTGGTTAGGTGTGTATGCGGAGTTGGTCGTCTGCAGAACAGTGCCCCCTCACCCCAGTCTGAACTGGTGTCTCTGGCGAGGAACTGGTTTAAAGGTAGCAGTCTTGCCTTCCCACTTGAGGAAGCACACATCCTGGCTGCCCTGAGAGGCCCCTCAGTTCTCCTGCTCGGCAGTCAGCGGGCTCTGCACGGAGGGAATGAGGGAGAACGGGTCAGCCCACTGTCGGGAGAGAGTAGGGCTCTTTCGGAGGAAGGCCCTGCTCAGTCTAGTTGCTCTTCCTGTTAGAGGGTGGGGAGAAACTTGTCTTCCTGACAGTGACTTCAGGGTGTTGCATGAGCCACAGAGCAGAAATGTGGGGCCCTTGTGTGTCTGTAAGATGATTTGAAACACGTGAGGTCCTGCCCATTTGGAGATGCCGCAAGCCTGTGAATGCTGCCTGCCAGGTGGTTGCCATGGTGCCTTGCGGTGGGAACCAGAGGTCTTGTAGAGGTAGTCCTTCCCCAGATAGACACCTGGGGCCCGTGTGTCCCTTGGAGAGTACTGTGGGAAGCATCTTTCTTACCATGGCTGCTGGACTGGACTGTCTTTTTCAAAGCCGAGGCAACCTCGGGCAGAACCTGAGTGCATTGCTTGTTTTCCAATGGTGAGTGCACGCCTTACATTGTTCCTGGATAGATTTCCAAACCCCGGAAGACCGTGGTGTTTCCTCTGCCTTTTCGGAGCCTATCCTTACTCTTGACAGATCAGACCCGGGGCAGCCAGTGTGAGTCTGGTGTACAGAGAGGTTTCAGCTTATTTTAGGATGGCCAGTGTGCGGACACAGCCTTAGTCTCTATCTCTGTGGTGCCTTCTCTTCTGTCTTTCCATCTGGCCCTCTACTGTTCAGCTCTCTAAATGTCTTTTTATCATTTTGTATCAATTCTATATCCATATATATTATCAACAAGTCAGTCGTGCCAGCTCCAGTGTTAAAGGGCATTCAGTCATGGGATATTGCTCCAGATGCCCAACCCACAGGAGAACTGGAAAACATGCATTTAAAAACTATTTATTTAGGCCAGGTGGTGGTGGCACACGCCTTTAATCCCAGCACTCGGGAGGCAGAGGCAGGTGGATCTCTGTGAGTTCGAAGCCAGCCTGGTCTACAAGAGCTAGTTCCAGGACAAGCTCCAAAACTACAGAGAAACCCTGTCTCGGAAAAACAAACAAAACAAACAAACAAAAAACCCCAAACCTATTTATTTATTATATGCATTGATATTTTGCCTACATGTGTGTCTGTATGAGGGTGTCAGATCCCCTGGAACTGGAGTTACAGAGAGTTGTGAACTGCCATGTAGGTGCTGGTGGGAATTGAACCAGGGGTCCTCTGGAAGAGCAGTCAGTGCTCTTAATTGCTGAACTAGCTCCCCAACTCCAGAAAACATGTGTTTTAAGAGTAGATCCAGGGGGCTGGAAAGATAGCTCAGCAGGTAAGACCTGAATTTCGATTCCAACACTCCCATAAAAGGTTGGAACTGGCCATACATACTTTTAAACCCAAGTCTGGGCATGGGCTGGAGGATCACTAGGACATACTGGCTGTGCATGCACGCGCGCGCACACACAGACACACATACACTTAATGGTAAGGGGTGATAGATATGTGCAAAGCTCTGAGTTTAATCCTAGCACTGGATGGCAGAGGCGGGGTGAGGGGAGTGTACCCTATTGCTGGAATTGAGAGTATTGTCAAGAGAACTTTGGAAAATAGACAATCCTGGTAACTCACAGGGAACAATATATATTTTTAAATACCAAGCTTGAAGCTGTAAGAAAATGCTAATTACCTTTCACCTATTAGTGCTGCTCTTGGGAATTAATTCTAAGGAAATAGTTCTAAAAAAGAATAGAGAGTTATAAGCATGAAGATATGTGTGGCAATGCTGTTTTAAATTAGCAAGGGGCTGGAGAGATGGCTCAGTGCTTAAGAGCACCGGCTGCTCTTCCAGAGGACCTGGGTTCAATTCCCAGCTCCCACATAACTGTAACTCCAGTTCTAGGGGAGGGGACCCCAACGCCCATGGCAAAAGGACAAATACACATTTTATTTTATTTTTTCGAGACAGGGTTTCTCTGCAGCTTTTTTAGAGCCTGTCCTGGAACTAGCTCTTGTAGACCAGGCTGGCCTCGAACTCACAGAGATCAGCCTGCCTCTGCCTCCCGAGTGCTGGGATTAAAGGCGTGCGCCACCACCGCCCGGCTACAAATACACATTTTAAAGAAGAAGAAGAATGGGAAACTGGGGCAGACTAGGACTTGTCTGTTGCAAAGGACAATCTAATAAAATAACAAGAAATCTGTTCACGGCTTCAGGGTTTCATATGACTACATGATTTATGATACCTGGACTCTGGGGAGTATTGTGCTGCATTAATATGAAGATGATGTTAATTCATGGGAGAATGTTGATAAATTTTAATGAAAATAAGTGGAACGTGAAACTGCCTGTGTATGTACTCGGTGAATGCATAAAGTCTTGAGTGCTTGGCCATAGTATGAATTGACGTAATGCAAACGCTGGGTGTAGGTGAAGAGGTTATGCTTGGAGTGCTTGTGTATTTGATGTATAGCATTTACACTTTTCAAAAGCTTAGGCTGCAACATCAAAGACTTTGGGAATGGGTGGGAAAGTCGGGGAGGGCCTCGGAGCCTCCCATCTGTTACCACCAGAAAGGCCCAACTGCTCTGGCTTATCAACCGCTGTCGCAGCACGCTGGGGCTGGGGAATTCAGATTGGCCTGACCGCACGGGCTGGCTAGCTGTATAACCTCAGGGCTCACAGCGTGAGGACCCTGCCTCCTGCTGTGGGTTCCCGTAACCCCAGGTGGTACAGAGACCCAGAAGGTCGCTCACAGCTGAGTTTCCAGGGAACCAGCCAGCAGGATGAGCATATAGCCCTTGAGACTCTGAGCCACCCACTCACTTCAAGCCCTAGCCACAGGTGGCGAGAGCCAGCTCTCTCTTCTGCACTCCCTAATTGGTAGCGGGAGGGTGTGCTCCGCCAGCTGACCTCCACGGCCCAGCGTCAGCCAGGTGGGGCCCTAGTGAGGTAGTGTCTTGGGTGTGTCCACTGTTGTTCACGGTTTAGTATTAAACTTGGAGTTAGCTGTTCTTTAGTGCTGGCCATACGAAGCCTCCACCTTCCTCCAGTCCACCTTTGGCTTTTCAAAGAGAGTGTCTGCCTCCCCATATTGTCACCAGCTGGCCACTTACTGCCTTGCTGCAGCTGAGAGCTGCCCCTTTCCAGACCACCGTGTTAAATCAGGGCATTTTCGAGTTTGTGGTGCCCTGACAATGGCCCTGCCACTCTCGGATTAACCCCTTAGGTGTAGCCTCGTCTTCAGAGTGGGGAACTTTCATAGCACATGTTATTTTTGTTCAGAGACCCTTTCTTTGTCCTTTCCTTGTGACCAGCCCAGGATTGTGACCCCAGCAGGAAATGGAGACTCGCTGGCGGGGCTTTTGAAGTCTTAGGGTGGGTGGGGCTACAGAGCTCTGGGTGGATCTTGATTGGGCAGGTCAGAGCTTACTAAAACAAGGGCCACTGTAACAGAACTTGGAAAGGGGGCTTGGTTCTGTCCAGGCCTATCCAGGACCCTGTTATCTTAAGCATGTGTCTGCTAAAACCAAATTGCAGAACTGTCAAAGACCTGGGAGTTGTTTGGTCTGTGATCAGATTGAAGGCCTTGTGGCTGGAGGTTTGCCAGGGTCAAAGAGGAATTGGAAGAAGTGTGGGTTCACAGCTTGCCTGGATGCTCCTGAGGGATAGTCAGGCTAGTTTCATGTCTCCAGGGACAAGCGATGCTCGTGAGTGTGAGTAGAAGCAGGGTCCATCACTTCTTCCTGACACATGGTGTCCCTTCTTAGGTGCTCCAGCTATCACCCTATCCCGACAGTGAGCTCGATTCTGCTCACTGATAGTGATTGAATATTAATTACTGCAGGATCTAAGTAGCAGCCATCTTCCTGAGCTCAGGACCAGCGCATCTCAGTTCCCTAATTTAGAGACCACGTGTGTGCCCCAGGGTTGTCAGCTGCTCAGTTTTTTTTTTAAGCTTGAAACACTGTTTCCATAGAAACTATGCTATAAATGGTTTCTGGGTTCCTAGGCTAGCCCACAAAGAGCCCTGGTATCACCCTCGAAGCTGCTGCAATGTGGTATTAGTAAAATTGAGAGCACTCATACAGAGATAAGAGTCAGCATCGAGAACGCTGAAGGTTAAATGGTGTGGGTTTATTTGGGTGACTTCATTCTTCCTGTGACAGGTGTCTTTCAGAGCTGTCCAGATAAAGTTCTGGGGTCCTTCTGCCCATGACCCTTCTCTAGCTAGCTCTTTGGGTTCCTTTCTTGTCTTCATCCAGATGCCTGGGGTTTGCACTTATTTGTGGCTCTGGGACCTTGGCCCTGGGTCTTGTACCTTGAGGAAATCTGATCTGTGTCTCCCCATCCTGGGCAGGATCAGCATCAATCCTTGTTATTTAAACTGTCCTCATCAGTCTGGTAGGACAAACATTACCCAGCAACAATTTGTACTGTTCAGACTTCTCACCTGATTGCGTCTGATGTTCCCGTGGGCGTCTGTTTGCAAGTCTGCTCTACACATTTCTTTGGGCTAATTTTGTCACTTCATGTGACTTCCTTGGATTGGTTGTTGTATCGAGCCCATTCACATTTCATCCTGTTGCTGTATCAAACCACAATCAAAGGAGATTTCTGTTTCTCGGCGCTGTACACAGTTGCCACGAGTGTCTCCAACTGTGTTTGGTGTATCACACCATACCACAATCAAAGTAGACTTCTCTTCCTTGGCGCGATATACAGTTGCCGTGAACGTCTCCGACTGTGTTGATGGTATTTTGGATTGTTTTCATAGTCTCCCAATCATAATTACCCGACCAGAGTCTTAGATTCTTGCAGCACAATGTCAGATCCCAATCTAGGCAGGGTTAAGCAGATTACTGTAGCCTGGCAGTGTGCACATGGCTGCTTCCCCACAGACCTCCCAACAGCTGCTTTCTTGTCTTAAATATTTATTTATTTTCAAGTTGACTCAGCTGTAATGGGGCCTTAATGGTGCTCAAATTTGCATATCCTAACATCGCTGCTGAGACTACATTTTCCCTCCTGTTGATCTGCTCTCTGCGTTTCCGCCTGTGTCAAACCCTGCTCACCTCCTTCAACGGCAGAAACCCCAGCTCACCTGTATCGCCTGCCTTTCTCTTGAGAAATCCAAGCTCCTTCCTCCTTCCCCGCCTAGGTGGAGCCTACTTCACAACGTTGTCTGATTCACGCTCACACCTGAGGGGTTGACCACTCTGGTGATTCTGGCCTTTAGCCTTTGACTGCTGGGGTACAAGGCCCTGGAGTGGGGGAGCCCTGGGATAGAGGTAGAAAGGCGGAAGGTTAAAGGGGGGCAGGGGCTTGTCTGGGGAGCTTCAGCACGAGGCTCAGAGGTGACCTGCTTGGAGGGTGGTTGCCCAGGGAGTGCCTGGAGAGAAACCCCAGGCTTTAGAACTGGAGACGGCCTGGAGCTCATCTGGCCTAGGGGTTCTGCCCTTAAAAGGCCAGCAGGGAACTGGGAAAGTGAAATGACAAGCTGGTACAAGTGGGGCGATACATGACAGGAACCCATGACCTGGGAAGGATCAGGAAGAGCATTAGAGTGTGCCATGTAGAGTGTCTCCATGCCTCCTGCAATACCACTCTGCTCCAAGGAGAGCTAGAGTTGGAGTGCTCCAACTGACTGTTTTCTGTTTGTTTGGGTTTTGATTTTTGGTTTTTTTCAAGACAGGGTTTCTCTATGTAGCCTTGGCTGTCCTGGAACTTGCTCTGTAGACCAGGCTGGCCTTGAACTCACAGAGATCTACCTGCCTCTGCCTCTAGAGTGCTTGGATCAAAGGCAGTGCCATCGTGGCCTGGCTGCAACTGTTTTTGGTTTGTTTGTTTTTATGGCAAACCAGAAACCCTAATTTTCAGTTTAAATATCCTGATTTCTTTAAATTTTTTTGAGGTGCACTTATTTTTACTTTATGCATGTGGAGATTTGCCTGCGTGTCTGTCTGTGTACTAGAGTGCCCAACGAGGCCAGATGAAGGCGTCAGATCCCTAGAACTTGAGTTACAGTTGGTTGTTAGCTTCCATGGGAATGCTGGGAATTGAACCCAGGTCCTATGGAAGAGCAGTCAGTTCTCTTAGCTACCAAGTCATTTTTCCAGTCCCTAAATCTCCTGATTAAAAACAAAAACAAAAACCTTGGCAGTAAAGTCATTTAAAAATAAAAGATAATACGTGCGTCAGATGAAATATCTCTGTGAGGAAGAATGGCTTCCCAGGCTCCACTCCGCATCCCCTCATTTTATTCATTTATCCCCTTCCTTATTTGGGAAAATCAGAATCTGGGTCCAAGGTCGAATTCCATCTGTGTGACCTTGGGAGAGCAGCTTCGCCTGCTCTAACCTCAGCTTCCTTTTCTATAAAATGGGGGTAATGGCTTCCTCTCAGGGTGCTGGTTGGGCATGTCGTAGATATATGTGTTAGGTAGGTCCTGTGTGGGATTATCCAGAAAAATGAGGAAGAATCAAGCTTAGATCTTTGCTCGCGTTTCTCAGTCTGGAGTCTGCCCCACATCCTATAGACCTGCTTTCATTGGGATCTCTTGAGGTACCGGGACACAGGAGTCTTTCATTTCCATGGAAAATTGTAGGTTACTTTATTAGAACCTACCAGCTACCAAGCTTAGTTACGATGCCTCGTAACCCAGTGGACTTCATGTGGTAGGCTCTAGGACCCAGAAGACCACATGCTAGTAATAATAATATCATAAACCCCTGAGCCTAAGGAACCACTGATTCCAATAAGTACTATTATTTTTGTGTCAAGCTAAAAAGAGAAAATGGGGCTGAAGAGATGGCTCAGCAATTAGGAGTACATGCTATTCCTGTAGAGGACCTGAGCTGGGCTTCCATCACCCATATCAGGGGGCTCACATCACCTGTGACTCAGCTCCAGAGGACCCAGTGCTTTTCTCTGGACTCTCTGGGCACCTGTACTCAAGTGTGTGCGCGTGCGCGCGCGCGCGCACACACACACACACACACACACTTCACACACTTTAAAAATAACAAAATAAAAATTTTAGAAAGGGAAAATTCTGGTACTTAAGTCATACGTACAGGCTCTTATGGAACCCGTACTGAAGGTGAATTAAGAGGATGGTTAGAACCCAGGAGTCAACATAGTAAGACTCTCTCACACACAGAAACAAAATCCAAAATCCAACCAAACCAAACAGCTACAGCAAATACACGTTATCCATTGTCACGAGCATCCTGATTTCAGAGTGGCTAAAATGGGTGGAATATACATCAGAGAACCAACGAAACAGAATAGCAACGGAAGTAGCAGCTAAATGATGTTCTGTCTGTTGATTACTTGTAGTCTTTCTATATATGGTTTTATTAAAGTTCTCACCCAAAGTATTCACTAGTGCCCACCAAGTGCAGATCCTGCCCAGACGTCAGCGTTACCAGGATGTAAACTGTGCCTTTGAGGAGCTCTGCTCTGGCCCACCATGCGCTGACCCAGAGAAGGTCAGCAGAGTAGGGCGACGTGTAGATGATGGAGTAGAGATAACCCAAGGGCCACTGTGTAGAAGCAGAGACCTAAGAGGGGTTAGGGCATCAGGGGTTTGCTGAGGAAGTACTGTCAAGAGGAAGGGAAGCAGAAGTTAACTAAGCAAGCTATGATATTGCAGCCGGAGCCCGCAGGCAGCCGTGCAGCACAGACTGCCACACTCTTGTCTTTGGGTGGGACCAGTGGAGACCTTTTAGCCAGCACTCGGTTGCCAGCCTGGTGAAATAGGAGAACCCTAATACCATCATGTATGTATCGGCTTCCTTTGCACAGAGGAATGAAGGAAGGCTTCTTAGAAGTGCTGTTGGGAGACCTGGGCATGGGTTACCTGCAGATGAAGGGAGAAGGAGGAGCAGGATGAGGAGTGTTCGGGTGGAGGCTTCACCTCAGCCCCTGGCATCCAAAAATCCAAAGAGTCTGGAATGTTTGGGTGGAAATTCCATTCCACCCCCAGAGATGCTCAAGACCACTCCCACAGGCCCCCCAGAAAACAGACACATGGGCTTCCTGGATCCCCTGGAAAATCATCCGGGAGCGTTGTATCCATTAAACCTGGGCTTTTTCTAATTCGGTTTGATTTGGTCTGACTTAGATTGTTGTCAGCGGAGAGGCTTATGTGGCACAGAAACAAAGGAGGAGGCATCTTGGGGAACCTCCGGTCATCTGTCTGTGTCAGGTGGGGACCCGTGATGGGAAGTTGGATGGTGTTAGGCGGCCCGAGAACGTGAGCACAGCCTCGGTTTTATGCAGGAGGTAGTAGGACTACTAAGGAATGGCGCTCTGATGGCTTGTGGGTCATATGGTGTGTTTGGCCAGAGCACAGAGATCGGTTAAGATGGCGAGGAAAATGTTAGCCAGCACAAATCAAAGACCTAGTGTGGGCCAGACATTTAAAACTCTCTCATCCACACTTAGCAGAGGAGCAGAGTGTTTAAGTAACCTGTGCAAGGTCATCAGGCCAGTGTGAGCCAGGATTTGGACTCAGGGCTTAACCTGTGTTTTTAACCTGGATACTCCCGTGACTGTGAATTCTGGATTTCAGTCCATGACTTAACAATATTTGTTTTCATTTGGAAGCATGCTCCGTTGCACACATTGGATCCCTTTCTTCCTGGCTCACTGCAAGATGTAGAGAAGCTGACTTCTAGCCAACAGCCGATAAGGGAGTTTGTCCAGGGCTGGTTCTGCAGTGGGTCTGTCACTATGCTGAAGTGAGGTATCCTGGAAGCTGGCAGCTCTTGTCCCTTGAAGAAAGGGTGTCTCTGTCCCTTGCTGGCAGCTCTCGCTGTTTTGTTCTTTTGCCTGCACACAGCCAGACGTCTCTCCTAGAGTGACAGCAGCAACTGGGGACATCTATAGAAGCTCTCTTTCAGGCCTGACAAAGGCACTCAGAACCTGGCTAGGCTGACAGGGGAGGGGCAGGTGGGAAGTACCCTGGGATGCAGACAGCTGGGGGCTGGTGTGGCAGGCATTCTCCAGAACAGGTGAAGTAACTGGGAACCAAAGAGGAGGGTCCCTGGTTCTCAGAGGTAAAAGAGATCAAAGTGTAGGGGCTTCTCGGCTTCATTTCATGATTGGGTTGGTTTTCAGTTGTCTACTCCTTCAGGAAGGACCTGGTAAGGTTTGAGGAGGAGACACAGTCATCAGAGGGGTGTCCCTAATCAACTCAGGCTCTCAGTGTCGTGGAAAGGACAGTGGAAAGGATACGAAAGGTATGGATTGGGGGGGGGGCAGTCTTGGAGGGGCATCTCAGATACCAGACATCTCAGACACCAGATTGATGCCGGAGATAGTCCCTCTGGTGGAGCCCAGCAGAGTGTCATCCTGGGACCAGTGGGACCATTTTGGGTGGGAGTGTGTATAAGGATATTTCCTGGAATTAAGTTCTTGAAAGGGAAAAAGTACTGGGGAGGAATAAATACAAAGAAATAACATTTATAACCCCTTAGAATATGGTGGATTTGTTATAGGCAAAACAAAACGAAACAAAAGCAGCAACAATAAAAAACTCAGAGAAGGCTCTTGACAACTGTCCCAAGATTGCACAGCAGATTTAGACAGGATCCAGACTCAGTCCTGGTTTCCTATCTTTCCCACAACTCTCTCTCTCTCTCTTCTTATAACTCTAGGCAAGGAGGTCCTAAAGATAGCATCTTTATTTTCCAAAGAGAAGTAATAGTAGGGACATAAGGAACCTGGCGTTGTGGAGTTACGGTACCCGCAATAGTCTGTATGACCCCGTGAAGGGGCAATAACACTCCACCTGTACTGACTTCAGTGGAGAAGGGCAGGGACAGAGAAGGAACAAGTATGCAAATTTGGGGACTGGGGAGAAGAAATTTTTTTTTTATATAACAGTATTTATATATAGCTCAAGCTGCCCCCAAACTCTTGGTCTTCCTGCCTCTGCCTCCTGAGTTCTGGGATTATAGGAGTGTGCCACCTCTTCTCCCACTCCTCCCTCTCTTCACTCGATTCCCCCCCTTGCAAGGCCTCATGCACTGAGCTCCACCCCAGCCCTAAAACTCCTCATTATTCTGTAGTGAACAATGCCAACACAAAGTTAGTGGAGGTAGCGAGGTGGGTAGTAAGACCCTGGGCTTCTTGGAAGCTCTTCCCATTCTTTATAATATTTGCTGTGCTTTAACTTACGTACCATAAAATTCACCCTTGGGGAATTTTTAAAAATAATTTCTTCATTCTATTTGTATGAACGTTTTTGCCTGCACGTGTGTGTGTTCACCAGATGAATGCCTTGTGCCTGTGGTGTCAGGTCTTCTGGAACTGGAATTATGGGTGGCTGTGAGCCACCATGTGGATGCTGGGAACTGGACCCAGGTCCTCTGCAAGAGCAACTAGTGTTCTTAATTGCCGAGCCGCCTCTCTGGCCTCACCTTGCCCACCCCCACAAACCCCTAAGAGGTTAATGGGCTGGATATAGGTGATGGCTCAGGAGAGTGCTGTCTTACTCTGAGTTGACATCATCCCAGGAGACTTCAAGTGGACTCAGAGCTCAGAATCCAGCCCAGGATGCTTTGCTTCCTGGAGTGTTGCTTAGCAGATACACAGGGACCTGGAGGTCTCTATTTCCCTCTCCCCTGTGATCTGTGAAGATTGGGGGGGGGGAACCTCTCTGCCCCACTCCCCCAAGCTCTCAAAGGTGACCTTCTTGGTTGCCCCACAGGCTTGCAGGAGGGACTGGAGAGCTTCTAAAACCAAAACTTTCGCTTCACAACTCAGTGATTCTGCTTTGTCATATCTGCAGGAAGACTGACCTCCGAGGCTTTCCCAGAAAGACTGTAGCTTCCTCTGTACCTGCCCCCCTCTTTGCTTGGTGGGAGGTAGGCTTCTACCATGTCAGGACAGCCCCTCTCCCCCTTTCAGAGCCGGCCCAAATTTAGAAGTTCAGCTGAGTGAAGAAGTGTGCAGTTCAGGGTAAGTGGTTCCTGCAGGAGGGTCACTGACTTCTCTTGTGCATCTTGCCACCTGCCTCTCTCTCATGCGACTTATGGGACAGGCCCGGCAGTTTGGGGGGGGGGAGAGGAAGTCCTCTGAGACCAGGCTGAACCATGTGGCTCCCAGTGGTTTCTGTGAGGCCGGGACCTGGCTCTATGGTGGCAGACTTTTCTAGGACTGTGCTCCATAGCTAGGTCATTTGGGGGGATATTCCAGGACTGGTTTGTATTCTCTTTCAGGGGCTCCCTCAGGGCTGGCCCTGGTTAGCTGCCAGGGACACCTCAGGAAGGTCAGGATGGCTGTAGGTTTAATGGAGGAGCTGGCAGTAGTGGACACTGGAGACCAAGTGGGTTGCTTTTATTTTTCTCTCACCTGGATAAACTGTCACAGGGAGGAAGAAACCTGCTATTGGAAAAACCAAAATGACTTTTAAACCCAGCCTCTGGCAGGAGCACTGTGAGGCTAGCCTATACTTGGGGGACCGTGTACCTGAGTACCCCAGTCCCTCAACTGGGCAGTGACTTACTCTTTGGGAGCCGAGGATGAGAGGTGACAGATTATTGGCATGCAAACTCTGATCCTGTATTCCCCTCTGATGAATGAGTACTGAAATATGTTCACAGCTGCTCGGTCGCTGGGTGGGGAAGGGTTTGGAGACTTGTCTAGTCTACACTGGGGAGTCTGGACTTTTCCTTGCGGAAAGGGATTTCCCAGACTCCTTCATTAATTTTTCACAACCACAGAATTGTGGATCTTGAACCGGAAAAGATTTTAAGAGGTCATCTTGTCTGGTTCCCAGGCATGCTTACTGGTATTTTGTAGCCAAAATTCTTCGACCTGTCTGTCTGTCATGACCTAGGACAAATAGGCCCTTGTCCTCTGGGGAAGGAGTACCTTCCAGGTGCAGGTGCACACAGGTAGCCATGAAGCCAGCAAAGAGATGGAAGAGGGTGGTGGGGAAGCCATGCCTCTTAGGTCTTGCAGGTTTTTATGAGGCTTCCTTGTTGGATGTCGGTGTCATTCACTCTCTAGGTAAGGTGAAGTCCCAGGCCCTGCAGTCTCGGTGAGAACCTGACACTTGGGACCGGCGGCAGGGGAAAGTGTCTCTCAGAACACAGTGTGTTCCTCAGTGGTTTTTCCTTCAAAGGAAAAACCTTCTGACTCATCTTAAGAAGCAACAACATCCAGACAGCAAAACACACCTGACTTTCCCTCAGCTCTGGAAGACCTCTTGAGTTTCCCATCATCCACCAAACCCGAAAAGAGGCATTGCTGGCTAGGACCAGAAAATTATGTCAGGGCTGGTTAAGGAAGGCAAGGGGAGAAGGGCAGGGCCTAGAGTCACCACTGCCCATCTTAGGCCTGAGTTGTGAGAATTCAACCCAGGAGCTTTTCATCGCCCAAGTAATGGTCACGTGAGTCCTTTATAGGGACAGGGCTAGTTGGCTAGTTTCTCTATAACCTTTACACTATGGGTAGGCTGGTGGCTTAGAAATCGAAACCCACCAGGAAGGCTATTGATAAAGTGCCTCAGAGAGGACCCTGCATGCTTTTCCAAAGCCACAGTTTTCTTTGTGGAGGACTTTCTTTGTGGACTTGTGTCCTCTCCACCATCACACACACACACACACACACACACACACACACACACACACACACAATTTTTCTCTCTCTCTCTCTTTCCTGGCAGGCTGGATGTGTTTCCAAACATTTCATCACTGTCTCCTCCTGACCTTGGTGTGCAAGGAACAAGCCGCGTGGCCTGTTGGTTACAGAAGCGCCACGGCGGGTGGTGGGGGGGTGAGACCGGGGACGGGCTCAGGTCTAGGCTTGGGGTGGAGGGTGGCCGCAGCCTCGCCAGTGGAGGTGAGGTCTGCTGGAAATCCCCAGCCCGGCAGCCGCCCGAGGTTTAAAGACGCCTCCCCGGCCTTATTTGGTCGCAGGAAGTGGGCGGCGCGGAGCCTGCAGGCGGAGAGGCCGCCCAGAGACAGTTGTGCTGATGAAGTGGTAGAGCTGGTTCCTGCTCGCCGCCGTGCCGCGCGCGCCGGCCACTGGGCGCTCGGCGCTCCCTGCTCGAGTTGTGCAATCCTTTGTAGCACGCCAGCGAGTCCTCCTCCTTCGCTGTTGCCTCTCGCCCTCTCTCTCTCTCTCTCCTCTTTTTTTTTTTTTTCAAGCTGTGAGCTCAACCGATGAGTCAGAGTCGTGCAATCCTGACACTGCATCGCAGGACTGGGGGTGACACGCAGGGAGGGAGAGCGCTCTCGAGGCGGACTGTAAGGGCGCGGGGCGCGCCGAGGCTGCCGTGTCGCGAGCAGCGGGTGACAGCACGCACGTCCCGCCCGGGCCCTGCCAGCAAACTTCCCAGCTCCGGGAGGCGCGGGCTTGGCGAAAACCCTGCGAACGCCGCGGGGAGGCGACGGCGCCTATTTGTTTTTAAAAAATCCGGGAGTGCGTGCAGGCGGCTGGGTTCTTCGGAGGCGACCCGAGGCGGCGGTCGGCGGCGGAAGGAAGGGAGACTGCTGGGGCCGGAGGCCGAGCGGGAGCTGGGTAAGTGGTGTTGCTCCGGGGACGGCCGAGGCCTGCAGGCGGCGCGGCCAGCGAGGGGACCCCGAGGCGACCGTGCACGAGGTGGCTGCAGCTCTGCACACGCGGGGCCTCCGGCTGCTAACTTCTGCGGCCTGCGGGGCGGCGGGAGCCAGTGCGTGGGCCGCCCTAGCCCGCCTCCGCCCGGCCCGCATCCCGCGCCCACAGCTGCGTGTGCAGCGCAGTCCCTCCGTGTTTGTGCAGCTACGCAGCTCGCCCGCGGCCCGCCCACCCGGGCGCGGCCCCCCGCTGGAAAGCCCTCCCGAGCCTCGCCAGCCCCTGTACCAGCGGCTGGGGACCGCGGCTGCTGCTCCTGCGCGCGCGCGAGAAACGTGGTGACCGCAGGGACCCGCTGGCGGCACGGGCCGGGGAGGCGCGCCGAGAGGCTCGCGAGCTGCGAGAACTTGGAGCCGGCGTCCCTTCTCGTTCCGGCGTGCGGGGCTCTGTGTCGGCGCGGGGACTTTGCGGGGACAGATCTGCGGCGGAGTGGGGGGGTTGTGGGGGCGGGGAACCGGGCCGGTGCTGGAGAGGCCTAGGCTGGAGCTCTGAGCGCGCGGGCCGGACGACGAGCGTGGAGCCGCCTCACCCCGCGCGCCCGGCGCTGCTGGTGCACCTCAGACCTGTCATCTGGCTCGCCCGCCCCCGCACGCCCACGTCCCTGGCCGGGTGCTGGGTTCCATGGTGCTTGTCGTGAGCTTTGGAGCCCGGGTTCGTCTGGGCCCTGCATATGGCGGGCTTGTTGGAGTTAATAATTCCCCGCCTCACGCGCTCACAATGAGGGGCATGTGGACCTCGGCTGCGCCCCCCACCCACGCCTTAAAGGAAAGACTATGGGAAGCTGAGGAACTTTGGGTTCCTGGGGCTGTTAAGCCACAGCACCAAGGCAGACCTGGAGGAGGCGCCTGCACCCAAATGGGAGGCCACTGAGTGTTCCAAAGCCATCTCTGGCCCGAGCTGCTGGAAAGATGAAAGGGGAAGTTTCTTGCCTCGTTTTAAACTTTGTTGGCTACGACTTCGGCGGCTACTTCCTGCTTCACCATCCCACTTCGGACCTGTTTGCTCAGGGGAGGCAGGACAGGGGAGCAGTGGCTGGTCTTTGAGGCCACCTTGGCACGTGAGTCTAGGGGATCCCGGTGGAAGCTGTAGCTCAGGAGGGGGCAAGTGGCTTCATCCAAGCACTGGGAGCCTGGTCCTGGAGGCCTGGGTTATCCTGACCCTGAAGTTTTAGGACTAAGATGGTGTGCTGAAGATGGAATTGTATCTCTGACTCCCCTCCCCCACCGACTCCAAACCGTCAGTCTGAGCCTAGAGCCCCCCCCCCCCCTCGGGAAAGTATGATATATGCACCTTTAGCATCAGAGAAATGCCCTCATTTCGGCGAGGTCAGATGACTCCAGAAGCAAAAGGGACGGATAGACTTTGAGTTGAGAACTTACGGGGCCTCTCTTTCCTGCAGCTCTGTGGGGTGTAAACATTCAATTACTGTGATAAACTATCTCATTGCACAGCCCTGGCCCAGTCTCCATTCTAATTGGATTGGCCTCTGCCTGGTTTCTCTGGTCTGTAGCTCTCAGGGGTCAAGGGGTGAGAGAACCTGGAGAATGCCCTGGGAAGGCTTGTCAGCTGCCTTCGTGGCAGCTTCAGGCACCAGCTAGCACCCCTATCCTCAGTTCAAGGAGTTCTACTTAGAATGCCCAGATGGATGGAAGTTTAACTTTTAAACCGTTTTGAGATTTTAAAAATGGCCCTAGTTTTAAAGTCCAGGCTGCCGCTTTTAATAAGTGGAGAGGGGGAGGCAACAAACAGTTGGAGATGCAATTGAGTAAGGGCTGCCCATGCTGCAGAACCTGGGGGATGGCTGGTTGATGGCAAGGCCTCTGGGAAGAGACAGGGTAGGAGATGGAGAGGCACCTGACTTGTTTCCTGTGAGCCGGGATCACAAATCTTTAGCCTTGATGGCATGTCACCCGAAGGAAAGGTTTGCTGATGTCAGTGAGGACCTAAGTGGCTGAGAGACTGCTACTTATTTCGCAGGTCACTGCTGAAGGCCTTCTTCTGAGCTCCCACTGCTTTATTTGCACACATATATTGTGTCAGAAGCGTAGTCTCTCCTTCAGAGTTGCTGTGAGGACTCTTGGAATCATACACGCAGAACATCCATAGCTTCTGCTTTAGTGGAAGCTTAGGGCTGTTTCCACAATGCCTGGCATCCAGTAAGCCAGTAAGAGTTTAGTATGTTAGGTAGATGAAAGAGAGATCTTCACTACCCCCACCCAAAGGTACTTGCCAAGGTTAATAGCACACCCCTTTAGTCCCAGATACTTGGGAGGTGGATGTGGGTCGGTGGTGTGGGAGGATTATTTGAGCTCATGAGTTCAAGGCTACCCTGGGTGGTCTACTCCGTCTCTGCCTCAAAAAGAAAAATAAATTTGCTGTGTGGAGGGCCAGTGAATCCTTCCTCTCCTGTGGGGACCACCTGACTGCCTCGTTAATTTCATGAGGCTCAGTCCACCACAAACCATACTGGGTTTGCTTGGTACAGCTTGTTTCTTGACACTACCCTGCATTTAGCCTCTGGGAACCTGTGTCTTTGTCATCCTGACCCCACGGGGAACTCAGAAGGAGAGTTGTAGACTTCCTGTCTGATGATCTGCTAAACTGGCCATTTCATTTGGCTAGAACAGATTGGCACCCTTTGTGTGTGTGCATGCACAGAGCCAGCTGCTGGTGGTGGTGGATCTCTACTTTTTCCTGACTCATTGGAGACTGCAGGAAATGCAGCCAGTGGTGACTTTTTGTTGGAGAAATTGTTTCTGCACTTCCTAACTTTTGTTGGAGAAATTACTTCTGCACTTTCTAACTTTTGTTGGAGAAATTACTTCTGCACTTCCTAACTCCGTGCTGCTGGAGGAAATTGCATCTCGGGCTGGGACTAGGAATACTGAAATCCCCAGTTCTTGGTAAGGGACCTACATTTGCATTTGAAGCAGCATTCGGGACACTGAGACTGTGAGCTCATCTTATGAATCAGACGCATGACAGCATGACTTCTGTGTTGGAAGCTGCTCTTTGGAACCCAGATCACCCTCCTCCCACCCCCACCACTTGCACACTTGCGTGAGCTCTCACAGTCACATACTTGGGAACTGTAACAGTTGGGGGGGGCATCAATTCAAATTCCAGAGCCATCAAGCAAAACTTGTCCACACCCACTTCTGCCTCCACACTGGAACGCCATTCCTGGATGGTGTGTGGACAGTCGCCCGCCCAGCTGGTTGAAGGAGGCCTGGCGGGTGCATGGGAGTGCCCCCGAGCACCCGGGTTCAGACTCTAGCTTCTCTACACACGGCCTTGTGCATTGCTTGATTTCCTGAGCCCGAGTTTTCTCCTCTGTAAAATGGAGAGGAGGCTAGTACTTTGCACGGCGGCTGTAAAGGCGAAACAGGATTACTCATGCAAATCGCTGGGCAGATAGTAAGTAGGTCTGTCATAGATGCTGGCTATCCAGTCACGGGGTGCAGGTCCAGCTCCAGTTTGCTTTTCGCCCCTACTGGGGAAGAGGAAATGAAGGGTGTCCCACTTGTAGGAAATAATGGGGGTGACGACACTAGCTTGCTCAAATGAACCTTATTCTCTAATTCCTTAGGGCTTGGATTACAGCTGATTGATTTCAGGCTACCCAGGTCCTTGCTGTTACAGGAGACCGTCCCTAAAGTAGAGGGTTAAGGACTCAGTTTCCCAGAGGTCACATTATGCTCTGGGGGCCTACCCTCCCAGGCCTCCGCCTGAGCGGCTCACCTGGGTGGGCACAGGTACTTTGAAGCCTAGGACAAAGTACTTACCTGACATGGTGACATGGTTTGGGTGGAGCTGGGGTGGGAGTTGTCCCACGCAAGAGCACGGATGAGAAGCATTGATATAGTTTATGGGAAGGAAGCTGCCATGTGTCAGCTTTGCTGGGTGGGGATGAGGGTCCCCCTGCCAGAGCCTGTTGCTCACTGTGCTGGTGGAGGACTGGAGGACCGCTGGAGACAGCGGGGCGACTTCCTCCCCGCGCCTTCAGCCGGGGAAGGTGCTCCCTGTCCCCTCTGCCTTTCTCCCAACCACAGGGAAGCTTGTGGCCGAGGGTGCTTTTTCCCTTCTTCCTCCAAGTTTCAGGGAGGGGGAGGGGAGCAGCCTGGGTGAGATCTGGTCACCCAAGCTGGAAGGGAGGGAGGTACTGCAGGCTTGGAGCCAGCTGGGGATTCCCTGAGGCCATCCAGATTGTTAGGGAAGATGGACTCTGGAGAAGGAGGAATGCAGGAGGAGGAATGCGGCAAGAGGATTGGGCTTCAGCGTTTGTTTCCCAAGTTGGGTAGACAGGAGCCCTAGTCCAGCCCAGTGTTGCCAGAAGTTGCCATTTGGGAAGGGAAGGCCACTGGAGAGCAGAAAGGGCCCTGTGCAGAGCAGGCGGTCCTGGCCTTCAAATTCCTCCCTGCGAGGCTGCACTCAGCCTGGGGCAGCGCCTGGGGCCAACACCTGTAACCTCACGGGACCTCACTGGATCTGAGGCCTCAGTTGGCCGAAGTTCATAAAGTTCATAATCCTGGGCTCCCCAGCTTTGGGGAGTTATTCCAGAGCTGAAAAACACTTTGGGAGGGGCATCTAGCTAAACCCCTTCCTTAGCACATAGGGAGGCCAAGAGGCTGTGAGTTGCCGGGGCAAGCCGTTCCCATTTCACCTTGGGACGGTGGGAAGAGGGGACGACCTCAGGGTCACTGTCCTCCCAGTTTGGAAGTTGGAAGGGCTGACTCCAGAGCAGGAAGAAGGCAAAGGAATACTGTCTCAGCTTCTGGGTGTGGCTCAGCCTTGGACTGGCTCCACAGTGTGTGTGGGTGTGTGTGGGTGTGGGTAGTGGGGGTGGTGTTTGTGTGTGGTGTGTGTGGGGGGGAGTGTGTGTGTGGTGTTTGTGTGTGGAGTGTGTATGTGGTGTGTGTGTGTGGTGTGTGAGTGAGTGAGTGTGTGTGTGTGTGTGTGGGTGTGTGTGTGGTTGGTCATGGAGCTGGATCTAAGGGAAAGCAGAAGTACTCACTCTGCACAGTGCGCACACAGGACAGCTAGGCGTCGAAGAGGGGGTGAAGGCCCTTGCACACAGTGGCCGCTGGTGTGCCTTCTGCCCCTGCTGCAGGCTTGCACACTTGAGAGTAAACAGCCCTTCCATGTTACTAGCAGCAGCCTTTCCTTGCCGGCTCTGGACCAAAGTGCCAAAAATAACCAGGCGGGTACTTCCACTTGTGGGACACTCATTGCCTTGGCTTCTGGGCAGGCTTGCTTACTTTCTAAAGCAGACGTCACATCTGCCATCTCTGCCTTACTTCCTGTGGCCACTGTTCCCAGCCTCTCTCCTGCCCTGGCGCCTCCCCTTCTATTGCTCTTGTTCTAGCGAGTCCAGGAGGGTCGGCCGCTCATCTTTGTGGGCCCGGAAGCCCTGCCAGTGTTCTCTGGGGAATGCTTGGGTCCCACTGCGTCCCTGTAGCCAGCGCCTCTGCTGGCGCAGTTGAGTCTAGAGGAGGGGAGGCCTGGGCTGTGTGTGCTCTGCAGTTCTCGCAAGCCCTCTCTCCTGGGCCTGTTGACCAGATGTCTTACAGTCTGCAGAGCTGAATGCTGTTGCTGGGACTCCTTGTCTCCTTGTTCTGCCCGGCTTATCCAGAGCTGCTGCCAGCCAGCTGTGAGGGTGGGAGAGGCCAGCCATTCTTTACTCCCAGGCCCAGCAAAGGGGAAGGAAATAGCATGTATCGAGTGCTCGCTGTGTTCCGGCGCTCTGTCTCTGTGCTACCTCATCTAATCCCACAGTAGCTTTAATACTTGTGGTGCCCACTTACTGATAAGGAAGCCGAGGCTTCCAAAGGCTAGCGATGGGAGAGGCTGCACACTGCACCCTGTTCAGCCTTCTTACCACACAGTTCCACTCTTCGTGTGGCTGTTTCCGTACGCACAGGGTACAGTGCTGCACCCGCAGAATGCAGTGAGGTGGTAAGAATTAGGGCATCACTGGACTGATTGGTAGGGGAGATATTTGGGGCAGGAAAGATCCCTCTGTGCCTCCCTCCCCATTACACTTAACGGGGCAACCAGAAGCGCAGTTTTGAGCTTCGGTCTAGGGCTTTCAGGGCCGTTCATACATGCGTGGAAGGGGATAATGAGGCTTAATTTAGGTCTTCCATATGTCTCCTCTCTCAAATGTGCCCCAGCCACTACCGTCCTAAGAAAAGTTCTGGAGACCAGAGACTAGGGGTTAGGTGTGATCTTGGGTCTTCTTGACTGTTGGGTTTGACCCTAGGGCCTATCATTCCTGTTGGCTTGGCCCAGGTCCCAGAGTGCCTGGTTGGTGTGTACTTGGAGCTTAGGCTGAATGTTCTGCGGGTGCCTGGTGTGGCATGCCAAAGGCCTCTGGGTGTATTTCAGGAACAATAAAGAATAAATCAACAGAGGAGAAAAGGGCCTACAGCAGCTGCCCAGAGACTGGAGAAATGCAGGGAATGCGCCAGTCTTTGGCAGAGGTCCTGAATCTCGACCGGGCCTGAGAAAGGGCCCTATGCTACTTTACATGGTGCTTGGGTAAGAGAGATGGGCAGCTCTCTGCACCTACCCTGCAGCCCTCTGAGGGGTTCTCAGCAGCCATGCTGTGAACCCTGCTCTCCTAGCAGCCAGTTTTTTTGTGCTTCTCGCTCACTGGGAGGATCAGGGAACACAGTCACTTCCACACCGAGCCTGGTAACCAGATGAGTCTTGGCCCTCTATGGAGCTGGTCAGACAGAGGATGGGGTGGTGGTGAAGGCTTAGGACCCCATACACCAGACAGTCACTGAGGACCTGGCAGGTTTGAAGGGGTGAAGTGGTGTTTGAATGAGAACATCCTCCCCTGCCAAGGTCCATCTATTTGAATACTTAGTCACCAGGGAGTGGCACTATTTGAGAAGGATTAGGAGGTGTGGCCTTGCTGGAGTAGGGCTGGCCTTTTAGAGGAAGTGTTTCACTGGGGGTGGGCTTTGAGATTTCAAAAGCCCCAGCCAGGCCCATTGTCTCTTTCTTCCTACTGCCTGTGGATCTGGATGTTGGACTCTGAGCTACTTCTTCAGCACCAGGCCGGCCGTGCTGCCTGACAGGCTGATAAGGGACCAAACCTCTGAAACTGTCAGCAAGCCCACAATAAAATGCTTTCTCTTTTAAGAGTTGCCTTGGTCATGGTGTCTCGTCATAGCAACAGAACAGTGACGTAAGACAGGTGCACCATGCGAGGGCATTCCCTTGCCAGCCCATGGCTCTACTCAGGTTGTCATCTGTAGGTCCTTGGGACAAGTGACCATGGGTTTGCGGTCAGTTTACTTCTCTGGGTTGTCATCTGATCAGTCATGAAATGGGTTTCCCCATGTGATCTTGGAATGTATGCTTACTAATCTCCCTCTTCCTTGTTTAGCATGTGCCGTGAACAGCTTTCATTCAAAAATTAAAGTTCTCAGAAGAAGCCATAGAACCCCATGCAGATATGTGATTGCCTGCTGCTCGGTGTCCTGGGTACAGGGGGCCATAGGTGCTCAGAGAACCAAAGCTTGGAACTGAATGGACTCACATTTCGGGGCATCAGGGGAAGGGATAAGAACTTGAACCTTTTGGGCATTTGGGGTATCTGATGGCCTGGGGAGAGCAGGCTTTATTTGGGGGACAATTGTGGATGTAGCCCTGGAGAATAAGGGAAGCATGTGGCTTCTAGAAGGAAAACACACAGATCCTTCCATAGGATTCCTGGGTGTGGGGATCACTGTAGCATCCTCAGAGCGACTCACTCACTGGGCGGTTTTCAACCAGCCACACTTCTGGAACATCATCAGGGCGGTCTTCACAGTCTTCAGGGAGAAGTTGTGTCTTGGAGGCTTCTGTTCACCTGCTGTTTCAAAACTGCTCTGTGTGGCCTCCAAACGGGAGACGGAGCCTGAGACTCAAGTTTGCAGAAAGAGTTATTGAGACAGGCAGCCAGCCCTGGCTCCAATCCTGGACTTGCCTCTGCTCCTCTGACCTTTGACCCCTTGGAACTTTTGAGGTTTGTTGGTGGAAAAGAGGGAGAGGAGGAGACGTCTGCTTTGTTGCGGATTAAATAGGAGTTCTTAGTACCGTGCTTGTACCGCAGCTCCTGAAGCAAGGGTGTTAAAGGCACGGATAAAGCTGTATTTGTGTAGTGACGTGATTAACCTTGGCTTCAGGTTTCCTCAGTGTCTTCCCAAGAGCCGGGGCCTTTTAAAATGGAAGCATGAAGTGTTGTTTTTAAGTCCTTAATACTGGAACCCTGCTGTGCCCCTGGGTGTATGTCCGAAGACAAATTCCTTTCTCTGGATTACTGTGCTGAATGAGGAGTTAGGTTGAGTGAACATGGACATCCCTTGATATTTGGAATCTGTTCAGCGTTCCCAGGTGAGTTCTGCTTTGCCTGGCTCTGGAGAGAGGCCCAAGTCGTCTTGATGTGATGGGAGACCTTTACCTGACTTAAGTCCCGCTGAGCAGCCTACCTCTGCAGGCTCCCCTCTCCCACTCTCTGGGCTCTCCTGACTTTGAGGAGCCTTTCATCAGCACCCCTAATAGGGATCTGTTTCTAGAATATTTGGATCCTCTCTTGAGAGGAGTGTGATGTACCACACACTGTTTGAAAATGTTCCCCAGGAAGAGCATCCTTAGGATGGAGTGGGAGGGAAGGCAGAGGCCACATTGGCTTTGTAGGTTCTCAGAAGTATTGTTCACTCACTCCTGGGAACTGCAGGTGTGGGAAGGTGGAAAGAGGCAGGACCTTGGAGGCAAGACAGCATTTAGATCGAGTCTGAGTGTCCCTCCATTGCAAGGACAGGATCCATCTTTGTATGGTTTGTAAGGATGGATTGTCATGAGCCAGGGTTTGAAAAGTGCCCCACTCAGATGAGTGTCCTGTAAATATTAGCTCCTGTCTTGGGAAGGAAGTGCATTTAGGCCACAGAGTGAGAATACCACAGGCTGTTTCCCCAGGGAAAAGCAAGGTGACTGTTTTGATGCAAAGGCTGCTTCATCCCAAAGCTATTTAGGTTTTTTCTCTTTTTAAAAGGTGGTCTCACCATGTAACTGGCTGGCCTAGAACTCACAGAAATCCCCCTGCCTCTGCGTCCTGAGTACTGGGATTAAAGGTGTGTGCCAGCACACCTGGCTTTATGCAAGCTGTTTTAATTAGGGTCAGAATCAGTGTGTCTGGTGTGAAGGAACGGGCAAGAAGATACTTGCGGGCTTGCAAATGTTCAAGATCTGCCATGCATGGAGAACGTGGTGAGGAGGAAGTGGCCGTCACAAGCTAGGAGAGTATGAACAGGTCTTTAAACCTTGGTTTTCTGGAAATTTCTCAAACTTATTTGCTTTTGAATTTTAGCTCATTTTGATCAAAGAACATATTTTGTATAATTTTGGTCTTTTAAATTTATTAAGATTTCTTCGATTGTGCTGGGCAGTGGTGGTGCACTGAGGAGGCAGAGGCAGGGGATTTCTGCAAATTCAAAGCCAGCCTGGTCTACAAAGAGAGTTATTAAAAGGATAGCAAGGGCTGTTACACAGAGAAACCCTGTCTCAAACCCCCTCCCCCAACCAAAACAAACAAACAAAAAACCCCAAAACTTACTTGCTTTATGGTATGACTTAGTGAATGTGCTCTGAAGAGAGAGTATATGGTGTTGTTGGCAGGTGTTGCATAGGTGACTCTCAGACAGAATTGCTTGTCTTATTCAAGCTTTCTTTTTCTTGTTGTTGAGACTGGGTTTAAGGATTCACATCGTTATCCCAGCACTTGAGAAGCTGAGCCAGAGGATTCCATCAAGTTCCAGACCAGTTTGGGCTAGAATAAAACCTTGTCTCAAAAGAAAGAAAAAAAGAGTGGGCTATTGACGTCTTTGATGGCAGTTGAACTGACTGTTTCCTTCAACTCTGACAGTGTTGGCTTTATGTTTCTTTTGTTTTGTTTTTTTGTTAGGTGCATACATGTTTATGACTGATAGTTTCTTGATGGACCATCATTGTTACCATGACAAAATGTTTTGCTTTGTCTAAAGATCAGTTTTGCCTAAACTTTGTCCAGTCTTTCCAGTTCTCCTTTGGATACTGTTTGCATGGTGTTTTTTTCGTTCTTTTATCCTTTATATATTTACTTAGTGTGTTTGTGTGTTTTGTGAATGTATTGTGTTCATGTGTATGCAGGAGTGTGGGGTTTTGTGTGTCTGTGTGTGTGTGAGCATTCATGCATGCACGCTTGATAGATGTATGTTAAGGCCAGAGGTCACGGTCAGATGTCTTCCTCAGTCGGTCCCCCTTATTTTTGAGCTAGTCTCACTGAATCTGGAGCCCACTGATCTGGCTGGGCCACATGGCCAGCAAGCCCAGGGATCCTCTGTCTCCTCCTGGGCTTACAGGCATGTGCTGCTGTGTTTGGCTTTGTGTGTGGGTGCTGGGGTTCTGAACTCAGGTCCTCATGCTTACAGCAAGCACTTTATCGACTGGTCCATCTTTCTAGCTCCTCCCTTTTCTTTCCTTTCCTTTTTCTCCGGGTGGTGTTGAGACAGAGCCTTACAATATAGCCTTCGATGGCCTGGAACTGCCTGTGCAGACCAGGCTGACCTCAAACTCATAGAGATCCTCCTGCCTCTGCCTGCTGTCTCCTCTCCTTTATTTTCCACGTATTTAAGTCTTATAACAGAAAGAGTATCTTGTAAACCATATGTCACTGGATCACTTTTAAGAAATTCTGCCAACCACTGCCTGTTGTTGTTTGTTTGTTTTTTTAATCAGAGCATTTTATACATTGACATTTTAAATAGTTGTTGATAAGGTAGGATTTATGCCCATTTTTACCGTTTCATTTTTATGGCTTGTTCTATATTTTCCCCATTACTACCTTCTCTTGTGTTACATTTGGTTGAGTATTCCATTCCTGCTGCCCACACCTTAAGAGCTCCATAATGGACGCCCGGGTGGACCATGGGCTCTGTGAGAGTCACAGTCATCCCTAGGGTTTGCTAAGCAAAGTCTGCCCTGGGCTCTTTGGGACCCTGGTGTCTTCTACACAGAATGCTACTCTGGCAGTGATGGTCCCTAGGAAATGTCACCACAGGTCCTGACTCGCTGGCTCCGATACGTGGCACTGTTTGGGCTCTTCATGAAGAATTATGGATTTACCTCCTGTTATTCTCTCTTCCCTCTTTCAGACCCAGGGTGGGTTTGAGAATCACGGCAGGCTACAGATGACTACAGAGCATAATGAGGGGGCAGCTATATGATTTGGAGTCCGCAGGCTGGGTTCTCACTAGTGAATTCTGAGACGGGCTGCTCTTAGGCCTCAGCGGGGAAACAGTGTCTGTATAAGTAAGCAGCCCTTCCAAACCTTGGGCACGAAGGTGGTCCTGTCTTGTGGGTCTGATGCTTGTTCCGTGGGTCTTTGCTTCCTGTCCTCCCCATGCCCTGTCTGAAGTCCCCAGATGCAGGAAACGGGGAATGGAGATTATTGAACCAGATACCTAGTTCTCCCTGGCAAGTCGTCCACTACCTTCTAACCTCTTGAAGCACTATGGAGTAGAATGGAACAGCAAGAAGGATCAGTAGGGGTGACAGTGGTGTGCGCTGGAGACAGGGTGTCAGCAGAGCTAACAGTTTAGAGCAAAGGGGCAGCTTCAGCAGAGGTTCAAAGCGGAAACTCCCTGAGGGTCACTGTCCCTTGTGTTCACCCCAGTCCCCCCTCTCCCCTGTATTTTAGTTGTTATGCGTCTCTGTGTCTTTCTCTGCCCACTTCACTAGACACTCTACAGGATAGAAAACCATGCCTTGTCTCCTGTGTCTCCCGAGAGCCTGGCACGCAGCCAGTGCCATCAAATGCCTGTTAAATGGATGGAAGGGGCCCAGGCAGACCTGCACAGCTGCGGCAGGGTGTGTGTGCTGGGGGAAGAGGCAGGGCAGGCAGTGTTAAGCAAGGCCCCTGTGACTGGCCTCCTCTGTATCTTGGCTCAGGGCCGAGGTTGGCACTGGGGCACTCAGGCAACCTCCAGAGAGCCCTGCCCTAGACCTACGGGGGAGTCAGACCTTTCCAGAAGGGAAGGACTAGAGCACACAGATTGGTGGTGTGACCATCACGGGGCATAGAGTGTTTGAGGGCACAGACCAGAGGCCCCCACCCCAGGTCCAGCCACATGAGGACGGCTGTCATTCTGTCTCTGGAGTTGAAGGTGTGTGTGCACATGTAACTGTGAGGCTAGAGGTCAAGGTTGGTGTCCTCCACATTCATATCTTGACCTGATTTTTGAGTAAGATATCTTATTGAACTAGGAGCTTGACGATTGATTGATTTGACCGTCTGCCCAGTACGTCCTAGGAGTCTTCCTGTCTGCAGCTCCCAATGCTGGGATTATGGGCGCCCAGTCAATGACGCTTCTGATATGGGCGCTGGGGATCCAAGTGGAGATGTTCCTACTTGAGTGGCAAGCTCTTCACATAACCACCTGCCCAGCCCCATCTTTTCTTACAGAGTGTGTCACTGTCACCCCTTGCTTCTGGTCCTTGTCCTTTGAGGAAGGTTTTATAGACAAGGTGGTGACCCTTGCCTAGTAGGCACGCAGCCAGTCAGTCCCTCACTGGAGGCCGTGATGAGTGTGGGCGCTTGGTTCTCTGCTCAGCCCCAATAGCTCTTCTTTCTGCATGAGCTTCCCCCCCATAAAAGGAAACTGGTCATCCTGGTCAGCTTGCTGGTGTTTGTGGGGCAATGGGAGAGGGAGCCAGTTAATATGGCTGCTTAATCAGGTCGAGGATTCCCCTCTCACACATAAGAGCAACTCACTGTTGACCTTTTTTGCTGTCAAAGCTCATACTGTATTCAGCTTGAACCTTGGCCAAGTTTCTGAGCCTGGCCAACTTCATAACTGAGACCCTGGGGACTCCCTCCCCAGCCTGTCGACCTAGGTTCTGCATCTCTGAGCTGAAGTTTAGTCTGGGGAAAAGGTGACCCAGGGGCTCTGGATGAGGACTGGGCCTGCCGCAGTCGTCCTGCCTGCTCTGCTCTCCCTGGTCCCTGTGGCCGGCAGGTCAGCACCTTCTGATCAAAGCCTCTTTACTCACCGTCATGCAACCCCTTGAGAACAGAGCTTCTGTGTCCAGTGGGCTGGAGAAATTGGCTCTCTGGCCTGACTGTGAACTCCTTGTTGCCCTGGAGTGGGGAACAAATGGCGGTTTGATGGCTACTTTGCATCTAGAGGGAAGGTTTATCCAAGACCTCACAACTCTGACTGGCCTAAGATGGCATTTCTAGAACACTTACCGAGCCTGGCTGTAGCCAGAGACCTCAGTTATCTGAGAAGAGCCATTCAGAGAGTGAACCTGGGCTAGGAGGCCAGCTAGACCATGCTGGACCCCTTGGCATGGAGCTTTTAATGTTTTAGACAGATCTGGTGTCTTGAGACCCAGTACAACCATGTCAGGACATGAGGTAAACAGACTTAAAGGCTTGTGTTCCTGGCCATGGCCCAGGCAGGGGTGAGAAGCCTCAGGGGCAGGCGAGCTGGTACTTTTCCAGGTGACTTGAGTATAGAATGGGGCAGTGAATGATGGTCCAGGAGCAGATGACTCATGGGCCTGCCACTGGAGATGGACTTGTGTTCAGCTTTGTTGGAGAGGACATGAGCTTTGTGTGTCTTGTTGGGAGAGCTAACGTGGGCCCTTTATAATCGCCTCAGCAGTCTGGGGAGCTCTGTTATCTATCAGGGAGATAAAACGGGCCTAGGGACTAGGCAGGACCCCAGTCTAGATACCTGGCTGTGGGCCCTTTTACTTGGGTAAGTTCTAAAGTGCAAATCTTGGGAGCAGTCTTGAATGAACTCCCCACTAGGCAGGTCCGGATTGAGTGTCAAGGCACAGGGTGCACCAGAGATGAGGAGGAACCAGGCAAATAGGTGTGTGGTGGAGTCAGGAGATGGGATGAGCTCGCTGCGAGGTGAGATGGGATGAGCTCGCTGCGAGGTCCCTCTCCCGGCCTCGGGGTTAGAGAGCTTCCCAGAGGAAGCAGTGGCTAAAGGGTCATGTCAGTGTGAAGGGTGGAAATACAGGGATTCAGCCTCGCACAGTGGGAAAGCCGGTTGATAAGACCTGACCATATCCTTCATGCATGAAGTGCTAGGAGAGACGGCAGGAGCCAGAGTCTGGGGACTTCTTGAGCAGGGTAGGTAGCTCACACTTTGCCCCAAGGCAACCTCTTCAGCACTCAGAAATAAGACTTGCGTGGAGGTTAGGGTCTTGTAGTACCCTGTTGCTGTTTTACTCTTGGGTGGGAGACCCCAGGTCACATTCCCCTGGTTTCTTGAGCTGGGCTTGTAGGACCGAGGGTGGCTGCGTATATCTATAATGTCAGTACTCAGGTGGCTAAGGTAAGAGGGTCTAGAGTTCAAAGCTAGCCTGAGCTTCCTAGTGAGACTGCCTCAAAAATAAATCGTTCAGAGTAGGAACTTTTAGCTCTCTAAGGGCTAGGAGAGCTTTCTAGCTGGTTCTTACCTTCACTTCAGAGTTGACCCCTGTGACCCTGGACCAAGCTGGGCACTTCCTCCCTGGTCTCTGTGACTCACGGCAGTCTTGTCTCTCAGATGAACAAATCAAATGGCCCAGGTAGCTGATGAGTGGCCCAGTCCCCTCTCAGTGGCCACAACTGGTCCTTCTCTCCTGCGTTGAAGGGCCCAATAGATTCTTCTGGATGGGCCAGTCACAGCTGGGCATGTTGGTGGGCTACTATGTTACCCGAGGCGCTGCTCTCCCTTTCGAGTAGAGTGACCATTAGCACAGAGCACCCCAAGGACTTCCAGAACTTTCTCATGTGTCTGAAACCCACACATGGGTTCAGCAGTTTTCTTTTTCTTGGTGCACGCCCCCCTCCCCTTCTGTAAGACAGTGCTTTTCACTATACAGCTCTTTGAGAGCCTCCCTGGGCCCAGGCCACTGACAGTGCTTTGTGTTCAGCGTATGCAGACCTGCGGCGCTCTTGTCGGAGATTGGTGGCAGCAGAGCAGAGAGGCTTCTAGAGGAAGGGACCACGGAAGGGAGCATGACAGTCGCATAGACTGACAAAGTGGTTGCAGTGTCTGGGCCCCTTGGTGGCTGTGGATTTCCTCCTGCTGTGTTCTTGCAACCGTTGTCAGAGGCCCTGCAGCTGGTCCCAGGGGTGACCTGCCAGCAGGGGTTCCTCCTCACACCCTCTTCTTGAACCTTGGGGATTTGGACCATTGACTGGCAGCTTTTGGAGAAGGTGGCTTCCTTCTTCCTCACTGTGACGAAGGTCAGGCTGACCTACACCTGAAGGGCTGAGGAGATGAGGGCGTGGCAGGAAAAACAGAGGAAGTGGCTCAGGCCTGTTAGAGTTGTGAGGGTGGGAGGTGCCTGGGTACTCTGAGAGCTGAAAGCCCCACAACAACCAAGACTGAGCCGGGGCCAGAGGTGCCTATGTGAGAGCCTAGGCATAGGGCGGGCCAGTGTAGCCAGTACAGGCGTCGTGACTCCTGCAGCTGGACCCCTGCTTCTCTTAAGATTGAGGGTCTCAGCTGGCCAGTGATGGTGCATGCCTTTAATCTCAGCACTTAGGAGGCAGAGGCAGGCAGATCTCAGTGAGTTCAAGGCCAGCCTGGTCTACAAAGCAAGTTCTAGGAAAGCCAGGACTGTGACACAGAGAAACCCTGTCTCAAAAAACAAGCCAACAAACACAAAGATTGAGGGTCTCAGTTATGTTTGAGGGGAGTGTAAGAGGGGTTACCTGCCATAGCTCAAATAGGAATAGGCGAGCACTCCCCGGAGCTAGTGAAGAGGCTGTGTGTCCAGCAAGCCCTTGCCCTGGACCCAAGGAAAGGTGAACATATGGGGCCACTAAGATCAGAGGGGTGTGTGTTGAGGACTTCATCTGGAGTCTGACATGCCTGGCTTCGAGTCCTGGTGACGTAATCATGTGTGACCATAGGCAAATTACCTTTTTCCTGTAGTCTTACCAAAAGCTTACCTACAAAATGGGGGCTAATAATATCCATGCTTGGTAACAGGAATTTTAAAAAATACAAAGTACTTTGGACCCTCCTGGCACAGGCAGGCCACATTATTACTGTTCGGGCTACTTAGAGTTTGGCTGCCTACATGTCCCTTCCCATTTCCCCATAGGGGTCCCTCTTCTCCTCGCCTATGTCTGTGGCCCTCTTGCAGGGCAGAAAGGGCCTCGCGGTAGAGATCTCTGCAGCAAGAAGCGTATGGGGTGATTCTGTCTTTCCCCAAACCAGCCCCTCCCCTAGTTTGTACCTGTCTCTCCTGTTGTGGTATGCCGAATGGTGGGTTCTGCCTCATGTGCAGGGTAGGAAGCAGGACAGAACTGGTCTCATCTTCTGACTTACACCTCCCCTGCTTCCCCTCAGACTTGTGGGCAAGAGCAACCAAACCCTGGAGCTCCCTCCCCCTCCAAACCCTGCACCAGGCATTGAATAGCCATTCCCCTGCCTAGGCCTCCTCTGCGTGTGCACCCATGCCTGCCTACCATGTGGGCCTCCCCCTTTTCAGGCCCCCAAAGCCCATGCTATGGCTCCCACAAATGAATGTGAGCCTCCCTGAGCTTGCAGCCCCCTCGAGGCACGTGGCCTGCTGGGCTTCCCTCTGACCTGTCTCCGCTGTCTCTTCCCCCTCTCTTCCTCTACAGACACATGCTGTGTTTAGTTTGCCGGGCTTGGGTCTCCCTCAGAGAGGTGGAACTCCTCAGTTCCACCCTTCAGCTTCATGGAGGCCCCAGGGGGATTTTCCCTCTCTGGCTTTTGGTTCTCTGCTGTGAATTGGTCTGGCTGCTCAAGAAAGGGGGTTTAAAAAGCAATAGAGTTTTCTTCAAAAACCTTGTTACTCTGGTTAGCTCTGAGTTCTTGTCCAAATTCTCCCCTTCCTGCTGGGGCTAGGGTGCCTCCGAGCCCTCTCTGTCCCTCCTTCCCTGAAATTTATAAGCAAATGAAAACAAAAGAGGCATCCAGGCTAGGGGCTCGCACTGTCTTCGGGGGCCCAGGAGGCGAGGAAGGAAATGGAGGAGGAAGTTACTCCCCTTCTGGGTGCTGGGTGGAAGTGAAAGAGCAGGAGGGGGCCTCCAGTGAGTCAGGCGGCCAAGCTGGCTGGCAGGCCGGTCGGGAGCGGGGAGCCGGGGAGCCTGGGCTGCGGCGGAAACGTGCAGAGCAGCGATAGCGCCTTGTGTCTGGGAGGGGAACCGTAGGTGCAGGCAGGGCTACTTGTGGGCAGGACTTGTGACGCCCGGTCTGTTCCCTGCTGGTTTTCTGGGAACTGCCCCACCTGCCAACACGGTGTCTGTTGCTTTCAGAGCTTATGGGGATCTGCATATTCTCCTTTGCCCGCCTCTAGCCTTCTTGAGAGACTCAAGGCCAGAGCCTTGGGGAAAGAAGTGGGCTGCTGTACTTCCCACTCCTACCAATTTCCCAGGGAGAAAACAAACAAATTAGAGAAACGAACACAATTTTATCTGAAGAAAGAACAGAAACTTAACGATCTAGCGAGCGGCTATGCATGCTGTAAAATACAGGCCTGGATTCTGTTCTGTAGCAATGTCCATATAACTAACAATCGTCTTAAATATCAAGTTAGAGGAGCTTGGGGAGTCTGGTCTGGCTCATGTGTGCAACATGTGCTTAACATATAGGAAGCCCCCATCCCAGCAACCCCATCCCTAAAATTATGGTAAAGCAGGAAAGCTGAGCACTTTGCATCACGGGACATGTTGGGGCCCTAAGTTCTAGAACTCTGCACCCTTTCTCTGAGTTCGATTTAGCTTTAGCCAGCCGCTCTTGAGCAGTGGAGGGGAAGGAGGTGGCAGCCGCCCTGCAGCTGCTGCTGGCTGACCAGCCACTAGACTAAATTGGGCCTCCATCCAGCCAGGGTTGCAAAACAGGTTCTGTGCTAGTTTGAGAAAGACTCTGGCAGCCAGAGCCCCACCCAGCAGCTCTTCTCTTCCCAGGGGTGGGGCCTCACCTACATGCCTCAGCATAAAAGGCTGCAGGCCTAACTCTGTCTGGGTCCTGGGCTTTGCAAGAGCCTGGTATAGCTACAAAGGATGGGTGGCCATACTGGGAATAAATAGTCCCTGTCCCCTAACTTCCTTTGTCTTCAAGTGGAGTGATGGAGTTGGCGGTGGCCTGTTGGTCAGGGGCTTTTGTGGAGACAGATGTGTAAGGAGGACCAGACCCGGCCTGTCTGGTGCCGGAACCAAGTTTAATAGGACAAGGGTCTTTGTCTGTTTTCCCTTTTCTCGGTTTGCCTTGAGGCTTGGACAGCAGGGCAGCTCCACTTGGCCCCTCAGCTTGTGTCTTTTTACAGGGCACAAATTACACCCTCAAATGCCGCATGCTTGGAGTCTAGCCAGAAGGTGGTGGGACAAGGGAGAGTGACAGCGTACCTGAGGAGAATGCTGTTCCTGCTGCCTTCCCGGCAGCTTCCCCCTGGTTCCTGGCCCCCGTGTGACCTGAGGCAAGGGGACACTGGTGCTGATCTCCAGGGATCCTGTGGCTGATGGCTCTCACCCCTTTTTCCTCCTCAGGCTCCAGGATCTGGTGCAGCAACATGATTGGGGACGTGTAGCCAAGCCCAAGAACCGCTCCAGAAGAGGAAGGACCTGCGGACATTACTTGGCTCCTGTGTTTTCCTCTGCCCCTCTTCTGCCCTCACTGGCTACCGGCCTGGGACTGTGGCCAGTCTTCCAGCAGGACCTTCTCCCGAGGGATGGGCAGCTGTTGAAGGGCGTCTCTGCCAGGGCTTAGTTGGCCACACCATGAACCTCCAGGCCCAGCCCAAGGCTCAGAATAAGCGCAAGCGTTGCCCTTTTGGGGAGCAGGACCCAGCTTCCAAGGAACAGCCACCACCCCTGAAGGCTCCACCACAGTCCCTCAGAGCGAAGGAGGAACAGTACGAGGCCCACGAAGGCCCAGCAGGGGTTGCCTCCACCACCCAGCCTGTGGAGCTGTCTTCTTCCAACAACCTGGCTCTGCTGAACTCTGTGGTATATGGATCTGAGCGAACCACAGCAGCCATGTTGTCCCAGCAAGCTCAAGTAGGCTCAGTGAAGTGGCCCAACTCTGTGATGGCCCCGGGGCGGGGCCTGGAGCGCGCAGGAGGTGGAGGCATTAGTGACAGTGGCTGGCAGCAACAACCTGGCCAGCCTCCACCCCACGCCGCATGGAACCACCTGTCCCTCTACAGTGGGCCCAAAGGGAGCCCTCATCCGGGCGTAGGGGTCTCCCCCTACTATAACCACCCCGAGGCACTGAAGGGGAACAAACCTGGGGGTCCACAGCTGGATCACTATGGAAATGCAGTGCAGCCCATGGTGCCTCAGAAGATGCAGCTGGACGTGGGGAGGCCCCAGGCACCCTTGAACTCTTTCCATGCAGCCAAGAAACCCCCAAACCAGACACTGCCCTTGCAATCCTTCCAGCTGGCATTTGGTCACCAGATGAACCGCCAGGTCTTCCGACAGGGCCCGCAGCCCTCTAACCCCACCACCTCCTTCCCGCCTCAGAAGCAGCAGCAGCAGCAGCAGCCGGCAGCCCTGCCCCAGATGCAGCTATTTGAGAACTATTACTCCATGCATCAGCCGCCTTCCCAGCAACCCCAGGACTTTGGCCTAGCACCCGGTGGGCCACTGGGACAGAGCCACCTGGCTCATCACAGCATGGCCCCCTACCCCTTTCCTCACAATCCAGATATGAACCCCGAACTGCGCAAGGCCCTCCTGCAGGACTCCGCCCCACAGCCTGTGCTACCTCAGCCCCAGATGGCCTTCCCACGGCGCTCCCGCCGCCTCTCCAAGGAGGGGATTCTGCCTTCCAACTCCCTCGACGGAGCTGGCACCCAACCTGGGCAGGAACCCACAGGCAATCTGTTTCTTCATCACTGGCCTCTTCAGCAGCCACCACCGGGCTCCCTGGGGCAGCCCCATTCTGAAGCCCTGGGATTCTCATTAGAACTAAGGGAGTCTCAGCTGCTGGCTGATGGGGAGAGACTGGCACCCAACGGTCGGGAGCGGGAGGCTCCTGCCATGGGTAATGAGGAGGTCATGAGGGCGGGGAGCCTAGGAGACTGCGGACAGATGCTACGAGGTGGGGTGATCCACAGCACAAGGCGGAGGCGCAGGGCATCCCAGGAGGCTAATTTGCTGACACTGGCCCAGAAGGCGGTGGAGCTGGCCTCACTGCAGGTGAGAATGAGGGCTGCACCTGGCATTGGGCAGCGCGTGGGGTGGAGTGGGAAATAAACGATGGCTAGGCTTATAGGGCAGCTTTTTCAGCTATTTTAAGGAAGCAAAAGTTCTGCATTCAGAAAACCTCTGCAGGAGGCACTCAAACCTGCAGGGATGCTGAGCTTTCTACACAGGGAGGTTGGTGGGCAGGAAAGTCCTTGTTGGCTTCTTCACGTGAATTGAGGATTCGGAGTAGGGGTGCCGAGAGCCAGTATTCTAAGTTTCAAGGATGTGCAGGTGGTTGAAGAGTTGATGCATGTCAAAATCATTAACTGGGACCTAAAGTAGGTTTGTTTGGTTGACTATAAATCACGTTGCAGTAAAGGGTCATTTTTTAAAGGGAGGAAAACCAAACAGAATTTGAGCACTTTGGGGTTTCAGCTTTATTTTCTATTTGCTCAAATGTAACTTCTCATCAAACACAACAGCAAGGGTATATCTCCTGTCCCAGGTTCCTATAGAGAAGTTGAGCCAGCTGGGAACTTGCAGGACAGTGTAGTCTGCATAGACACCTCGTATTTGACCAGTATTGACTCTTTTTTTCCTTAGAAGTTGCAGCTAATGTTGCCTTTAGGTCCAGGTAGACACACAGGGGGCGGCTGAGTTTGAGGGTATTCCCTCCAGTCAGGTAGCCATGAGAAAAGAGCTTCAGAGATCTCCCTTCAGCTTGCCACAGCAAGGCCCTTTCTTGTGTGTCACACCCTGTACGCTGGATACTAAAGAGCTAGAGCTATTCGTGGGCTGAAGTGACCCCTTGGAATCACCTGCTTCAGGCCAGGGTAGCACAGCCAGGCAGAAGGGGGCGTGGAGAGTATCTGAAATGTATGGAAGAGGGGTGGTTCAGAAAGACCAGGTTGTCAAAGACCGGGGAGTGGGTGGTTGTGTTGCTTAATTAAATGGGCATGGGAGTCCTAGATCAACAAACAGGGGCTCATCTTCTGAACCTCACTGCCTCCCACTAATCTACTCTCCCTCTTCACTAGGATGCCAATGGCTCTGAGGAGAAGCGGAAAAGTGTGCTGGCCTCCACTGCCAAGTGTGGGGTGGAGTTTTCTGAGCCTGCCTTAGCTGCCAAGCGAGCTCGAGAGGAGAGTGGAATGGTGCCCCTCATCATCCCGGTGTCTGTCCCTGTGCGGACGGTGGGTCCAGCTGAGGTGTCCCAAGTGGGAAGTGTTGATGAGGACGGGAAGGGTCTTGAACAGTACCCCCCTGAGCACAAGCCGTCGGTCATCGTTACCCGCAGGCGGTCCACCCGAGTTCCCGGGACGGATGCTCCAGCTCAGGTACCCTCCCCAAAGACCGGAGCTGCTAGCTTCAAAGACTCCAAGGGAAGCAGTAGATGCTTCGAGTATCCAGGGAGATACTATTTTCTTTCTTTATTTTATGTCTGTTTACCACATGCATGCAATGTCCAGGAGACAGCGTCAGATCCCCTGGAACTGTCGTTGTGGACAGTAGGAGCCACCATGTGGGTACCTGGAATGGAATGCTGGTCCTCTGGAAGAGCATCCAGGGCTCTTAACCACGAATCCATCTTTTCAGTTGTCAGGGAGATACTTTTTTTCTTTTCCAAGTCAAACTGTACTAAGGAACATAGAGGGCATGAGGCCATTTCATTCCTGAAATTGTGGTCACTGGAGAGAATCTAGGATGTGAATCTTTTTGTTGTTGCAAATCAGAAAATTTTGATGGCTCCTAGAGAAGGCCCTGAGCTAGCTCCTGAGGTGCAGAGGTGTTTGCTTGTTCCGTTCCGTTCGGAGCTAAGCACCTTGGAACCTCCCACCAAGACCAGTCGCATTTTGTCTTTTGCTTCTGTCCTTGTGTGTTTTGATAGGCTGTTTTGGGTGTGTACATGTTCAGACCTGGATGAGAGTGTGAGAAGTTTCTCTTCATCTTTCGCCTCGTTTGGTGTTTAGCATGTCTTTGATGAGTGTTGGCAGCACGTGTCTTTCATCCTTCCACTTTCATCTCCTCTGTGTCCTTCAGGAATATTTTCAAGTCATGTACAATCGTGGTTTGCCATTTTCTAGCCTAGCAACCTTTGTCTTTAAATAAGAACATCAATACAATTTTCATTCTTCTGTTCACTTACTAGTAAAAATTGTATGCATGGTCTGCAATATGATGCTTTATATATGCGAATTTATATATGTGAGTGTGTGTGTATGTATGTAGTCCAATATGTGTGTGGGATGAATGTAGTCAATATGTGTGTGTGTGTGTGTGTGTGTGTATGTAGTAGACCTGCTAAACCAAGCTAATTAGCATAATCATTACCTAACATCCTTATTTTTTTTTTTTTTTTTTTTTTTGTGGTGGGAGCATTTAGGATCTGGTCTCTTAGCAGTATTTCTAAGAGAAATAAATACGGTTAGTGTGAAAGCCAGTGTGGTACAATAGGCCTCTGAAACTATGTTTCCTTTGCTCGGTGGCCTCAGTCCTGCTCTAGCCCTTGACAGCAGCCATTCTACTGTCTGCATGGAGCTCTACTTTTCTAGACTCCACTGATAGAATCTCTACTTAATATAATTACTGATATACCGTGGTTGAACTCTATCACCCACTGTTAACGCTCTGTTTACATCATCCTGTCTTTGCTATGATCTGCCCCCCCCATGCTTTAAATTGACTGGGGTTGTCGCTCCTATCTCCCCTTTGTTAACTATGTATAACTATTTCTCTTTCAGTAGTTACTTTAGTAGGCTTCTTATTTGGATTTCTGCATAGTGACCCAGCCACAGCTTCTTTGAACAAAGCAAGGCTGTGCAATGCAAGCTAGCTCAGGAGCGCTTTGTGCCAGCTCCTGGTACTTCTGCTGCTGCCTGTTCTTCCCTATTTGTTTGTTTATATGTGAATGGGTGTTTGGCCTGTATGTACGTCTATGTAATGTAAATGCCCATGGAAGCCAGAAGAGGATGTCAGGTCCCCTTGGGACTGGAGTTACAGTTAATTGTGAGCCACCATGTGGGTGCTGGGAATTGAATCTGGGTCCTCTGGAAGAGTAGCCAGTTCTCTTTCTTAACTGCTGAGCCATTTCTCCAGACCCTTTTATTTTTCTATTACCTTAGCACTGAATATCTTGAAAATGGATAACTAACTCAGCGCTTGTGTGTTAGAGTGTGTGCATGTGCACATGTGTACGAATGTGCATGCTTGCGTATGTGCACCTATGATGGCCAGAGGGATGTCTTTCCCAATTACTTTTCACCATAGTTTCTGAGATGGGGTCTCTTACTGAACCTGGACCTTGATGCTTCAGGTAAACTGGCTGCTAGCAGGCCCCAGTGATCCTCCTGTCGCCCCCTTCCAACTCTGGGGATTACAGATGTTTGCCACTACATCTGGCTTTTTTATGTGGGTTCTGAGGATCCAAACTCAGGTCCTCATGTTTGAGTGTCAAGCACTTTCCTTGCTGAACCATCTCCCCAGCCCTCCTGCATTTATTTTTTCTAGGAAACCTTTTTTCCTTCAGTATTGCTCAGTTAACATCTCCCCACCTTGAACGTCATCCTTTTTGACCCCACACCCACCCCAGATCATGGGTCTTTAATTCTTTGTCAAGCTGTTTGTTCTGACATCTTCAGGAATGTCTTTTCTACTCAGTTCAGATTTTCTGACTGGTTGGAGAGCTAGCCTGCACGCCTGTTCTCCATAATAGGAACAAGGGGCAGGGCCTTCAGGATTATTGTGAGGTAATTAATTCAAGTTTATCAGCTCTCTAAGGTCTTGTTCTGTGGTTGGGGGAAAGTTCGCGTTAGAGTCTGGAAGTTGAGGCCTGGCAGCTTGTGTCGAGAGTGGTAAGAAGGAGCAGCTACCTAGTCAGCACCTCCGTTTCATATGTGAGGCAACAGGTCCAGAAAAGTCTGTATTAATCTGCTTTCCGTCTCTCTGACCAAACACCCAAGGCAGGCTTACATAATGAAGAGTTTTAGTTTGGCTTGTTGATCCAGAGCTGCAAAGTCCAGGGGCCTTTTCTGGTGATAATCATCTTGCAGGCAGAGTTTCAAGATAATTGCAGAGCCCCACAGAGAAAAAGATAGGGAACACATGTGTCTGTCTCTGGTCTCTGACTGCATTCTTCTGAGGCCACCCAGGCTTCAACAGCGGTGGCTCCACTGTGATGGCCTTATCTAAACCTAATCAATCACCTCCCTGCCTCTACATACCATCTAGATTTCAATTCCCACCTGCTTAATACTGTTGATATCAGGCTTTGAGGATTAAATCCCCATATGAGTGTGTTCTTGGGGTGCTAATTACTCTCAACCTTAGCACTGGTGACTTGGTACAGCCTAGTGGTAGGGCACTTGCCTAACATGTGCAGGCCCCAGGTTCCTTCCCCATCTTCAGTTTGTGTTAGAGGCTGGACGTTGAAGCCTGGCAGCTTGTCTTGAGAGTGGGTAGGAAGGAGCCTGTGCACCTCTGCAAGCCTGGGCACTGACCTAAGGTCATACAGCCAGGTAATGGCAGAGCTGACCCCGGATTGCATCTTCTGGGTTTCTGCCTGTGAGGGTTTCTGTTACACCAGAGAGCTCCAAGATTACTGTGAGATACTGCAGGATAGTCAGCCCAAGGCTGTCTGCTTTCTGGGGTCTCAGTTTGTGTTTATATTTTGTTTATATTTATTTTGTATGTTTCGTTGTAATATTGACATTTCCAATCATGCATAAGAACAGAGAGGGGTCCAGTGAACGAATGCTTAATCCTGACCCAGTTTTCACAGTTGTATCAAAATACAGCCAGTCTGATTTCAGCTGCACTTTCAGGACCCTGAATTATTTTGAGGCACATTTAACATATTGTATCATTTTATCCACAAATATTTTTAGGTTATATCTGAATTCATGAATATAGTCTGTTTTCCTTCCTTCCCTCCTTCTGTCTTTCCCTGTCACCCTCCTTCCTTTCTTTTTAAAATAGTCTCAATAGCATTATCACATCTTAAAAGTCAGAAATATTCATAACAATTTAAGTCTCTTCCCTACAAATAGTTGGACTGGTTTTGTGGGATTGCCTAGCACCTCAGGGAGGTATTTAGCTCCTGTTCTAATCAGTTTTCTGCTGCTGTAATAAACACACAGATCAAAAGCAACTTGAGGAGGAAAGAGTTTGTTTCATCTTAGAGTTTACAGTCCAGTGCGAAGGGAAGTCAGGACAGAACTCAAGGCTGGAGCCTGGAGCTGGTGCAGAGATCATGGAGGGGCGCTGCTTGCTGGCTTGCTCCCTTTGACTTTCTCAGCCTGCTTTCTTAAAGAACCCAGGACCACCCCATAGTGATATTTTATTTATGTTTTAATACAGAAAGCTTGGCTGATGATCAGAAGGGCAAAGCTAAGCCACTAGAGGTCACGCAGTGGTAGCACGCATCTTTAATCCCAGGGTTTGGGAGACAGTGGCAGGTGGATCTCTGTGAGTTCAAGGTCAACCTGGGCTACACAAGATCAATGCAGAAACAAATCCAAGTGCTGGTGACTCACATTTTTAATCGCAGTCCTAGGGAGTCATATACTCTTAATCTCAGCACTAGAGGGAATATAAAATGGGAGGAGAGAAAGGCTCTGACTGCTTAGTCTGCAATCACCCAGCCTTGGTAGAGGGAGACTTCTCCAGTGGCTTGGCTGCTTTGCTTTTCTGGTTTTCATGTTGAACCCCAATATCTGACGCTGGGTTTTTATTATTTGTGCTACACTGCTTGGCCAGGGGTGGATTGCCCACAGTAGACTGGGCCCTCCCACATCAGTTAGCAGATGCCCAATCCATTAGAGGCAGTTCCTCAGCTGAGAGTCTCTCTAGATATGTTTGGTTTGCGTCAAGTTGGCAACTAGCGTAGCTCCACTGTGGTTTTTTCTTTTCTTTTCTTTTCCTTTTCCTGAGTAGTTAGACTGTTTCCCTAAAGGCGGAAGAATGAATGGTCTCAGTTCATCTTAATTAGTAGAAGGGAAACGAGGGCACACAAGATAGAGTAAAGGTCATGCCAGGGCCTCAGAAGCAGAGAGCCCTCTTGGCAGGATCCTTGAAGCAGGGCAGGCCTGTTCTCTCTCAGACAACATGTCTGTCTTGGTTTACTATGTGCCCAGAGATAGCTTAGGAGCTGTTTACCCATGACAGCTGTTTGTTTCCCTTTTGAGAGGGCCCTTTTGATGGCCCTGCTTTCTATTCTGTATAGAAGCCCATAAAGCATATTTCATTTGTATTTTAATAAATAAAGCTTGCCTGAAGATCAAAGAGTAAAACGGCCCCACTGGTCAGCCTTACAGACCAGGCAATGGTGACACACACCTTTAATCCCAGTGGCTGTGCTAGTTTGTCATAGAAACCAGTGGTGCACGCCTTTAATCCCAGCCCAGAGAGGAATATAAGATAGGAGGAAACAGCTCTCAGTCAGTCTCATTCTGAGATTCCTGGAGGCAGGATCGCTGTTTCAGACTGAGGTCGAGGTAAGAGCCAGTGGCTGGCTGTTTTGCTTTTCTGACCTTCAGGTTGAGTCCCAATATCTATTTCTGGGTTTTTTTTTTTTTTATTAATCATGCTACAGGTGTACCACATAGGCGAAGTGTGAGCTAGGAAGGCCATCCCCTGACAACATGGGTGGGCTATCCTCTGACAGTAGTAGGCCTAATACAAGTTAACGTTCTGCAGGAAAAGACTCCGGTTGCATCCTGTGGGTTCCTTCCCAGCTCAGGTTCTGGCACACGGTGCAGGCTTCTATCCCACGCAGAGCCTGGACCTTCGTTAGAACAGGAATGTTAACTACAGCTGCAGAGGATCGATTTCCACAGATTAACTCACAGTACTATACAGTCTGAGCCATCCTTGTTCTTCCGCCCTCCCTCTCCAGGCTGAGGGTCTGTGGCTGGGAGGCTGTGCTCAGTGTAGGAGGCTTGCCTAGCACACATACGAGGCCCTGGATTCGGTCTCCATTACCACAAAAGCAAGCAGGCTTGTTCATTTCCACATGCTAGCTTATGGGATCTTCACCGCTACCAGATCTGGTAGTGTCTCCTCCTTTTCCACATTCACAGTGGGTTGCATGATGGCTCAGTGGCTAAGAGTGCTTGCTGCTCTTCCACAGACAGGAGATGGGTTTCTGGCACTACTGGGGCAACTCGTAAGCACCTGTACCTCCAGCTCCAGGGGCTCCTAGTCCCTCATGAACTCCTTGGGTACCCACACACATATGGCAGACACTCACACAGACGTATGTGTACACATAAGTAAAAACAGATTCAGTCTTTTTTATTAAAAAAAAAGGGGGGGGGGGAAGATGCGCACCGCACGGGAAATCTGCCATTGTAAATAGCCAGCAAGGGTGATAGATCCTGTCCAAGCAGTGTAGTGAGCATCTGGGCCCTTCCCAACTGGACTCTTTCTCTAGTGCATACATCGCAGCATTGATGGGAGCTATGGCCCGCGACCCAGATTTAGAACTGAGAATAATTTCTAGGGTTTGTCAGGATTCCTCCCCTTTTCTAAGATGCGAAACAGGTGGCTCCCAAGACCTAAACCGCTCTGGCCGGAATCTGCCTGGAGGAGACACTAGGCTGGGCTTTTGGGGCTTCTCCTCTTTCAGGCTGTCTTGGTGGGTACAGCGGGCAGATAATTTCAGAGATGACAGCGGCAGGCTCCAGTCAAGACTACAGGTTTCTGGGGACACACAGAAGACTGAGCCTCTGTTTCCGTCTCTAGGCTGAAGACCTGAACGCCAAGTTGGAGGGGGAGTCTTCCATGCGGAAACCAAAGCAGCGGCCGCGGCCCGAGCCCCTCATCATCCCCACCAAGGCGGGCACTTTCATCGCGCCCCCTGTCTACTCCAACATCACCCCCTACCAGAGCCACCTGCGTTCTCCTGTCCGCCTAGCTGACCACCCCTCTGAGCGCAGCTTTGAGCTGCCCCCCTACACACCGCCCCCCATTCTCAGCCCTGTTCGGGAAGGCTCCGGCCTCTACTTCAATGCTATCTTATCAACCAACAGCATCCCAGCCCCTCCTCCTATCACGCCAAAGAGTGCCCATCGCACCCTGCTCCGTTCTAGTAAGTGACCTGGTGGCTGTGCTGGTGGGGAGTGCAGGGGAAAGGCAGTGCAGTCTCTGGGTGGTTTTGGTGCGGCTGGAGGCTGGAAGAAGGAACTCCTCCAGAGGCGGTGGTGTAAGGCATGGTCCTCCTGCTTGGATTATGATCCTGGTTCTGCTGTTTACTAACACATGCCTTGGGCGAGTCTAACTGCCCGAACACACTCAGTTTTTCATTATTCAGCAGGGATTCGATTGGTCATATTTGGCTGATGGTGGAATTACTGTGATACTCATCTATTAGATCCACAAACAGCAGTTTCCTCTGGGTCAGCCTAATAGCTACCTCCCTGGGTTGTGGTAGAGATCAGATATATTAGCGTTGTTTTTATTAGGTGACTGACCTGGTCTCCTGGGCCTGTTTGAGCAGTCATTTTGGTCAAGAGCAGGCTTCATAAACAGTGAGGCCTAAAAATGTCCCGTTTCACATTTCACAAAGAGAAGGGATTCTTTTCCCTTGGAAAACTGAATCACCTGATCGCTTACAGTGGTATCACAGGTGTAGTCTTCACCCAGTTAACCTCTGACCCCAGAGCTCACCCATGGTGTGGTTCTCTGGTGCCTCCTGCTGTCTGTGGGTGGAAATTGCCCTGTGCTGGCAGGCATAGGCTTTGCTTCCGGGGCAGTTTCTCTCCCTGGCTCGGTTTGTGCTAGAAGTCACAGAAAAGAGCCAGGGCTGTGTCAGTCTGCCCACCACGTGTTTACTGAGAATCGGGTGTAAGACCTTGAACTTGGATCCTGTGCTGCAGGCTCCAGAATGTATGGGAAGCCATTATCCAGTCTAAAGAAAGTACAGGGCAGGGTCGTTAGGGAATTGACAAGAAAGCTTGGGAGACCGAAAAGCAGTCGTTCCTAGCAGGGTGGGCCCAGCACCCAGTGAATGGGGCTGACCTCAGGCTCTAGCCTGCCGAAGCCTGCTTAGATAAGGAAAGAATTTGGGAAGTGGCTAAAACGGAGCTAGGCTGGAACTACAGAGAGGGAGGAGCGGGCAGGGCGCTGCAGGCGTGGAAGGGGCTGAGCAGAGGGAACGAGCACCAGGAGGTTAGTAGGCCTCTAGGGTCAGGAGTCTGGGCTGTGGGAGGTTCAGACACATGGGGAACTGCCTTGAAGAGCTGAGGGTTTCAGGTTTTGTACCACGCTGCAGAGAGAGTTTTGTGCATTGTTTTGTTTTGAGCGAGTGAGCGCCTTGATCTGGTCCGACTTTAAGATGAACTGGAATGGGAGTGAGGTAGAAAAATCCGGAGAGGAAATGAGAATATAATTATAAAAGAGGACCCTCCCTTCCCATCACCCCTGCTGTGCCTCCAGCCTCAACCTCTTTGTAAACTGAAGCGTGTGGGGAGTGGGGGCTCCTAGGAGCAGGAGCTGGGCTCGGTGATCTTGCCAACAGTGTAACGAATGCTCATGCAGTACCAGGCTCTTATTTAATTCACAGTTCTCATGACCCCCAGGAGACAGAAAGAAATAACCCGTTTTTGCAGATGGGAAAACTGAGTTGCCCGCATAGTTAGTAACGGCCCCGAGTTGCCCCGCCATCAGGTTGCAGAGCAGGACAGGGGGTGCCTGAGTTCAGGTGTACTTAGTGAGTCATCACGGTGACTCTGACGCGCAGGACAGCCGCCTAGGATGGGAGTGTTTTCCTCAAGGGACGAAGGGGCCATTTACCAATATGTTCTCTGCCCATAGATAGTTCTGAAGTCACCCCGCCTGTCCTCTCGGTGATGGGGGAGGCCACCCCTGTGAGCATCGAACCGTAAGTGCATCCCTGCCCCAGGCCTGTGCGTGTGGGTGGCCAGGTGGGCCTAATGTGTGGCAGGTTAGCATTGGGAGCAGGAGGAGGGGCCTGTGGGGCCTGCACAGAGAGTCTCCTTGGGCTTCTGTATTCTGTCCTGGGCTCTGTGCTGTCTTCTGCCAGCTTTTGTGTGGAGGTTGCAGGGAGAGGAAAGGTAAGGAGCAGGTTGGCTTGAATTTGCCTAGGTTGAGGTGAGTGTCCAAGAGACTCTCTCTGTCTGTCAGATGTGGAGTTGCTTGTCCACTCTTCAGCCTCTGGGTCTTGCCCTTCTGATCACACCAGATGTCAGATTCCCTGCAGCCAGCCATGGCCTTGCTGCATTCAGCACCTGCCAGATGCAGTTTCTTTCACGTCCTAAGGACAGAGTCAGGTTCCCTGTCCTCATAAGGTGAGCCCTCACTCCTTGCCTCTCTGCCCCTGCAGACGGATCAACGTTGGTACCCGGTTCCAAGCAGAAATCCCCATGATGAGAGACCGTGCCCTGGCAGCTGCAGACCCCCATAAGGCTGACTTGGTGTGGCAGCCATGGGAGCATCTTGAGAACAGCTGGGAGAAGCAGAGGCAAGGTAAGGAGAGGTCTCCAGTGAACAGGCACAGCCGGCTGGTGGGCAGATGGGCAGGCTGGGTCCCACAAGGCCCAGCACTGAACGTGGTTTCCTGCTGCTTTCCCAATGCTCTGGTGAATCCAGTGGATGACCTGCTGACGGCTGCCTGTTCGAGCATTTTCCCTGGTGCTGGCACCAATCAGGAACTGGCCCTGCACTATCTGCATGAGTCTCGGGGGGACATCCTGGTAAGTAAACCATGTTAATTTGGGGGCGTCCCTTAGGAAAACAGGTACTGATCCCTCCCTATCTGCTGCCAGGACCAGGCCTAGTGGTCTAAAATTTCGTTGATTTATATCTGCTCTTCTGCATATGTTCTGATGGAGGGGGGGGTCTTTCTTTTTCTCCTCACAATCACGATTGCCCACCTTTCCTTGGCCTCCTGAGCACTCAGGTAACTTGGCATGGTGATCTGAGGTAGCTGCGAGGGTCTGACCAAGGAAGAGGGTATTGAAGTTTGGCCTAAGGGAACTTTAGTTGCAAACCCTAGCTGGGTATGCAAGATTCTGCTGTTGTCTCCAGTCCCGGCTTCTGGGTCAGTAGCTCCGCCCCCCGCATTGTCACCACACTGCTGGCTTTCTGGTTGAGCATTCCTGCAATGCTCTCGTGGCCTGAATCCTCAGCAGCCCCACTGCCCCCATATGCCTCGTCTCACAGCAGTTAAGGCAAGAGTGCGTGCTTGCACTCTCCAGAGCTCTCATAGGTCCTTTGCATGTTGCCTGGGCCCGGGATACTTCATCCTTCACTGCGGCTGTTGCTAGCTTCCTGACAGCCCTTTCTTCCTCTCCAGGAAACACTGAATAAGCTGCTACTGAAGAAGCCAGTGCGGCCCCACAATCATCCGCTGGCAACTTATCACTACACAGGTGGGCCTGACTGGGGTGGTCATGTGGTCCAGAACCTTAGGGGTCTCCAGCAGAGGTGGGGCCCTGCTCAGTGCTTAGTCACTGCCCTGAATGGGAGTGGGGACAGGGAGAGCCAGCCAAAAGTCAGAGCAAGGAAACTAATATCAAGGTCAAGTGGGGGCCCTCCATGACCTTACAGGGAAAGCATCAGATGGGTAGGCTGGAATCCAAGCCAAAAAACTCCCAAGTCATAGGTAGAAAGGCCAGCAGCTGATTTCAGGTACCTGCAACATGGACCTTGGAGTGCTTGTCTTATTCTAGATGCTGTCCTGCAAGTGGGACATTGATACAATCATGTAATCCCAGTAACTACTGTTGTTCAGTCTCTATTAGACCCACATTTCCAGGCAGAGCCCCAAAAGGTCATTCATTCTACCGTATAGCATCTAGTCTTTCTTGAACCTGGACAGACAGGTTCTAGTGTTCATTCCCGTTTGAAATCAAGGGGAGTGAGGCTTCAGGAAGCTGGTAGTGAGTGGCCAAAACAGATGTGGATGGCCTCCCACCTTCAGTGGGTCAGAGATGCTCACAGTACAGATGCTCGTGTTCTTCCCCAACTCACAACCTGGTACCCTCTCTGCTCTTCAGGCTCTGACCAGTGGAAGATGGCTGAGAGGAAGCTGTTCAACAAGGGCATTGCCATCTATAAGAAAGATTTCTTCCTGGTGCAGAAGCTGGTGAGTAGGGGCAAGCGGAGGGTCCTGTGGTCACTTGCCCAGTGCCCAGGTGGCAGGGTGCTTGCCTAATGTCCCTGAGTTCTGGCCCCATCGCTGCCATCGGGTAGCTTCAGAAACAGCTTTGTCGACCACGGCTTGCACAGAGGATCCTCCGCTGACCTCTGAGCTCTCCGGACAGGACTTTAAGGCTAGATGTGGCCGAACCTGGGGGTCGGTGAAAATGTGTGGGAATGTATTGCTCGACCCAAACCCAGTGGTCAGATAGATCTTTGAAATGGGAGGGCAGATGTCACAGTCCGAGAGGACCATGGAGATGGTTCTGACATCGTACTGTTTGCCCTTCACACATGATTGGCCTTAGGATGCATGGCCCTTTTGTTGGCAGTTAGTAGCAAAGCTGGGAGAGCCTTCTGCTTCCTGCCTGGGTTTTCCCTGAATCTTCCCCGACATGACGTTGCTCTTCCTTACTTGGCTTTGCTCCGGGAGAGAAGTGAAGCTGTTCCCCAGATTGAGGAGGGAAGTCTGCATTGCTGTATTTCCTCCAGCTTTGCATGTGGAAGGATACCCAGATACTCTGTACTTTAGCCAGAAATCGACCAAATGGAGAAGAGCAGTTCCACAAACGCCCATTAAAAATGCCTTGCTGAGGTTTAACCAGTTTTACCATTTGTCCCTTTTTCTTCTCTTTCTCTGTCTGCATCTAAACACGAACCCATGAAATACACACACCTACCTCTTCATCCTCCCTCTGGCTCAGCTAATCATTGAAAGTTTGCTACAGCTGGGCCTGGAGGATAATCGGCCTGTAATTGCAGCTGTCTGGGAGGGTGTGGCAGGAGGGTCGTAAATTCAGAGTTCAAGGCCAGCCTAGTTAGTTACCTTTGTGAGACTCAGAATTTAAAAACAAACAAACAAAAAAAAATGGGAGGTGGGGTGGAGTGAGAGTACTATTTAATTGTAGACCATTTGCCTAGCTAGCATGTTCAAGGTGCTATGTTCAATATCCAGTACAGGGGCAGGGCGATTATTTTTAAATAAAACTGCCCTAAGCAATGGCAAGCAGTTTAAACTGGATATTAAGAGGCCCACAGAGATGATCTAGTGGCTCACGCCTCCTTCACTAATATTCACAAGTGAAAAAGCAGAAGTCAAGGTGCTGAGCCCCATTTCACCTGGGAACTCTGGGAGGAGCCATGCGAACTTCTGAGAAGTTTATGAGGGATAAGGAAGCTCAGTCATACTGCAGGGTGCCAATTGTGACCCAGCTGACCTGAACCCCTGCTGCCCCTCATGGCACACCCCTTTAATGTCTAGTCCACAGTCAAATCTCCCCGGAAATGCTGCTGTTATCCTTCTGGTGTTACTCATTGAAACAGTGCAGAAGCCCCCATTGATTGCGCTGGTCAGGACTTTGTTGAGGAGCAGGCATTGAGAAGTGGGGTTTTGGCTAAGATAGCAGAGATGAGAAGAGTGAGCCGTAGCGGCTCCCCTGACCTCAGTTTTGGCTTTGTTTCAGATCCAGACCAAGACTGTGGCCCAGTGTGTGGAGTTCTACTACACCTACAAGAAACAGGTGAAAATCGGCCGCAACGGGACGCTCACCTTTGGCGATGTGGACACCACCGATGAGAAGTCAGCCCAGGAGGAAGTTGAAGTGGACATTAAGGTGAGCCCTTGGCGGCCTCCGCTGCCCCACGCTTGGTAGCACTTGGGGCCAGGACCTAGCTGGAAGCTCGAGGCCAGACTCCTGAAGTTTATAGAGGGTAGACAGAGGAAAACAGGGTCCCTGACAGCCCCCAGGGGCTGGTAGCCCAGGCCCTGGCCCTTTGCGTTCTCCCTCATCCACTGCCGGGATCCGTAGATGGTGCCGATGCAGAAGACTGGAGAGTCGGTGGCTCCAGCTTCACCTCCTGCCTCCTCAGAAGCGCAGCTCCCCAGCTCTCGCCCTTGCACCACCGTTATGGTTTCTGCTCTGTCCATGCCTTAGCACACGCCACTGTTACTATTTCTGTCATGTCCCATACTACTTATACAAATTTTTTTAAGTCAACTCTTTTTTTTTTTTTTTCAAAAGGGAAGCCTTGTATTACAATCATAAATAGGTAACCAGTATTGTTTCCTGTCAGTAGGAGTTACTGGGAAAAATAAGTACGTATGAAAGCCACTGTTACCGAATGCCAGCTACATGCTGTAATTCCCTGCTAGATCTCTGAGACACAGGGCCGATTTCTCTCATAAACAGATCACCAGGTCTAGGGAAGCAGATGGGACACATTAACACCAACCCCAACCTCATCCTTGAAAGAGGCTGTGATCTCATTCCTTGTCATGTATCCCCTTGATATTGTCTCTAAGTCACAAGTCCGTACTTGGTAGCGTGCTACTTTGAGACCAGGCCATAGTTTGGTCCCCATATTGCAAACGGGAAGTAGAGATACAGAAAATGTCATAGATAGTTAAATGGGAGCTCAGAGCTCCTGCCTGGCACACCCTGAGGTCACTCTGCCCAAAGGGTGCCCAGAAGATTCTGGGCATCTATCCAGAAGGCCAGGTGGTTTGTGGGTCTTGGCATGCTCCCTCCCTAGCCCTGGCTCTGTCTCATCCTGAGGGTGCCCAGGGTCAAGACTACCCTGTTTCCAGGCCAACTGGCCATGGGAGGGCTGTGACTTAGGACAGAGTCCCAGTACAAGAGGCTACCCTGGGCCAAGACAGGGCTGCGGGACCAGCAGGTGCTTCGGAGCCTTGGCTGGATTCAGAGTCCACACTCTGGAATGACTGGGCTCATTTTCGTCTCCCTTAGACGTCTCAGAAGTTCCCAAGGGTGCCTCCTCCCAGCAAAGAGTCCCCAAGTGAAGAGAGACTGGAGCCCAAGAGGGAAGTGAAAGAGCCCAGAAAGGAGGGGGAGGAGGAGGAGGTGCCAGAACCCCAGGAGAAGGGAGAGCAGGAAGAGGGCCGAGAGCGCAGCCGTCGGGCCGCTGCTGTCAAAGCTACACAGACACTACAGGCCAATGAGGCGGTAAGTGACCCCCACCTTCACTCTCCCAACACAGACCAGGAAGGTGGAGCTAGGCCTGGGGTGCGGGTGGGGTACAGACAGAGCAAGACCATAGTGATTCTTGTGGTTATAGTTCAGGAAATGGACCAAGTACTTTGTGCTATTAACTTATTTGGGCCTCAACCGTGTGTGGTATGGGCTATTATGAATCCCATTTTATAGATAAGGAAACTGAGGTTAAAGATGCAGCTTGTGTGCAATATGTGTATATATACATATTATACATACACGCGTGCGCACACACACACACACACACACACATTTCTGTGTCTCACATTCAGAGGAAAAAGCCTTTTGAGAACCCAGTAGATGTGTGCACGTGGGGGAAGCACTCATAAGCTATAGGTCAGTCACGGCTATCCTGGAGCATGCCCCTGACAAGAATGTCTGAGACAGAGCTGAGCCTATGATACTGCCAATAATGGGCCTTTATGTTCTCTGCGAGTGTTAGATGTCCATTATCTCGCTAATTTCTCATAACAGCTACACGGAGTGCTGACTCCCACTCAGCAGATGGGGGTCGGGTCCAGAGATACCGTTCCACTTGCCTGAAGGCACACCCCAGGTCTTGGTACTGAGTGGAGGGCTCTGTCCCCTTCCCAGGCTAAGCAAGGCGTCTCGCTGTGGCCCCGTCAGGAGGGCTGGAATGTGTTTCTACACCTAATGCCCACAGAGCACCTGTCCGCTAAACACAGCTGCTTGCTCCCCTTCCGCTCGGCTGCTCTTCTGTTGGGGCTGTGCGGTGTCCGTGCTGTCTTTGTGAACACGTTGAGGGGTGACTCAGGGCACGTTTATCATTTCTGATGGCCATCTGGGGTTCCTGGCCTGAGGCCAAAGCAGTAACGTCCTTGGGGTGCGCACCGTGGGTCCTCTGCTCTCTTGACCTTCTTTCTCTTCTGGTTTTCCCTACCGGCATTTCTTCAGCAAGTGGTCATCACATCTGTCCCTTTCATTACACTAGGAACTTTCTGGAGACTGGGCTCCCCTGAGGACCTGTCTCCCTACCACCTGGTACATCCATGATTGGATGAAATAACCAGAAAACATATGAGCACAGAGCCAGAAGCCTTCAGGCCTATAGCTGCCAAGGTGTGGCCAGAATAACTGTGCCAGCCACTTTGTGATAAAACTAGAGCCAGCCCAAGCGGCAGTGGCCTCCTGGAGGCGCCAGGGGGCGCTGTCACTGGAAGGGGGATACTAGGTGACCGGTTGGCAGGAATGTATGAGTGTCTAGGACCCTCTGGTTGCTCAGCCAGAATTCTGAATCCACACTCGCCTCTAAAACGCACCCTCTTTGTTGACTGCCTCCAGGCCAATGATGTCCTCATCCTCCGGAGCCACGAACCCAATGCCCCGGGGCCTGCAGGCACTCAGACCTCTGAGAAGCCAAGGGAGGGGCCAGGGAAGTCACGAAGGGCACTGCCTTTCACAGAGAAGAAGAAGAAACCCGAGGCGTTTAATAAAACTCAAAACCAGGAGAACACTTTCCCTTGTAAAAAATGCGGCAGGTGAGATGTCCCAGCCTTGTCTCCACGGGGACCTGGACACCATGTGGGATATAGGTGCTGCTGGGATTGGGGCACCATGGGTCTGGCTTTTGATTGGCTCAGTGGGTTTCCAGGGTAATGACATCACGGGGCAGGCATGGTTTGAGGGGCGGGGGGAGCACCATTCCAAGTGGGAGGGGGAAAGGTAGGGGCTAGGTGGACAGGTTAGAGTTTGAGGGAATATTGAGTGAAGGGTGCCACACCCCACCGTGGTGTGGCTCGCTCTCACCTGAGCCCCTCCTGCCCGCTGCAGGGTGTTTTACAAGGTGAAGAGCCGCAGCGCTCACATGAAGAGTCACGCAGAGCAGGAGAAGAAGGCCGCGGCTTTGAGGCTGAAGGAGAAGGAGGCTGCAGCTGCGGCCGCCGCGCACCAGCAGGCACTGAAGGAAGAGAGCGGCGAGGGAGAGAAAGGTTGAGATCCTGCTGGATCCTCTCACTGGCCTCCCCCTGCACCCTGCACCCTGCACCCGGGAACCCCTAGAGGGAGCCAGGAGAGGGTCACGTGGACTTTGCTCTGCAAAACAAATCCGATAATGAAAAATAAACAGGCTCTTTTATGTACAAAGGCCGAGGACAGTGTTAAGGGCTGCAGGATCCAGTTCTGAGTATCTGGTCTGTCCAGTGTTCTGCTTTCCTGGAGCCTTGAGAGGCCAGGCCCCTTGGAGAGGGGAAGGGCTCCGCAGCTGCCTCTCAGATCTGCCAGTCTGTTAGCATCTCTGCCTTTCTCATCCCAGGGCCCTAGTAAGCCCATGGCAAGCCAAGCACAAGCTCACCCCATGGCAGATTATTCCTCTTGGACCTGGAAGGCTGTGCAAACCTTGCTCGAAGCCCCAAACAAAGGGGCTCCTTAGAGAATGGTGGCCTTATCACAACTGCGTCCAGGCCGGAGCTGCTGCAGTGACCTGGCTGCAGGTCACCACCTCCCCAGGAGTGTCTCGGAGGGCAGTTTCAACCTCTTTGCTGCTTGTTAACAGCCCGTCTGGGGCTGGGAAAGTTTTCTCAAACATTTGAGGAAGGGGCCGGTGTTCATGTCCCCACTGTCATCCTGCTACAGGGAAGGCCAGAAGAAGCAGAGTCAGGCTCGAGGGGTCTTGTGACAAGCCTGGTGACTCTTCCTGCTGCCTACCGATTTCTACTTTTGGGTCCTGGAGGCTGCTGAGGGAGCCTCAAGCAGGTCCTGGGAAGGCCTGGCCTGCTCTTGGGTGCCAGCTCCCTTCTTGCTTGTCCTGCTCTCAGTAGCTGCCACCTGACCCCATTGCACCCCACTCAATGTTGATATTCATAGCCCCCCCCCCCCATCCTGCATGCTGGGGATTTCTGGATCCTTCCCTGGGAGGGGATGTCTCCTAACTAGGTAAGACAGGAGCCTTCATTCCTTGACCTGTGTCATTTGGGAACTATTTATTTATTCTTAATATTTAATTTTTAACATCCTCAGGGACCAGGGGCCTCTTGCTTTCCAGAGGTTCAAGTGCATTTATCCCCAAATAAGGCATCCCCACCCCCACCCCTAATTCCAAGGCTCTGTGGTCCCATACCTTGTTGCTCTTGCCAGTAGGAATGGTAGTGGTTCTGAATGGGCTGGGAAGGTGGGGTGTGTCATCAGAGTCACAGGAAACCCGCAGATGTTGGTGAGATCAAAGGCAGTTCTCTGGCTTGCCCTTTCTGTACTTTCAAAATGCCTGAGGGAGCTGGCAGGAGGCCAGAATTCTAGTTTTGTTTATCAGCCTGGATTCTGGCTTGAAGAAACCATATTTGGCATGAAATTACTGGAGGGCTGGAATGTTCTGGAGGCCCCTTCGCTTGCCAGTTCCATAGGGGGCCTAAGTTACTTTTCTGATCATTACTCGACTTTGGTTGTGCAGAAGAAAGCCTAAGTGAATGTGTGTCTGAGGAAAGAGCTGAGAAGGGCTCCCCCACGGTTCTGTAGGAGGTAGCCTCGGCCCTGCTGGAAATCGGAAATAGACGTGTCTTTAAGCTATACACTATTGGGTGTTTTTTTTGTTGTTTTTGTTTTTTGACTTTTTTATATTCATTTATACATCAGTATGGTTCTATGAGAGCTGCCTATGGAAGTAACACAAATGTCCCCCTAGATAGCTGGATGGTTACCTAAACCTCCAGCTTCCCTGTTAGCTTCTTTCATAGGTTCCTACAGACTCAAAAGTCTCGAGATTGTGAAAACCTGGTACCCTCTAGAAGCAAGAGGGCAACACATTTAGGCTTTCCTCTAAATCACTTGTATAATGAGTGCCTTCACAGCTTAGCCCCAAAGTGCTACTTATGGTTCCCAAGGTTTTTTTCTATTTAAACCATATTTGGCTCAGGCCCCTTGGACATGTGATATCAGACATCTTCAGCCACATTAGATCAACCAGTCCTGGGAAGTCTTGATAAAAAGTGATTCTACTTTTCTAAGTTCACAGAGACCAGACCAGATAGATGAATATAGCCAGGAAAAAAAAAAAAAAACCGAGATGCTGCCTTTCGGTGGCGATCTTGTGAGACGTTAAGGAGAGCCCATGCTCCAGGATGCAGTGTGCAACCTGCACGGATTCGAGGCCAGATGCACTGTGGCAAGAAGCCACAGAGGCTGGCGCAGGCCTGTCCTTACTGGTGCTTTTTCAGATGAACACACACTGGGCTTGGTTTTTGTTGTTCTTCCTTCCTATTCGGAGATTTTTGCTTTAAGAATAAGTAACGACTTCAGCTTGCCATTAGCCTGCCTAGACCGTCTCACGGTACCTGTCTCCCAGCCTCCACCTGCATTCAGCGAAGGGCGTGAAACTGACATAGTGCCTGCGATCTGGACCGTCTCTGGGGTCTCTCGCCCATCTGAGGGGACAGTGCCGTTACTACCGTCCTCCACGCCTTCAGCCCCCCCCCCCCCCCCCAGCTAAGGTACCTACCCTCTCGCCCCCACCTCCGACCCTAGCACAGAGGTCCTGTGCTGCTCGTGTCTAAAGGGATCGCCTATATTTAACTGCCTCAGTGACATGACCTCTTCTCACGTGCCAGATGTTAAAGATGGAGGAGGAACACAACACATTCAAGCCTCAGCTGTTTAAATGTTTTTTATTGGGCCTCTCTTTTCTGGTTTATTTATTAATAGACTGGCAAAGCCTAACTCCTTAGGTTTTTACGGGAAGTATGCATATTTTTATAAAACAGTTGTGTCTAACCCACATTTGGCTGTGTTTGTTGCCGCAAAAAAAAAAAATTGCAGCTGTTGGAACTTTTCCTCATTTGTCTCTTAATTCAAAGGCCTTGTTGGAGAGGACAGAGCACAGGACAGCCTTGATAGACTGTAATTACTGTACAAATATTTTAATAGCATAAAATAAGTATATTCCTTTTATTTTGAAACAAATGATCAGACACTGCCTTTCGTGTGTTTGTTGCCTGTGGCACTCTTTTTAAAAAAGACTGTTACATATTAAATAGTGTACATATATATATATAAATATTACCTCTTTTGCTGTACAGTTGTGATAGACCAGACTGAAAATTTTATTTTTTGTGTGCTTTTTATAAAAAAATTAATACACTAAAGAAAATCTTGCTGATGTGATTGTAATGTACCTATGTAACTTATTTACTTTTGAATGTTCTGTATCTTAAGACCTTTTATTAAATAAGGTTTTAAAAAAATGCATTGTTGAATGCTATATTCTTATGGGGTGTTTTTACCAGTTGGGATTGACAAGGGAATTTACCCCACTGTTTCTGGGGCTTAAGCATTTTATTTTGTTACCATATATACTCAATAAGGCTAGGGAGAGAAAATGCAGGTTGCCTGGCTACAAAGAAGTAGTAACAGGGAGATATATAGATACAGGGAGATATATAGACACACACACACAATTTATACAAGAAAGCATAGTCAGTCTCTCACAGGAGCCTATAGATGGCATCCTCCCTCCTGCTTTCATGGGGAAGAGCAGAGCCTCGGCAGAGTGTGATCGGATGGTACACAGAAGTCAGAGCGCATAGGCACAGACGGGATGAGCATCTTGAGACAAGTCCGTCATGGTGGATGCATTATCAATAATGCCAACTTAAATTTACAGCAAGATTAGACATAACAACAAAAATATGCTTACCCTGTCTCGAGAAAAAGAAAACAAAAAAAGATGCTTAACAATATTTTTAAGGAAGAATCTAGGAAATACAGGGGGCGGGGGAAGAAATGCGCCATCACTGAATAGACGCCTCAAACCCCTCGGTACCATAGCAACCACCAGATCCTCTGGAGCCCGTGCATCTCGCGTCGTCATGGACACGGTTGCCACGGCGACACTGGCGCGCGGGGCGGTCCCGCCCTGCACTGCAGCTGCGCAGCGGCGGCCCTTGCGGGACCGCGCTGCTGTAGAAGCTGAGCAGAGCTGTCTCCAGCCGGCCTTCCGGCTTCCGCGCCTCCTGCGGCCTCGGTCCCAGATATTCACCAGCCGCTGCAGCCGCCGGACCTGAGTACCTCCTCGCGCTACCCTGTGCCCGCGCCTAGCACCGGCCGGCCCGGGAGCGGCGGGAGGAGCTGCCACGCCCCGCGACCGCACCCAGCCGTCTACCGCCCCGAGCCCACCGCCTTCCGCCTTCCACCAGCCTTGTTTCTCTCCTCCACGCGGTGACGCCACGCACAGCTGCAGCCAGCCCACGCCTGCTCGGACCAAAGAGGGCGACATTCGCGCGACAGGCGGAGCGACCCTCGAAGCTGGCAGCGCTCATTTTGGGATCCAGAAGGGACAAGACGGGACTCAGGTGCCATTTGGTAATCGTGGTCGCTTGAAGCTTGTCGCCTCCTGGCCTACCCGGGGGAGGGAGGCATGTTGTATTGTCCTAGGTGAGCCAATCCAAGCGGTGTTTGTAGAACTGGCACCTTTAGTAGAAATGGCTATGACACTATTGGAAGATTGGTGCAGGGGAATGGACGTGAACTCTCAGCGAGCTCTGCTGGTCTGGGGGATCCCTGTGAACTGTGATGAGGCTGAAATCGAAGAGACCCTCCACGCTGCGATGCCCCAGGTGCCCTATCGAGTACTGGGGAGAATGTTCTGGAGGGAAGAAAATGCGAAAGCAGCCTTGTTAGAGCTCACCGGGGCAGTGGACTACTCCCTGATCCCTAGAGAGCTGCCAGGGAAAGGGGGGCTCTGGAAAGTGCTGTTTAAGCCCCCCACTTCTGATGCTGAGTTTTTGGAAAGGTTGCACCTCTTTCTAGCCAGGGAAGGGTGGACCGTGCAAGATGTTGCTCGTGTGCTTGGGTTTCAGAACCCTGCTCCCGCTCCAGGCCCAGAAATGCCAGCAGAGATGCTCAACTATATTTTGGATAATGTTATTCGACCTCTTGTTGAGTCCGTATGGTATAAGAAGCTGACGCTGTTCTCTGGGAGGGACATTCCCGGGCCTGGCGAGGAGACCTTTGATGCTTGGCTGGAGCACTCTAAGGAGGTCATAGAAGAATGGCAGGTGTCTGATATGGAAAAGAGACGGCGGTTGATGGAGAGTTTGAGAGGCCCTGCTGCTGATGTCATTCGCATCGTCAAGAACAACAACCCTGCCATAACCACCGCAGAATGCCTAAAGGCCCTGGAGCAGGTATTTGGGAGCGTGGAGACCTCTAGAGATACACAGGTCAGATTTCTGAACACTTACCAGAACCCAGGAGAAAAGTTGTCTTCTTACGTCCTTCGCCTGGAGCCTCTGCTGCAGAAGGTAGTGGAAAAGGGGGCCATTGATAAAGATAACGTGAACCAGGCTCGCCTGGAGCAGGTCATCGCTGGGGCCAACCACAGTGGGGCCATCCGAAGGCAGTTGTGGCTGACCGGGGCTGGCAACCGACCGGCACCCAACCTCTTCCAGTTGCTGGTGCAGATTCGAGAGGAGGAAGCCAAAGAGGAGGAGGAGGAGGCTGAGGCAGCCCTCTTGCAGCTAGGCCTGGGGGGCCATTTCTGAGTCCCTGGATTGGCCTGACTGCTTTTGTTTTTTTTTTTTTTTTTTTTTGGTTTTTCGAGACAGGGTTTCTCTGTGGCTTTGGAGCCTGTCCTGGAACTAGCTCTTGTAGACCAGGCTGGTCTCGAACTCACAGAGATCCGCCTGCCTCTGCCTCCCGAGTGCTGGGATTAAAGGCGTGCGCCACCACCGCCCGGCTCTGACTGCTTTTGTTATCCCTGTGTGTTTTACAAGCCTGCCTCGCTTAGTAAAGACCTAAGCTCCTGCTTTTGTTTTGTTTTCTGAGGGATGGGCCAGGGGAGTCGGACCTGCTTGCTCGGCTCACAGTCACAGAACTGTGTGATTGGCAGGAGCTGGAACTAACGGTAGAGGTGGGTCAGATGCTTGACAGGAGCCCTCCTGGTGACAGCTTTGACAGATGTGGGAAAATGTGACGCTGCAACACTTCCTGTCAAGATGCTTGTGAAATTGCAAGTTCAGACGCTTAGTGCAAGCCTGCCTCACAGGCTGTAGGGCACAAACTGTCCTATTTGTTACTAATATTGTGGATAGTTTTACTGTACATTGTCCCTGATTTATATAGCTGGAAGGAATGTGAGCCTACTAGATGATACTCATGAAAATTCAGATTTCTAATTTCTCACGGCTCAACATCGGAATCAGTTTACCTGCTCAGTGTTCTAGGACTGAAGATGGCGTGTTGGGAAAATGTGCTTTTATGGAGCCACAAAGTCATCTTTTCATGGTGTAAAATAGCGACAGAGCTCATAGGGGGAACCTCCATAAACAATCTACGTTCCCCCCACCTGAAATAGTTGTCATTTAGTTATTGGTCATGTTGATGCTAAGTGTTCTAAATCTGAAGTTTAAATAGATGTATACAAATAAAAGTTTGAAAATTCTCATCTTGTTTTTCCTGACATGTATAAAAGTTTTCAGTGTAATTCAGCTCTGTACATTTTTCTATTACAAAGATTTTTTGCTCATGTAAAAAAAAAAAATTAACCCCCTTGCTATGAGCTTAAATCGCAACAGCGTCTACACGTTCTTGTGCTGCTGGTTCCTTGCTTGTTTTCTTTTTCACAGTCCCACTCTGTAGCTCAGGCTGGCCTCAAACTTGTAGCAGCCTCCTGCCCCTGGCAGTGCCAGGGTTGCAGGTATGAGGACCACATCCAACTGTTTCCTTTAGATACAGGCTCACTCTACAGCACAGGCTAGTCTTGAACTTGTGGTCTCCCTGCCTCCTCCTCCCGGGGCCGTCACATCCAGCCTTTGCAGTACCTTTTAGGGGGCTCAGTTTCACATGACTTCCTCAAGGCATGTGATGATGGCTGAAGAGGTGAAAATACATTTCTATGAAACTTGACAGAAATTTGAAATGGGGCTTAGGTTTCTAGCAGTCTTTTACACTTTGTGACTTAACGTTAAGGTTTTGTTTCAACAAAGAAATACAGCAGAGTCACGCATGTGCAGCGTGAGGGTTTGCTTCACTGCGGTCACTGTATGCCAGGATGAGAAAAGGGAACAGCTTAACACTGTCTTAACTTGACTCTAGAGATCCTGAGCGGCATAAATCTGGAAATGCGGCCACACTTTCTCTTAGTGTTTAGGAGTGGAGCTGGTGTAACACTGTAAACCACATGACCGTCTGTCCCTGAGGGCCGCTGGGATAACTCAAGCAGAGAATGGGGATTAAAAAAAAAAAGGTGTGTGTATATATGTGGCTGTGCGTGTCATGATGTCATGAGATGCATGTGGAGGTCAGAGGACAATTTGCAGGAATCCATTATCCCCTACCATGTGGGTCCCTCAACATAAGATTCTATTTCTTAAACTTTTATACGTGCACACATGCTATCATGTGCTAGCCAACCACACTCCCAACTCCTACACTCAGGTACACATTCTTAAAAACAAACATGGGTTCTGCACACCTCATGTCAGCGTCCTTGGCTTCACATAGGGACAGAGTACACCTTTTGTGGGTGGGCACTTACATGCGGAGAACGTAGGACAACATGTAGGAGTCAGTTCCCTCCACCATGTAGATCTGAGGGATCAAACTCAGGTTGGCAGCCGTGGTGGTAAATGCATTTACCTGCTGTGCCATCTCACCGGTCCACCTCATTCTGCCAACGGAACCTCAATCAATGATGGCTACACCACTTTGTTCAGTAGCAAGGACTGAATCTGAGATCTTGTGTGCTGGTCAAACACTCTACCGCTGTTTATTTACCCCATCCATTTATTATAAAAAAGGTTTACATTGTATAGAGGAAGCAAGCTGTCCTACAACTTGCTATATAGCTGAGGCTGACTTTGAACTTAGAATCTCCTGCCTCACTCTTTTTTGGGATCATAGGCGGGTACCACCATGCTTAGCCTGTACTTTCTTTTTATAGCTGAAGAACTGATTACATCCTATGAGGAAAGGTATTTTTACTATGTGACCATAGATAACATCTGTGCATATCCACATGAGCATACATCCATGGTTAATACAACACACAAGGCAATGTCAGGGTCATAGATGCTCATCTCCACCCCCCCCCCCATCTTTCTGAGCTGAGCTTTGTCTGTAGCATAGGCTATTCTTGAATTCCCGCCTCAGTCAGCACACCATTGAGCTAGGAAAAATCAGTGAATTCAAAGTAACCATGACCTGATTTGAGGTTTTCTCGCTATAAGTTCAGGAATTTTTAAATTCTGCTTTTTTTTTTTTTTTTTTTTTTTTCCGGAAAGGTATATTCAAAGAACTGTGGGATAGTAGAAACTTCATGGAAGTTCTATTCTGTAACAAAATTATGTTTTGGCTGATGGCCCAGATTATATACTGGCAAAGTGTATGCCACCGATACTGCTGGCTTACCCCGATTCTCAGGGGCCTCTCGGCTCACCCTCATTAGGGATGGCCAAATGCAGGAGGAACTTGGTGTTCTTGGAAGCACCCTTCAGTGGACATATACTGATGGAGGGTTAAAGTCTGGAAAGGATGTGTTTACTGGTAGGAAGTGAGAGAGCAAATTAGTTCAGCCGGGTGTTGCACACCTTCAATCCTAACACTTGGTAGGTAGGCAGATCTCTGAGTTTGAGATCAGCCTGGTCTATAGAGTGAGTATACATATTCTAAGACATCAGAACTACTACACACAGATCTTGTTTCAAAAAACAAATAAAAACGAGTTAAATGTCTCCTCACCCTACCCCATTGCTTTCTCTCTCCCTTTTCTTTCCTCCCCCTCCATCTCTGTCTCTCTCCTCCCTAACCCTGTCACATGTTAATCAGATATCACGAGAGTCACTCTGTTAACTCAAACACAATAACCAAAGGACTTTTTTTTATAAAATAACATGATTTATTACTATTTTAAAACAAGTTTCACAAAATAACATTCAGAAACTCAATATTACTAAATAATTTAACACACAAAGTTTAGTCATAAAGTCATGCTACAAAAGTCCTGTGTAGAAAAGACTATTACCAAAGCAGTACAGATATTCAAATCTTCTTCAGAATGAACATGGCTCTAGAATGACGCTCCTGGCCATTACGGGCAACCTGGGAGAAGCAGCTGGACTGTGTGTCGCCTGCTCTCCACTGCCGGCATCGACAGGAGTGGTCCCACTGGGCGGCAGTATCAGCGCTCTCCCCCCACAGGGATCCAGTGAGCCAGGAGCTAAACTCCTACCCATGTAATGTAGTCAACACCAACATCAAGTTTTAAAATCTAGATAGGGGCTGGGCATGGTGGCACAAGCCTTTAACTCCAGCACCGGCAGAGGCAGGCAGATCTGAGTTCAAGGGCGGCCTGGTCCTCAGAGTGAGTTCCAGGACAGCCAGGGAAACTCTGCCTCGAAAAACCAAAAGAAAAAAGAAACTTAGATAATGGAAGGAAATACCCACAGTTTCTATTCTGAATAGGAATGCTATTTCGCACCCTCCCAGAGGGATGACCTTGCACCTGAAGACAGACAGCAATATCAGCAGAGTGGCAAGGGCTGGAGTCTCTGAGTCTGGCCCACCTGTGTGCAGCTGGCTTGCGCCCACCTCCCCTCTGGAAGTAGTTTCGCCATCAGCCACACTCACAATTTTAAAGTGCAAATCTACTAGAAAAATAGTTTGTTTTCTCTACCTCCTTGCTAAATTTGTTAGATCATAATTTGGTTGTCTCTCTAATCTGCCCAATATGGGAAATTAATGAGAATATGATTACAATTTCTCCACATGTCAAGTGAACCAATTTATATCAGGCTAGAAGTCTAGATTTTC